>NW_026652279.1:148190697-148488113 GCF_009828535.3 Hylobates moloch
GAGTCCCTGGCTTTTCATTACTATAGAACACATGAATCTAATAGATATTTACTAATTCTTTCTTCTGCTTGATTGATTCTGCTATTAGAAGACTCGTAAGCATACTTCGGTATGTCAATTGCATTTTTCAGCTAAGAATTTCTGCTTGATTCTTTTTCATTATTTTAATCTCTTTGTTAAATATATGTGATAGAATCCTGAATTTATTCTCTGTGTTGTCTTGAATTTCTCTGAGTTTCTCCAAAACAGCTATTTTGCATTCACTCTTTAAAAGATCACGTATCTCTGTTTCTCCAACATTGATCCTTGGTGACTTATTTAGTTCATTTGGTGAGGTCATGTATTCCTGGGTGGTTTTCATACTTACAGATTTTTGTCCGTGTTTGGCATTGAAGAGTTAGGTATTTATTATAGTCTTCTCCACTTGGGCTTGTTTTTACCTGTCCTTTTTGGGAAGGCTTTCCATAGCTTTGAAAGGACTTGGGTGGTATGGTCTAATCTATCTCTGCTTTGTGGGGCACCCCAAGGCCTATTTTCTTGTGATTCATGAAGACACGTAGAGGTTCTGCCTTGATGGTCTTGGACAAGGTCCAGAAGAATTCTCTGGATTACCAGGAAGAGACTCTTACTCTCTTCCCTTTAAAAACAAAAACAAAAACAAAAAAAAACTGAATATGCTCTGAGATACTTGAAGCTGGGGGTAGAGTGACACAAGCACCCTGTGATCATCACCATGAGGACAGTGCTAGGTCAGATCTGAAGCCCACATGGCACTTGAGTTTGTGCAAGTCCTGTTGTAACCACTCCCTGGCTACCATCTATGTTCACTCAAGGTTCTGGGGCTCTACAATCAGCAGGTGGTAAAACAGCCAGGCCTGTGTCCTTCTTTTCAGGCCAACAAGTTCCCCCAGGCACTGAGTAGGTCCAGGAGTGCCTTCTGGGAGCCAGGGACTAGAGTCAAAGACCCTCAAAGTCTACCTGGTGTTCTGTTGTACTGTGGCTGAGCTGGCACCTAAACCATAAGATACGGTCTTTGCTACTATTCCCTCCCCTTTCCAAAGGCAGAGGAGCTTCAATCCTTGGCCACTGACATCACAGGTCCATGGGGAGTACTCCCAGATGACCGCTGATGTTTCCTTAAGGCCCAAGGACTCTTCAGTCAGCTTGTGGTGAATGCTACCTAACCCGAGACTCACCATTCAAGACAGTGGGCATTGCTATGGCCCAGAACAGGCCCGGAAATGCTGTCTAAGTGCTACATCCTGGAATCGGGGACCCCAAGAGCTCACTTGGTGCTCTAACTCGTTGTGGCTGAGCTGGTACCTAGGGTACAAGACAAAGTCCCCTTTACCTTTCCCTCCATTTTTCTCAAGCAGAAGGAATCTCAGCCTGTGGCCACCAAAGCTGGGAATGTGCTGAGTCTCACCTAAAGCCAGGATGTCTCAAAGTATTATCCAAGGCCCACAAGGTATAATCTGGGTATTGCTGCAGGCTATTCAGAGCCCAAGGGTTCTTCAGTTAACAGGTGATTAATCCTGACAGGTTTGGGACCTTCTCTTCAAGGCGATGTGTTCCCTTTTGGCCCAGGGTATGTCTAGAAATGTCATCTAGAAACTCTGGCTTGGAAAGTTGGCCTCACCACTCTGATTGGTGCCCTGTGCTGCTGTGACTGAGCTGATTTCCAAGATGCAAGACAAAGTTTTCCTCGACTTCTCACTTCTCTCCTCAATCCTCTCCTCCTCACTTCTCTCCTCAATCCTCTCCTCAAGTGAACGCAAAGGACCACTTTTGGAGCCATGAGCTGTGCTGCTTGAAGTTAGGGCAGGAGTGAGACCAGCACTCCCTTAGCTGCCCTGGCTGCTATCTCAGTGGGTCACTTGCCTCCTCCTCCACACACCCTACCTCCTTCCAGTCCACTGGCTCTCGGCCTAGTTCATCACTAGAACTCATTTAGGAGTTGTGGTTCTTGTGGCCTAGACTGCTTTTCAAGTTTATTTTGAGCCCCAGAGCTCTTTAGGTTGTGGTGGTGAGGCTTGTGGGAACTCAAATTTCAACCACAGGGTTTGGCAATTTTCCTGGGGCTAGGGTTTGTTCAAATGCTCCCTCTGTGGGTAGGCATCAGCACAGATGGGTTCACTTTTGCTTTCTGCTATAACAGATTGACACTGAGTTCAATGCCTCACAATTGCTGTGCTCTTCCTCTCAGTGCACAGAATTGCTCTCTACATTATGCCACCACTGTTGCGGAATATGGAGGTGTGACATTGGTGATTCAAACCTGTTTTTTCTACCTCTTCGGTACCTCTTTCAGTGATATGAAGTTAAAACCAAGTTCCATAAGTACTTACCTGAATTTTGGTTCTTGTGTAAAAGCTTTTTTAGTGTATAAATAGTTGGTAAATTGGTGTCTTTGCAGGGGGGTGGTGACAGTCAATGAAGTCCTCCATTCTGCTGTATTGCTGTGCTCCACTATTTCTGTTTTTGTTGCTGTTTTCCTAAGCTAGTTGGGCAGTATATGAGCATTCCTCTTCATATTATTCTTTAAACTATTTTAAATATATATGCTATCTTTGTATCTTTATATAGAATATACTTCACAATTATTAAAATGATTCATCAAGTGTCTAGCAAGGTGAATTATCATACCCATGCACATGCACTCATACATGCATTCACATACTCACAAATTTAAGTGTGTAGGTGGATGCTCACAGTGAAAGATCACACAGTGAATTTTTAGAACAAGAAGAATCACTCAAGATCTAACAAATTTCAAAGAGGTGAAATCCTTCACAAAGTTGTAACAATTATATAGCAGATAAATAAAAATTATCATTGGCAAAATTGGAATAATATGTAAAACATCAGAAAATATGTTATAGAACAAATACCAGATAATATACAATAAAAAATCTCATACTAAACTGTGTTAGTATACTTTACAATGGTTTCACTATAGGAAATAAATATTGATTATTGTTGTAGTTTAAATGTTTTGCCAAATAATAAAGATGGTAGTGGAATGTAGCAATGCCTTCGTCTGTATGAGAAAAAATATTTTCAATATTCAAGTATATTCAATCAAACATATGGCAGAATAAAATTTTACTCATAAAAAGTTTGAGCAAATTTACATTTTCTATGAATCTGTCCCTGCCAAAGTACCAGATAATAATTGGTAAGACAGCACATGCTTTATTTAACATTTTATGGCCTTAATTGAATGGAATGCAATTAAAAGTTTGAGTCAGGAATCTCTACTTTTGTTCAACTAACCATTCACTTTGACTGCCTGAAGTGTCTTTTCTTTTAAAAATGGTTAAAGAAGTACCAATAACCTAGTTTTATCATTACCATAGACCCATTTATTGCCCAAACTCCATGGAAAAATTAGCGCCCATATCATTGTCACATACTGAATGTTTCGTTAAAGCAAGAAATATAGTTTTGTTTAATTTGTTCCAATGTGTAAATGGAGGAATTCTGATTCTGAAGAAATGTTCCCCTTTGAACTTAGTTATCAATGTCATTGTTTTGAAATGTTTGCTGTCTCTATAGGGTCTAATGTACCAGATTGGTAGAGATACTACCTGGAAACTTTGGTGATTGGGGGGAGAAGTAACTTCTGTGAGAATTTAAGTTCAATTTGTTTCATTCATAATTGAAAAAAAATTAAATATAGAAGTAAAACAATGATATGAATTAAAATTATGTAAATAGTAATAAATCTTAAAAATTTTTAATGCCAACATAACTGACAAATCAAAAAGAATATAACATTTTTTAAAATGGAAAAATATTATATATATTAAGTGCTTCCAGATTAATTTAAAAAATAGAAAAAGAGATTAGATTATTAAATAACAGAATAAGTTAAAATTTTTGTCAGTTTGGTAACATTAAAAATGGCAGTTTCCACTTCTTTCGTATATTTTTTAAGGGAACTTTGTATAGTACATCAATAATTTAAATGTGTATAATTGTTGTTCCACTAAGTTCTACTTAACAAAACACTCTTCAGATGATCTAAGAAAAATGTAGAGCAGTGAAAAAAATTGCTACATAAACGTGTACATTAAAATATTTCAATTGGCCAGGAGCGGTGGCTCATGCCTGTAATCCTAGCCCTTTGGGAGGCTGAGGTGGGCAGATCACCTGAGGTCAGGAGTTTTACAGCAGCCTGACCAACATGGTGAAACCCCATCTCTACTAGAAACACAACAATTAGCCAGGAGTGGATGTAAGCACCTGTAATCCCAGCTACTCAGGAAGCTGAGGCGGGAGAATTGTTTGAACCCAGGAAATGGAGGTTGCAGTGAGCAGAGATCGTGTCACTGCATTCCAGCTTGGGCAACGAGAGTGAAATTCCATCTCAAAACAAAAACAAAACAAAACAAAACAAAGGCAAAATTCAATTAAACAAAAATCTGAAATTAATACTTATCTAAAGAGAGCAACTTTTAGTTAATTTATACACAGTAAGACAATGCAGTTGTTTAAAAACTAGTCATGATATTTTAAAAGCATGTCTACAAACAATTTGACACTTCTTCCATAAAGAGTCCAGGTTTCTTGTCTTCTTTCTAAAAATGTGATTGGAGCAGAAAGGGTGTGTGACTGCCTTTAATCACTAGAGCACACACAATATTCTTCAGGTTGATCATAAAAGTTATTGCAGATTCACTACACAATTGTTATTGGGACATCAAGCCAGTTGCAAGAACAACCCTGAGCCCACCCTACCTAAGAAACCGTATTTAAGCATTCTGCAGATAAACCCAGCCTTGCAGCATCCCCAAAATCCTTCCGATCTGTCAGTCCACCAGTTAAAGAGAATATGAACTGAACTATTTTTATGCCACACAGAATGAAAGAATCATCCATTTGAATCCTGTGCAAATTCCTCTCCCACAAAAGAGTGAAATATAAGAAAATGGTTGTGGTTTAAGCCACTGCATTTGGGTTGTTTGTTGCACAGTTTGTATGTTATTATTAACATTGGAAGATAACCAGATTGTTAAAAAGAGCATGAACAATAGATGCCCATACTATAAAAGAAAATTCACACACAAAAAAGGGAGAAAGGGGAGAGGAAGAAAGAGAGAGAGGGAGGGAGGGAGAAGGAAAGGAAAGGAAGGAGAGAGATGTATATCAAAAGACATTTTGACAGAAGTTAATGTTATATATCAAAAGACATTTTGACAGAAGTTAATGTTATATGATTTAATGAGGCTGTTTTATATTTTCCTGAACAGCAGTTTTTATTTATTGACATTGAACACCTACTTTTTAGGTGATGCAAATAATAGAAAAAACTGTGAAACAGAATATTAACTAAAGATTGAGGTGTTTGGAAAACATTTGAGTATGTTTTGAAAAGAAGCTCTTCTATAAGTGTAGATGTTTGGTTTAAGTGTAGATGTTTAGATGTAAGTGTTTGATGTAAGTGTAGATTTTTTTTTAAACATGAGTACATTTTGAAAAGAAGCTCCCCTGTAAGTGTAGAATTCTATTTTTGTTTCAACAAAATATTTTAAGTCTGTAGAAAAGGCCCAGATTGCTTTATTTCAACTGTATTTCTTTTTCATTATTAGATATAACTTTAAAAAAGCTCTCTGATCAGTTTTCTTAAGCACCTTGCTTTTTGTAATCAATCATATTAATATCATATTAATATAATGTCACATAAAATATACAACATAGTTTTCAACAAAAATTCCCCATACTATAAAATATAATCTCATTATAATTCTTAACTTGAAAATATATTTTAATAAAATCCTGTTAGTCTCTTACCTTGGAAGGGGCTCAGGTATTTTAATTACATTTATATGTGTTCTCAATATCAACTTTACTTTTTAATCCAATAAACTACATAGATGATCTCATATTACATTTAGATCTATCGACTTGGTAAAATCAATGTTTATTTTTCATACTAACTACGATAATTTGTAATGATCAAATAACACAGAGAAGAACGGCGCTCATAAATTTTCTTTTCAATATCTACTTTTTCATCTAAAGTTGATATTCTATACTCAGTACATTGATTTCAGTTCACAATAAAGCCTACAGAATGCCACGTGAGGATACAGAATAAGGCAAGAAATCATGTTGTGTGTAGTATTTAACTTCATGTCAAACATCAAACAAGCTCTGAACAAGAAAATCACCAGAAATAAAATTTCATAAATGTCTATCTTTACCCCACTGTGCCATAAAAATCTTTTTAAAGGAAAAGAAATCATAAATCAATAAAAGGACATGAAGCACATAAGGCATTTTATAATTTAATAAGTGCAACCAGTCATGAACTTCACTGGCTACTGAAAAAGTACATTCAAATAATTGCATTCAAAATAAAATGAACTGTCAGATATATTTTGTAATTGTGTCATGTTAATTTTGGAATTATGTTGGTATAAGAATATATACTATGAGTTACTTCATATCTATGCTGCATTCTAGATAGTTCTTAACTTATTAGTTTATGAAGTAAAAATGGGTTAAAAATTATTGTGTTCTCTGATTATTTTTGATGTGTGCCAACCATAAATGCTGCTTCTATCAATTCAAATAAATCAAATATGATTATTTTGGTTTATTACATTTTATAAGAAACATACTACACTAAAACGGATTTCTGCATTAAACCAAATGAAAAAAATGTAAGATGTATGTACTTGAAGTAAGTTTCTATTACTTGCTTAAATTTAAGAAAATTTTTTTCTGATATGTTATTAGTGCTTCTGCCATCAAATATGTTATTTTGGGGAGTATAATCTCCACCTTAAATATTTAATTGACTTAGATGATAACATTTATGTTTTATAGGATGATGAAAAATTATCACAATGCCTATAATCAATAATTATATTTTATTTATGTATGATTACATCATGCTTTTTACTGAAGTCAATAATTATTTTCTAGGAGATAATGTTCTGACAAAAATAGACTTCACTGAGAAACACAATCCACTTCTAAACTTACAAGAATTTCTATTCAGCAGGATTGTTTACTGATATTAACTACCTTAAATAAATCATATCAATCTCAACAAGGTCAAATAAATATATGCATTCATACTAAAAAAAATACTGAACATTATATTGTATTGTCTTTTCTGATTACTCTGGTTTCATACATATACATGTTAATAAACATATTGTAGTATTTATTGACATTAATTTTTACCAACTACATTCTGGACAAATAAGAATATTTCCTTTTATATCAGGTCACTTTGTTGTTAGACATAGAAAATAAACTGAAATATTACTTCAGATATAAACAAAATGCAGTTATGCCTATAACATTTTATAATCAATGAGTCTGATTTTATACTTGACAAATCTCTATTTATTTAACAAAGATGTAACCTCTCTGAGCAAACAGCACTTCCCCAAATTTTGTTATACATTCTATTTTCATACCACCTGCTACAAGAGGACTAGATAATATATTTTAATTTATTGATGGGATGATTGATAGGGTGTATTTAGAGTATTCAAGGTGATATCTTTGCCTGCCAGTGGAAATACTGCCTATTTGCTTTGTGTCACTTTGCTTTATTTATCAGAATATCATTGCCTAGATTCATATTGATAATGCTATTTTTCTTAACCTCATTTGTCTGGCATAATGTATAAGCATTCACTATACATTTCTATAGTATTTATTGTCATTTATGTCAGAGACTCAAGGAGATGATTTAGGATTTCCCATTTATTTGCACATTGGAGAAGGAGCTAAAGTTTTAAGAGAATTATGGAATAAATTAATGGAATTTGACTTGAGATTATAGACATCCATTTTCACTAGGGGGAGTAGCAATGTGTTATTTCTTCCCTCCCTCTCCCCATTTTTCGTTCTCTCCTTGCAGTTTGTTTTAATTTGTATGTTTTAAGTAATAATTACCAGAAACTTACTGGTTAATAACAACTTTATTTTATTTTTCTACAGTTCAATAAATTCAAAGTTCAGAACAGGTCTCATCAGGCTAAAATCAAGGTGTTGGCAGGTCTTCATTACTTTGCAGGAGACTCTTTGGAAAATGTGTTTCCTAAGCTCTCTGAGTTTCTAGAACTGCTCACATTTCTTGGTGGTGGCTCCTTTCCTCCATCTTCAGAGTCAGCAGCATTTTATCTCTTTGAATATTCTTCTGTAGTTGCATATCTTCCTGACTCTGAACTCAGCAAGTAAAGTTTCTATTTTTCTAAGAACTCAATGATTACATTGGGCTGGCCTAGATAATTTAGGGTAACATCTTAACATCTGTAAAATATCTTTTGTCATGTAAATTTACATTTTCTAGATTCCAAAAACTAGTATGTAGACATTTGAGGAAGCCATTATTCAACCTGCCACACATTTAAGTATCCTTTGTTGTGGGTATGTAGGACATAAATGGTAGCCAGCAAACATGAACTGCTAAGCATAATAATAAATTAACCATAGTGTTTTATATCAATTTTAATAATCTGATTAACAAATTATAATATGTCATCAAAATGTAATTTTTCCTTTTTTTGTACTTATGCTCTGTAAAGTAATATACATTGGTCCTTTGGCTATAAATTTTATAAATTTTCAGTTTGCATACCAGATTATTTAATATGTTTCATGTTATCACAAAGCTTTTAGAAACAACTAGGTTTTTGAGCAATATTTCATACCTTAGTGAATATAAAGGAAATACTTACACTGTTTATTATTACAGCTACAATAATAAAAATACAGCTTATAAGAATGTTCTATATGGATTCAGAGCTGCTATAGTTTAGATATTTGACCCTCCAAATCTCATGTTGAAATTTAATTCTCAATGTTGGAGGCAGGTCTTAAGACCTGCCTATTAGGAGGTGTTTGTGTCATGTGGGCAGAGCTTTCATGAATGGCTTGGTGCTGTCCTTATAGTAATGAGTGACGTCTGCCTGTATTAGTTCCAGCAAGAGCTAATTGTTAAAAAGAGCCTGATACTTCCCTGCTCTCTTGCTTTGGCTGGTTTCCTTCCATTTTCTGCCATGAATAGAAGAAGCATGAAGCCCACACCACAAGCCAAGTTAGATGCCAGCACCATGCTTCTTGAATAACTTACAGAATTGTGAGGCAAATAAACCACTTTTCTCCATAAATTACTCAGCTTCAGGTATTTCTTTGTAGCAACACAAACAGACTAATACAATAAAATACATGTGAAGCATAATTTTAAAATTAAAAATTTTTCAAATTAAACGGGAAATTTAATATTTTAATAAATAATTACAAGCAACATTTATTTTTAAAAGCTACAAAAAGTATAAATAAGGGAATAGGGGTATTTTGATAAAAAAATAAAATATTTGAACTAAAGATGCCTCATTTAAAAATAAATAAAGACCAATATCAGGATAAAAACAATATTTGTAATACCATAACAAGCTTCATCTTTAAATCCATAATATGACAATAATTCAAAAAATATTTTTAAATATCATATAAACTAAGAGAAAATTGAGCAAAGAAAATGACCGGCATTATACAGAAAGCGAAATTCAAATGACCAGTTAATTTATGAAGGAATATTGAATCTTGCTAATATGTAGATAAATAAAATTAAAATAAAATATTAGTTTCACATCAGACTGGCAATATTTTTAGGTAGATAATAACAAGTGTGGAGGAGGAGTTGAGATTTCAGAGAAATTCTTGGTGTGAATATAGATAAATACAATGGTGTTGGAGAGCAATCTGACATATATACAGTTGTCTCTTGGTATCTGCAGAGGATTATTTTCAGGACCCTCTGGATACCAAAATGCTGATAGATGTTCAAGTCCCTTACATAAAATGACTTAGTATTTGCATATAATATACACACATCCTCCCATAAATGGTAAATGTCTAGATTACTTATACCAAATAAAATGTAAATGCTATGTAAATAATTGTTATATTATAGTCTTTAAATTTGTTTTTTTATTTTTTTTATTGTTTTCTTCTTAATATTTTCTATTTGTATTTGGTTGAATCCACAAATGTGGAACCCATAGGTATGGAGGTCAGACTATATGTTTTCAATTAGGAATATAATAGTTTTGTTTTCTTTTCTGCCTATTCTGTGCATCTTCACATGAAAGTTTTTCTGTGCCATGGTATTTTTACTTCACCAACTCGTAAATTCTTTTCTGTGAACTCATCTTTGCAGCTGAGCTGCATTTTAAAACATGTCTGATTCTTTGCTTTGGGGTAGAAGAGGATATTGTCAGGACTTGAGAATCCAGCTTTATTCCAATGAGGCTGGAATTTGAGTGAACTGTCCCCACAGGCTTCAGTCTTCACAAGGGTATTTTGTACCTTTCTCTGACCTCTTGGAGCAAGCATTATCCCGTCTTTATATCCCAGAAAATGCCCTGGCCTAGACATAAGCCTTACAGTCACAGCCCTTCAGCTCTTAGGTGGAAGCAAAATGAATGGTAATTAGCAGCTGAACTATTTCCATGTGGGAAACCTAACTTAATCATCAGTTGTCTCCAGGTGCAGTGTTGCTGTAAACTTCCCTTAAATGACTGTCTGTAATAAGAAGTCAGATTCCATTTTTTTTTTTCTGTAAAACACTACAGACAGCCATTAAGCCTCACTCCTGCCTCTTCCCTGCAGCCCTGCATCTGGGCAGGCTGATAAGAATGTTGGGTGCTCCTTGCCCTGTTCCCAGTGGGAGATTTAAACCACAGAAGCACATGCCTATGTGGGGGAAAATATGACCTCTGCTCTGTCTTTAGTCATAAAAAGAACCCTGAGCCTGTCTTCTGTCCTTGCTCTCTCATGCAGTGTGAACTTGCTTGAGAAGCCTGGCCTCCTTGCCCTAGAGATCTTAAGTGTATAAGTAATATTTCCCTACACTCTTGATGAATTTTTTTTTCAGCATAATAAATTTTTTTTTCTTTTTTTTAACTTTTATTTTAAGTTCGGGGGTACAAGTGCAGGTTTGTTACATAGGTAAACTTGTGTCATGGGGGATGGTTGTACAGATTATTTCATCCCCTAAGTATTAAACCTAGTACCCATTACTTGTTTTTCTTGATCTTCTCCCTCCTCCACCCTCTACCCTCCAAAAGGCCTCCATGTGTGTCGTTCCCCTCTATGTGTCCATGTGTTCACCTAATTTAGCTCCCACTTATAAGTGAGAACATGTGGTATTTGGTTTTCTTATTTATTTATTTATTTATTTTATTATTATACTTTAGGTTTTAGGGTACATGTGCACAATGTGCAGGTTTGTTACATACATATCCACGTGCCGTGTTGGTTTGCTGCACCCATTAACTCGTCATTTAGCATTAGGTATATCTCCTAATGCTGTCCCTCCCCTCTACCCCACCCCACAACAGTCCCCAGAGTGTGATGTTCCCCTTCCTGTGTCCATGAGTTCTCATTGTTCAATTCCCACCTATGAGTGAGAACATGCAGTGTTTGGTTTTTTGTCCTTGCGATAGTTTACTGAGAATGATGTTTTCCAGTTTCATCCACGTCCCTACAAAGGACATGAACTCATCATTTTTTATGGCTGCATAGTATTCCATGGTGTATATGTGCCACATTTTCTTAATCCAGTCTATCATTGTTGGACATTTGGGTTGGTTCCAAGTCTTTGCTATTGTGAATAGTGCCGCAATAAACATACGTGTGCATGTGTCTTTATAGCAGCATGATTTATAGTCCTTTGGGTATATACCCAGTAATGGGATGGCTGGGTCAAATGGTATTTCTAGTTCTAGATCCCTGAGGAATCGCCACACTGACTTCTACAATGGTTGAACTAGTTTACATTCTCACCAGCAGTGTAAAAGTGTTCCTATTTCTCCACATCCTCTCCAGCACCTGTTGTTTCCTGACTTTTTAATGATTGCCATTCTAACTGGTGTGAGATGGTATCTCATTGTGATTCTGATTTGCATTTCTCTGATGGCCAGTGATGATGAGCATTTTTTCATCTGTTTTTTTGGCTGTATAAATGTCTTCTTTTGAGAAGTGTCTGTTCATGTCCTTTGCCCACTTTTTGATGGGGTTGTTTGTTTTATTCTTGTAGATTTGTTGGAGTTCATTGTAGATTCTGGATATTAGCCCTTTGTCAGATGAGTAGGTTGCAAAAATTTTCTCCCATCCTGTAGGTTGCCTGTTCACTCTGATGGTAGTTTCTTTTGCTGTGCAGAAGCTCTTTAGTTTAATGAGATCCCATTTGTCAATTTTGGCTTTTGTTGCCATTGCTTTTGGTGTTTTAGACATGAAGTTCTTGCCTGTGCCTATGTCCTGAATGGTATTGCCTAAGTTTTCTTCTAGGGTTTTGATGGTTTTATGTCTAACATGTAAGTCTTTAATCCATCTTGAATTAATTTTTGTAAAATGTGTAAGGAAGGGATTCAGTTTCAGCTTTCTACATATGGCTAGCCAGTTTTCCCAGCACCATTTATTAAATAGGGAATCCTTTCCCCATTGCTTGTTTTTGTCAGGTTTGTCAAAGATCAGACAGTTGTAGATATGCGGCATTATTTCTGAGGGCTCTGTTCTGTTCCATTGATCTATGTCTCTGTTGTGGTACCAGTACCATGCTGTTTTGGTTACTGTAGCCTTGTAGTATATTTTGAAGTCAGGTAGCGTGATGCCTCCAGCTTTGTTCTTTTGGCTTAGGATTGACTTGGCGATGAGGGCTCTTTTTTGTTTCCATATGAACTTTTAAGTAGTTTTTTCCAATTCTGTGAAGTCATTGGTATCTTGATGGGGATGGCATTGAATCTATAAATTACCTTGGGCAGTATGGCCATTTTCACGATATTGATTCTTCCAACCCATGAGCATGGAATGTTCTTCCATTTGTTTGTGTCCTCTTTTATTTCATTGAGCAGTGGTTTGTAGTTGTCCTTGAAGAGGTCTTTCACATCCCTTGTAAGTTGGATTCCTAGGTATTTTATTCTCTTTGAAGCAGTCATAAATGGGAGTTCACTCATGATTTGGCTCTCTGTTTGTCTGTCATTGGTGGACAAGAATGCTTGTGATTTTTGTACATTGATTTTTTATCCTGACACTTTGCTGAAGTTGCTTATCAGCTTAAGGAGATTTTGGGCTGAGACAATGGGGTTTTCTAGATATACAATCGTGTCATCTGCAAACAGGGACAATTTGACTTCCTCCTTTCCTAATTGAATACACTTTATTTCCTTCTCCTGCCTGATTGCCCTGGCCAGAACTTCCAGCACTATGTTGAATAAGAGTGGTGAGAGAGGGCATCCCTGTCTTGTGCCACTTTTCAAAGGGAATGCTTCCAGTTTTTGCCCATTCAGTATGATATTGGCTATGGATTTGTCATAGATAGCTCTTATTATTTTGAGATATGTCCCCTCGATACCTAATTTATTGAGAGTTTTTAGCTTGAAGGGTTGTTGAATTTTGTCAAAGGCCTTTTCTGCATCTATGTGGTTTTTATCTTTGGTTCTGTTTATATGCTGGATTACATTTATTGATTTGTGTATGTTGAACCAGCCTTGCATCCCAGGGATGAAGCCCACTTGTTCATGGTGTATAAGCTTTTTGATGTGCTGCTGGATTTGGTTTGCCAGTATTTTGTTGAGAATTTTTGCATCAATGTTCATCAAGGATATTGGTCTGAAATTCTCTTTTTTGGTTGTGTCTCTGCCAGGCTTTGGTATCAGGATGATGCTGGCCTCATAAAATGTGTTAGGGAGGATTCCCTCTTTTTCTATCAATTGGAATAGTTTCAGCAGGAATGGTACCAGTTCCTCAGTGTACCTCTGGTAGAATTCGGCTGTGAATCCATCAGGTCCTGGATTTTTTTTGGTTGGTAAGCTATTGATTATTGCCACAATTTCAGAGCCTGTTGTTGGTCTATTCAGAGATTCAACTTCTTCCTGGTTTAGTCTTGGGAGGGTGTATTTGTCAAGGAATTTATCCATTTCTTCTAGATTTTCTAGTTTATTTGCATAGAGGTGTTTGTAATATTCTCTGATGGTAGATTGTATTTCTGTGGGATCGGTGGTGTTAACCCCTTTTTCATTTTTTATTGCGTCTATTTGATTCTTCTCTCTTTTCTTCTTTATTAGTCTTGCTAGCGGTCTATTAATTTTGTTGATCTTTTCAAAAAACCAGCTCCTGGATTCATTAATTTTTTGAAGGGTTTTTTGTGTCTCTATTTCCTTCAGTTCTGCTCTGATTTTAGTTATTTCTAGCCTTCTGGTAGCTTTTGAATGTGTTTGCTCTTGCTTTTCTAGTTCTTTTAATTGTGATGTTAGGGTGTCCATTTTGGATCTTTCCTGCTTTCTCTTGTGGGCATTTAGTGCTATAAATTTCGCTCTACACACTGCTTTGAATGTGTCCCAGAGGTTCTGGTATGTTGTGTCTTTGTTCTCGTTGGTTTCAAAGAACATCTTTATTTCTGCCTTCATTTCATTATGTACCCAGTAGTCATTCAGGAGCAAGTTGTTCAGTTTCCATGTAGTTGAGTGGTTTTGAGTGAGTTTCTTAATCCTGAGTTCTAGTTTGATTGCACTGTGGTCTGAGAGACAGTTTGTTATAATTTCTGTTCTTTTACATTTGCTGAGAGAGCTTTACTTCCAACTATGTGGTCAATTTTGGAATAGGTGTGGTGTGGTGCTGAAAAAATGTTTATTCTGTTGATTTGGGGTGGAGAGTTCTGTAGATGTCTATTAGGTCCTCTTTGTGCATAGCTGAGTTCATGAATTAAAAATTCAAGAAACAAATGACAAAATGGACTTATTTGAACATAGGTTTGGTGGAGGAAGTGGTGGAAGTTACTTACGGGACAAGATAGTCACTAATGACTTAAAAAGACGTACTTTGTTTCATAGTAACTGAAACATATGACATTAGCTACTTATACATAATAAATTCTTGCTGTCTTAAATAAAATTCTTTCAAAATAAATGCTTGTGAAATTAACTTGTTCTAAATTCAACTTTAAACCCTACAGTAAATTGTTCTCTAATTTGCTCTCCTTAAATAGAAAATTATAAATTTGAGTGTAACTCTAACTCCTGCATAGTTCATTTGGATTAATTTTGTATAATAGTATTACAATGTAGATACAGGCAAATCTTGTTTTATTGCACTTTGCTTTATTGTGCTTTGCAGGTATTTTGTTTATTAAGAATTTAAGGTTTTGGCAATTCAGAGTCCAGCAAATATATAGGTGCCATTTTTCTCACAATATGTGATCACTGTGTGTTTCTATGTCACATTTTGGTAATTATCACAATATTTCAAAATTTTTATTATTGCTTTATCTCTTATGGTGATCTGTGATGAGAGATCACTGATGTTACCCTTGTAATTTTTGGGTGCCATAAATTCTGCCCATATAAGACAATTAATAAGTGTGGTGTGTTCTGGCTGCTCTACTGACAAGCTGTTCCCCTATGTCTCTTCCCTCCTCTCAGATTTCCCTATTCACTAAGACACAACAATATTGAAATGAAGCCAATAAATGATTCTACAATGGCCTCTAAGTGTTGAAGTGAAAGAAAGAATTGCATATTGTATTATTCCATTTTAATACTCCTATAAAGAAATACCAGAGACTGGGTAGTTTACAAAGGAAAGAGGTTTAATGGACTCACAGTTCCACATGGGTGGGGAGGCCTCACAATCATGGCGGAAGGCAAAGGAGGAGCAAAGTCACTTCTTACATGTCAGCAGGCAAGACAGTGTGTGCAGGAGCACTGCCTTTTATAAAACCATCAGATCTCATGAGACTTATTCACTATCATGGGAACAGTGCAGGAAAAACCCTATCCTGTGATTCAATTACCTCCCACTGGGTCCCTCCTATGACACGTGGGGATTAGGGGAGCTACAATGTAAGCAGAGATTTGGGTGGGGACACAGCCAAACCATAGCACATGTCTATCTGTTTAAATCAAAAGCTAGACATGACTAAGCTTAGTGAGGTAGGCAGGTCTAAATCCAAAACAGGCTAAAAGCTAGGCTACTTCCACTAGTTAGCAAAGTTGTAAATGCAAAGCAAAAGTTCTTGAAGTAAATTAAAAGTTCTACTCTAGTGAACACACAAATGATAAGATATTAAAACATTCTTATTACTTACTTATATGACAAAAAGCTTTAGTGATGTGAATAGAAGATAAAGCCAGCCACAGCATTACCTTAAGTCAAAGCCTAATTCAGAACAAGGCCTCAACTGTCTTTTCCATAAAGGCTGAAAGAGGTGAGGAGGCTGCAGAAGAAAAGTTTGAAGCTAGCCGTTTAGTTCATGAGGTTTAAGGAAAGAAGTCATCTTCAAAACATGAAAGTGCAAGGTGAAACAAGTTATATATTAACAGAAGATCTAGCTTAAATAATTGATGAAGATGCAGACAGTAAACAACAGTTTTTTAAGGTAGTCAAAAGAGCCTTATATTGAAAGACGATGTCATCTAGGACTTTTATAGCTAGACAGCAGAAGTTAATGGCTGGCTTCAAATCTTCAAAGGACAGGCTGATTCTCTTGGTAGGTGCTAATGAAGCTGGTAATTTTAAGTTGAAGTCAATGCTCATTTACTGTTTAAGAAATTCTAGGACCCTTAAGTATCATGCCAAATCTACTCTGCCTGTGCTCTATAAAAGAAAGACAAATGTTGAATATCAGCAAATCAATTCACATCATGGTTTATGGCATATTTTAAGCTCACTATTGAGACCTACTGATTAAGATAAAAGATTCCTTTTAAAGTATTGCTGCTCTTTTACAATACTCCTGATGTAGATGTATGGGAGATTAATGTTATTTTTGTGTCTGCTAACACAGTATCTATTCTACAACCCATGGACCAAGGAGTAATTTTGAATTTCAACTCTCAAATTTTAAGAAATAATTCTTATAAGGCTATAATTGCCATATGTAATGATTCTTTTGATGGATCTGAGTGAAATAAATTGAAAAGTCTTTTGAAAAAGATTCACCAATTTAGATGCCGTTAAGAATATTCATAATTTATGGGAGGAGGTCACAATACCAACATAAACAGGAGTTTGGAAGAGAAAGTCCTCATGAATGACTTTGAGGGATTCAAGACTTCAGTGGAGGAAGTAACTGCAGATGAGGTAGAAATAGCAAGAGAACTAGAATTAGAAGTGGAGCCTGAAGATGTAACTGATTGCTGAAATCTCATGACAAAACTTTAACAAACGAGGAGTTGCTTTTTATGGATGAAGTAAGTAAGTAGTTTTTTGAAATGAAATCTATTCCTGGTGATGATGCTGTGAATATTGTTGAAATGCCAACAAAAGATTTGGAAAAGTTACATAAGCTTAGTTGATAAAGCAGCAGCAGGGTTTGAGAGGATTGACTCCAATTTTGAAAGAAGTTGTACTGTGGGTAGAATGCTATCAAACAGCATTGCAAGCTACAAAGACATCTTTTGTGAAAGGAAGAATGAATTATTGCAGCAAACTTCGTCGTCGTCTTATTTTAAGAAATTGTCACAGCCACCCAAACCTTTAGCAATCACCATCACACCTGATCAGTCCGCAATCATCAACATTGACGCAAGACCCTCTACCGGCCAAAAGAATATGACTTGCTGAGTCTCAGATGATCTGTAGCATTTTTTTTTTTTTAGCACTTAAGTACTTTTCTGTATTTGTTTAAATATCATGCTATTGTACAGTTAATAGACTACAGTATAGGGTAAACATAAATTTTGCATGCACTGGGAATCCAAGAAATTCATGTGACTCACTTTATTACAACATTCACTTGATTGCAGTGGTCTGGAACCAAATATACAATATTTTCATGATATTTCTCTATTTAATTTTGCAAAACAGAAAAACATACATATGTCTTATAAATTATCATATATTATGCATATATTTAGTTTAAATTATGTATGTTTAATATGTAATAGTTTATTATTTTGAATTCATATTTTAATATTCTAATATGTATATTTTACTTATGTCTGTTTCAAAGGAAATAATTTAGTTTTATAATAATTATCATTTTCCGTATTGAAAATCTAGAAACATAGATCTAACCTCCAGTGTCGATTCTGCAAACCATTTTGTTTCTGAGGGCAGCCAAGAGTAAAGGAACCAAAAAGAAACCTGATCATTTAACTCCCATGTTTTCTTCTTCCGGCCTATTTAACTTTCCATTAGCTCACTCAACCTCCTCAAAAGTTATCAGTAAGTTAACTGGAAATAAGAACTTCTTACTGTTGAATTTAGCTTATATGTTCTTGTTTGAGTACTTTAAATCTTTGTAGAGAAATATGAACTAAAACTGACTATTTGGTGATTCTCCTGGTATTTGGATAAAGGGATCTGACTTAAATTCAACAGGTCAAAACAAATAGCTTATCTTCGTGTACGGTTATGAGAATTAAATAATCATATTAAAGAATAAATAATATATAATGATGAACCAAAATTAATAACTTTAGAATAATTTTGCTTAAAAATTACAAATATTAATTGCTGAATTTTTAAATTAACAAATAAGTTAATATTTGGAATACTTTTTAAAATATTTCAGAATAGGATTTTAGCCATGTATTGCAAAAAAACGGAAAAATTCCAAGTTAGAGGGTAAATGAGGTATCTTCTTTTTCTTCTTCTTCTTCTTATTATTAGAGACAAGGTCTGGCTCTGTCACCTAGGCTGGAGTGCATTGGCATAGTCTTGACTCACTGTAACCACCGGCTCCTGGGATCCAGCCATCCTCCCACTTCAGCGTCTAGATTAGCTGGAACTACAAGCGCCCATCACCACACCCAGCTAATTTTGTATTTTTTGTAGAGTTGGGGGTTTCGCCATGTTGCACAGACTGGTCTTGAACTTCTAAACTCAAGTGATCCACCTACCTGTGCCTCCCAAAATGCTGGGATTACAGGTGTGAACCACCATGCCTGGCCAAAAAAATTAAAAAAATAAAAACAAATATATATATATGTGTGTGTGTGTGTGCCCGTATACACACAAATTTTAATTTTAGATTCAGGGTGTACATGTGCAAATTTGTTACAAGGGTATATTGTGTGACGCTGAGGTTTGGGCTTCTATCGATCTCTGCACTCAGATTGTGAACATAGTGAAACTACCCAATAGGAAATTTTTCAGCCCTAGCCCCACTCTCTTCCTCCTACTGGAGACGTGGGCATCTACTGTTCCCCTCTTCACATGTACCCAAGGCTTAACTTCCACTGATACCAAAATCTGGCAAAGACACAACAAAAAAAGGAAACAACAGGCCAATATCCCTAATGAACATAGAGGCAAAAATCCTCAAGGAAACTTTAGCTTCCTAACCATCCGAAAACTAAAATTGCCGTGTTGCTTAAAATGTTTATATATTTATGTTGACGATGTTTGTCTATGTCTTTTCCAGAATTAAATCCGATCACTCAATTTTTTTTACTTTTGATTTAGGTTTTTAAAAACTTAATTTTTGTTTATATTCAAGAGTCTTAAAGCAATGAAAATTTGTTGAGGGTAGAAGGAAGAGAAAAAGGAAGAGATGTATTTTGGGGTTAATGTCAATTTAGAGATAATGGGCTTTTGACATCCAGATGTATCAGTGAGAGCATATGGCCTCAAGAATGGGATACAGAGGCCACCAAAGATGAAATGTGTGAGGCATACTTAAAGTTAGAAGATTAGGTCTTAAAAAAAAAGTATCCTATTCAAAACTTCCCTAATAGGCCAGGCGGGGGCGCTCACGCCTGTAATCCCAGTTCTTTGGGAGGCGGGCCGATCACCGGGGGTTAGGAGTTAAAGACCAGCCTGACCAACATGGAGAAACCCTGTGTCTACTAAAAATACAAAATTAGCTGGGCGCGGTGGCACCTGCCTGTAATCCCAGCTACTCGGGAAGCTGAGGCAGGAGAATTGCTTGAACCCAGGAGGCAGAGGTTGCCTTGAGCTGAGGTTGCACCATTGCACTCTAGCCTGGGCAACAAGAGTGAAACTTCGTTTCAAAAAAAAAAAAAAAAAAATTCCCTAATCAACCAAGTCCTCATCTCTCATTTTCTCATACTAAATAGAGCTTTTATTTTATTTTAAAATTGTTTTTATCTTCGCACCGCTGGATCTCAGAAGGGGTGTGATGTGGGGGTAAAACAAGTTAAAATAAATTAGAGCAACCCTGATAATAAAGGTAAATTCTGGTCCTGTTTATGAAAAAATTAATGAGTTTATGCTAGACCTACACATATTTCAGAGTAATAGACTTTGAACATGTTTTCCAGCTATTTTATTCTGACTCAGAAGAAATAAATAATGTGGAAAAGCTTCTACTGTTGAGAGTTTACAATTAAAACTGTATCTGGCCTTAGTAGAAAATCATCCTACTTAGGGATGTTAAATATGTGTTTGTGGTAAGTAACTAATTAAAGATTTGGTGTCTTGGAGAGAGTAGGTTGAATAACATCATGCCCAAAAGAATTCAATTAATGAAGTACCAACCTCCAAACCCCAGAACAGCTTTAGGCTATCTATCACAAAAATTCATTTGCTGTTGGAATCACTGAGTCTCAAATGAACCCAACATCAGGGAACTAAACGGTAGTCTGTTTCAGAAGGCTAGTAAATACATCTTGGCATTTCTTTTTTTTTTTCTGTAATAAGTTATATCTATAGTTTCTAATAAAATATGCAACGTATCTATATGTATATGTAAATAATTTAATTTTCCTAGGGTAATTATTTTAAATACACTGATGAGAAGCTATTTATCATATTTGACCAACATAGTTTCAAAAATAAGTTCCACAATTAGCTATGCTAACTGCAGATGTTTGGTATTTAAAAGAAAAAATAAACAAATTGAATAAAAAACAAAATGAATACCCATTAAATGTGAGTATAAGGGCTGAGGAAACAAAGAAAATAAGATATAGATGACAAATGACGATTCTGTTTCTTACCCAAATCCCTAGAATTGACAGTGGGGTGTGGAGGAAAAAATCAAAGGCAGGATCTTCAGGAGGAAAACAAAAAATATAAAGATCCTTAAAATATAGAAGATACAGGGTTTGTCAGAAGAGAAAACAACAGTCTGGGATATGTAGAGACACACTGCAGCAAAAAAGGGAAAGTATTGAAGAGCTTCTCCAAACTGAGAGGAAGAGGCAGGAAGAGAATCAGGAGGACCCCAGGCAGCCATTATTCAGTGCTTCGTCTGGAAAACCACAAAGGATCTACCTTTTCCCTCCGCTTTGCTTGCCCAGCAGCAGATAGAACTGTTGTCTTTTTAAAGTCAAAAACAATAACTACCATGGCTGCAAGATGGGAGCAGCAGAGCAGGACATTTGGTAGCTGTCAATGCTCAGAAGGAGGAAATCTCCATGACAGTAACTTCCAGATCACTGCCTGGTGTGCCTCACAGAACAAAAGTCTTGCCTTCAGAGTCACTGCTGGCAGGTTGTATCAACAGAGTCTATTGATAAAAGAGAATGAACTTGAAATCTCAGAAATTATATACTCAATGTTGTAATAAAACAGAAACTCAAATGTACTGACTTTGAAAGGGTGCAATTATAGATTATATTTGGGAAAGAAATGATGGAGCTAAAATTTTCTCACAATGCAACACTAAGATAATCCTGATAGGTAATATATAGACAGAAATATGTTAAGAAAATATGACATAGGATTATAACATAAGAAGAAATGTAAAATATAAGAAAAAATACATAGGATTTTCATCATGTATGTAATTAGGGTTAAAGGAGAAAATAAATGAGATAAAAAGGAAACACAAGTATGTGTGTGTATATGTGTGTGTGTGTCCAAAATAAGCAGCCTCATATTGGAAAGTTTCCAAGAGGCTCTGCAGGATGAAGGAAAATAGCTCAGTGCAATCCCTGAACTCCAAAAATAAGAAAAAGAACTATAAAAACCCATAGAGAGAAACAGAAGGACTGACACTAGAGACCCTCATAGCTAGATCAGCTGTAGAGACACGAAGGAAGTTTGGAGGGAAATAATTTTGGTTGAAAATTCAGCAATCCAATTATTATATAAATGTGAGAGCAAGATAAAACATTTTTATGCTGAGACATTTAAAGATTCATAGAGCATACTGCCCAAGAAGAAAAAATGAAATAATGTCTCTCATTTGTGTGTGTGTATGTATGATATACTGAGATGTTATATAATCAACTATGTAATGTGTCATCATATAATTATATAATATGTAGTAATATGTAATCACAAATGATTATTGGAGTATGTAAAGCAGTAAATGGACATTTTCTCCGCAAAATACAATAGTTAAACATGTGATCATGAACAAGGAAAGCAATCAAAGATATGTTTAAATTTACACAAACATGAATTTTATATACGTGTGTATATAAAATCTCCAAATAAAAGAATTCTACCTGATTTCACAGTTGAATGACATGGATGGAGAAAGTGGGGTAAAGTAAAATATTTTTGCCTTTTTTGCATGCAGATAAAAAATTTGTCTACATTTAAGAAAAACTGTTAAATGTGCATGGTAAGATTTGAGAGTACACTGTAAGAATAAATGCTGCATATACGTTTAACGTTTGTGTTTACACCTGTTATATGGTGTTTAATTTCTAGAAAACAATAATGCATGCTGTTTCATTTTCAAAATATTAGAAGAAAACAAAGTAAGAAGAAAATTCATTCCAACAAAAAAATAAAAAAGAAAAGCGAAAACATGAGGAACATGATTATTATAACGGAAATGGAAAAAAATTTCCCATTAAAATGCATTGACATTCTGTTTGAGTTAAAAATAATTGAGCTATCATGGTTTTATAACAAACCCATTAAAAAAACAGATGTAGAAAATAATGGAATAGAAATGGTATATCATGAAAATATTAATAAAATAGAGTATCATTAATGAGATAAAATTAGAATTCATTGACAAAAACACATCAGCTTAAGTGAATAGGAATATTTCATATAGAAAAGTTTGGTACACTGGTTTTTTCTGGTCAATAGAAATAAATATTAGTTAAATGAACTCATGAATAAAGTAGATGTCTTTCTAAAATATGATCAAAAAATCCTTACAAGAAGATATAGCTATATTCACAGAAATGCATGCATATGAGTATTAGAAAGCAAATATATATATATATATACATATATATATATATATATAGCTGTGATACTGCAATTTTAAAAACCTTATGAGAACATGGAAATTAGTATTAATAAACTGGTGAATCTATATAAAATGAGTAATTTGAGAATACAATGGCTAAGTTTGGTTTGATAATAGAAGTCACACCAGATACCTTTGATGAAATAGTTTAGCATTCAAGATCAAGCCTTAAATAATTTTCAAGGTCAGTCTTTTAAGTGAGTACTATTATTCCATCTGGAAAACAAAGGTTATAAAAGCTATTTGAGAGCATAGAAAATTGAATACAATCATAGAAGATTATTTTTACCCTGAAGTCAATCATTGAAAAGTGTCTCATGAAAAAGGAAAATTATCATCTGAACTTAGAACTAAAATAATTTTTTATAACTTTAAAAAATCAAAGTGTATTAACAGACTATACATAATGACAATCGTTTTCTCTTTAATTCAAGGAATTTTCCTATTTTGAGATCTGTTCAAATAAAGTCATAATTATTGAAAAAGGATAACGTATGCTCATTCTAATATTTCAAGTGAAAGGAATTCATAACTTTGCCAAAACTTGATCAAAAGTCTTTGTAAATAAATACAAACTGCTTTTACACGTACAGAACTTCTTCCACAGCATTTATTAATGATGGAACATGTTACCATGTTTTTTGATAGTGTTCTCATAAGTACTGAAAGCAGAATGTTAACTATCTAGCCTTATATCTTCAATTATATTAAGAAACACACTATCGAAATACCAATGCATTTGTTACACAAATAGAAATGATAATTCTATAATTCTTTTAGAACTGCAATAGACCACAAATATCCAAAGCAATCTCAAGAACAAAGCTAGACACATCACACGTTTTATTCTTTTTTTTTTTTTTTTTTTTTTTTGAGATGGAGTCTTGCTCTGTCATGAGGCTGGAGTGCAGTGGCACAATCTCGGCTCACTCCAACCCCCACCTCCTGGGTTCAAGGGATTCTTCTGCCCCAGCCTCCCAAGTAGCTGGGACTACAGGTGCACACCACCACGCCCAGCTAATTTTTGTATTTTTAGTAGAGATGGGGTTTCACCATGTTGGCCAGGATGTTCTCAATCTCTTGACCTTGTGATCCCCCCACCTCGGCCTCCCAAAGTGCTGGGATTACAGGCATAAGCGACTGTGTCTGGCCATATTACACTTCTTGATTTCAAAATATAAGGCTATTGTGATCAAAACAGTGTAGTACTGACATGAAAACAGACATATGGATTAATAAAATGGACTGGAGAGATGAGAAATAAAGCTGTACATCTAGGGTGAACTGATCTTCTTTAATCATGCCAAGAACACATGATAGAGCAAGAATAGCTTCTTCAAAAACTCGTACTGGGAAAACTGAATATGCACTTCCAGAGAAATGTGACTAGACCTTCATCTCATACCATATATAAAAATCAGCTCAAGTTACATTAAAGGTTTACTCATAAAACTTGACACAGTAATACTCCTGGATGAAAATGCAGGCAAAAAGCTTCTTTGCATTGATCTGGGCTATACACACACACACACACACACACAAACACACACACACACATATATACATACATATATATACACACACATATATAGGCACACATACATATATACACACATACATATATATACATACACACACACACACACACACACACACACACACACATATATATAGGATGTTACCCTGAAAGCACAGGAAACGAAAGTAAAAGTGGGCAAACAACATTACATCAAACAAAAATCCTCCTGCACAGCAAAGGAAGCACATTTTTTCACTCTTGGAAAAAATCCAAAGTGAAAATACAGCCTACTAAATGGAAGAAGATATCAGCAAACAATACATCTGATATGGCATTAACACCTAAAATATATAGGCAAGTCATTCAACTCAATAGCAAAAAATAAAAGGAAAAAAGAGTCACTTGATTAAAAGTAGGAAAACAAGCTCAATAGATGTTTCTTCAAAAGAAGACATAAAAGTGGCCAACTAGTAAATAAAAACATGCTCCATATTACTAATAACCAAGAAAATGCAAATCAAAACAACAATGAGATAACATCTGACACCTATTAGAATGCCTACTCTTAGAAAGATGAACCATAACAAGTGTTGTCAAGGATATAGAGAAAATGGATCCTTGTACGTGATTATAGAGAATGTAAATTTGTACAGTCATTACGGAAAATATTCAGCCTCATCAAAAAGATTAAAAATGGAACTCTTCTATGACTCAAGAATCCCACATCTTGTGTATATCTAAAGGAAATCACATCAGCAACTCACAGAGTTATCTGCCCTCACATAAATATTTCAGCATCACTCACAATAGCTAAGATATGGAAACAATCTAATTTCCTTTGATAGATTAATTAATAAAGAAATACATATACACAGCTGACCCCTGAACAACATAGGTTTGAACTATGCAGGTCCAATTATACAGGTATTTTCTTTTGCCTCTGCCACCCCTAGACAGCAAGACCAACCCCTCTTCTTCTTCCTCCTTCTCAGTCTATTCAATGTGAAGTTGATGAGGAGGAAGATCTGTATGATGACCACTTTCGCTTAATGACTTAATGCATAGTAAATGCATTTTCATTTCCTTATGATGTTCTTAATAACATTTGCTTGTCTCTAGGTTACTTATTGTAAGAAGTGAGTATATAATATGTAAAATATACAAAATATGTATTCATTGACTCATATCATTGGTACTGCTTTCAGTCAACAGTAGGCCATTAGCAGTTAAGTTTTTAGGGAGTGGAAAGTTAAAGACGATTTCTGACTGCACTAGGTGTTGCTGCCAATAACCTTTGCATCAAATATATATATATAAATATATATTTCCTATATTCCTAATAACATATTATTTCCCTAATAAAATAAAATTATTATATATTATGTGTAAACAATGGAATATTATTTAGCCTTATAAAAGAAGGAAATTCTGCCATTTGCCACAACATTGAACGCTAAGCAAACTAAAATAACCCAAAAGCAAAAAGAGAAATACTGCACGATCTCACGTATACGTTAAATCTAAAATAGTTAAACTCATAGAAACAGAAAGTAGAATAGTAGTTACCAGGGGCTGAAATGGCGTGGTGGGTGGGAAATTGGGAGGTGTTGGTCAAGGAGTACAAAGATTAAAAGATGCAAGATGAATAAGTTTTGGAGATCTGCTGATCAACAATGTAATTATAGTTAGCAATACTGTAGTATATTTGAAATTCACTAAGAGGGTAGATCTTAGGCATACTCACCACACACACAAAAAAATAAAATAGTAACTATGCCAGGTAATAAATATGTTAATTAGTTTGATTTTGACTATTTCACAATGTATACATGTATCAAATCATCAAGACATACAGCTTAATTACATAATTTTTTAAAATTGTCAACTATACTTCAATAAAGCTAGGAGAAAAAAATTTATAATGAATTTAGTACTTAGTAAATGCTGTGTAGGATAGCAAAGATAAAATCTTAGAGAATGGACTTTTGCTTATACCAGGAGAAGGGTCCTATATTCCCCTAAAATATTTGCAAATGTATTATCAGTTGAAGAAAGTTCACTACGCTAATTTATGATGATAGCACAATTTATTTGTAAGGCGTGTGTGTTCAGAAAGTACTGAGATACAGCACTGAGACCATCAATTCTTGAAAAAACTAAAACAGAAAAGAAAAGAAAGATGATGTCTTTTCTCTTGTTTAAATTTTTTAACAACCTGCAAGATAATAAGAAAGAGTTGACTTATGAGGTCTACATATAATTTTGCAAAGCTGACATTTAACACCAGGCTTTACAGAATATAGAGCTTGGCAAGATACATGGAATGAAGCAGAGGATCAGAGGAAAATGAAGAGGAGATGAGAGGAAAGGGCTATTCCTGAATTGAATGACAATTTCTCCTGACGTAATCACTCATCAGATAAGTATTCTTCCTCTGCAAAGCAATAGTAAATATAGGGACATGTAGTAGACAGAGCTTTCGTAGCTCCAAGGCTCCATTTGCATGAGTGGATAATAAGCATTCACCTCACTATATGGTGTTATAGCTTACAAGGAAGTAAACAAAGAAAGTTAGAGAAAAAAAAATTAGCTTTTCTCCCAATGTAGTCATAGATCTTTCCAATAAAAAAAAATCGCCTAGTCAATGAATATTTTATAGCAAGAGAATATTTATAAGGTGATATTCAACCTGCTTCCTATCAAATTATTATAAAATAAATTATAAAATATTTCCCACAGGCAGAAAATTGAAAATGTTAACAATCCATCTATAGTAAGATTTTATTCTGTATTGTAGGAGAATGGGCTTCAATATTTTTCAGAATTGTGTGTGAGTTGTGAGACATGGTACAAGCACAAATGCCTCAAGCTATAGAATTGATGACAATATTCTTGAATATCAACAAACAGCCTGAAATATCCATGATATTTTAAAATAATTTCTCAATAATTTATTGAACAATAAAGAGGCCATATTCTGGACCATAAAAGCCTCAATGCCAATAATTAATAGCTTACCAACCAAAAAAAGCCCAGGAACTGATGAATTCACAGCCGAATTCTACCAGAGGTACAAGGAGGAGCTGGTACCATTCCTTCTGAAACTATTCCAATCAATAGAAAAACAGGGAATCCTCCCTTACTCATTTTATGAGGCCAGCATCATCCTGATAGCAAAGCCTGGCAGAGACACAAGAAAAAAAGAGAATTTTAGACCAATGTCCCCGATGAACATTGATGCAAAAATCCTCAATAAAATACTGGCAAACCTTATCCAGCAGCACATCAAAAAGCTTATCCACCATGATCAAATTGGCTTCATCCCTGGGATGCAAGGTTGGTTCAACATATGCAAATCAATAAACGTAATCCATCATATAAACAGAACCAACGACAAAAACAACATGATTGTCTCAGTAGATGCAGAAAAGGCCTTTGACAAAATTCAACATATCTTCGTGCTAAAAACTCTCAATAAATTAGGTATTGATGGGATGTATCTCAAAATAATAAGAGCTATCTATGACAAACCAACAGCCAATATCATACTGAAGGGGCAAAAACTGGAAGCATTCCCTTTGAAAACTTGCACAAGACAGGGATGCCGTCTCTCACCACTCCTATTCAACATAGTGTTGGAAGTTCCTGCCAGGGCAATCAGGCAGGAGAAGGAAATAAAGGGTATTCAATTAGGAAAAGAGGAAGTCAAATTGTCCCTGTTTGCAGATGACATGATTGTATATCTAGAAAACCCCATCATCTCAGCCCAAAATCTCCTTAAGATGATAGGCAACTTCAGCAAAGTCTCAGGATACAAAATCAATGTGCAAAAATCACAAGCATTTTTATACACCAATAACAGCCAAACAGAGAGCCAAATCGTGAGTGAACTACCATTCATAATTGCTTCAAATAGAATAAAATACCCAGGAATCCAACTTACAAGGGATGTGAAGGATCTCTTCACGGAGAACTACAAACCACTGCTCAATGAAATAAAAGAGGATACAAACAAATGGAAGAACATTCCATTCTCATGGGTAGGAAGAATCAATATAGTGAAAATGGGCATACTGCCCAAGGTAATTTATAGATTCAATGCCATCCCCATGAAGCTACCAATGACTTTCTTCACAGAATTGGAAAAAACTACTTTAAAGTTCATATGGAACCAAAAATGAGCCCGCATTGCCAAGTCAATCCTAAGCCAAAAGAACAAAGCTGGAGGCATCACGCTACCTGACTTCCAACTATACTACAAGGCTACAGTAACCAAAACAGCATGGTACTGGTACCAAAACAGAGATCTAGACCAATGGAACAGAACAGAGCCCTCAGAAATAATGCCGCATATCTAAATTCATGTCTTTGTCGGGACATGGATGAAGCTGGAAACCATCATTCTCAGCAAACTATTGCCGTTTCTCATCATATTGATTGAACAATGAGAACATGGACACAGAAGGGAACATCACAGGGCCTTTGTTAGAGGGATTAGGAGATATACCTAATGCTAAATGACGAGTTAATGGGTGCAGCACATCAACATGGCACATGTATACATATGTAACAAATCTGCATGTTGTGCACATGTACCCTAAAATTTAAAGTCTAAAAAAAAAAGCCTCAATGCATTTAAAAGAAATCACATTATCTTACATATTTTCTTTACCACAGTAAAAATAATTTACAATCTAATTAAAGAAAGGCATCAAGATAATCCTTAAGTGTTTGAAAACAAAATAATATACTTTTTATTTTTTTTGAGATGGAGTCTCGCTCTGTCACCCAGGCTGGAGTGCAGTGGTGTGATCTCTGCTCACTGCAAGCTCCGCCTCCCAGGTTCACGCCATTCTCCTGCCTCAGCCTCCCGAGTAGCTGGGACTACAGGCACCCGCCACCAAGCCTGTCTCATTTTTTGTATTTTTTTTTTTTTTTTTTTTTTTTAGCACAGACCTCGTGACCCACCTGCCTCGGCTTCCCAAATTGCTGGGATTACAGGCGTGAGCCACCAAGCCCGGCCAATAATATACTTTTTATATAATCCAAGATTAAAGAAAAAAGTAAAGGGTAAATTAGAATGTGTTTTGAAATGAAGGAAAATGTAACCCACAACATAATCAAATTGACAGAAATTGGCTTAGCAATACTTTGGGGAATATTAATAAACATGACATGTCAGACAAAAGAAACTTCTGAAGTCAATAACTTCAAACTTTAGTAAAGTAGAAAAAATCAAAAGCTATAGTCAAAATAAGGAGAAAAAAATGATTATGATCAGGAAAAAATAAACTAGAATACAGAAAAATAATAGAGCATCTTTGAAATGAAGAAATGAGTCTGCAGAAATAATGAAATAGATAAACTTATAGTGAGACTGATCAGAATAAAAAGGAGAGAAATAAACTACTGCTATGAAGAATCAAATATGTGATATGGCTATAGATTAATAGAATAAGAAGATATCATTAACTTTATAGCAATAAATTTAAAATTTTAGATAAAATTGGCAAATTTTCTGAAATATACATAAATCCAAAGCTTGATCAAGAAAAAATAGATAACCTGAGTATTCTTGTATCTTTTACAAAGGTTTTACTATTTTCCCGCAAGGAAATGTCCTAACCTAGCTGGCTTTTGTGATTAATTCTACCAAAAATTGAAGAAAGAATATATACCAATTCTACACAAACTCTACCAGAAAATTAATCAGGAGAAATCTCTGCTGTGTTCGTGAGTACAGTGTTACCCTAATACCATTAGCAAATTCATTTCCAGAACAGAAGACTACATCAAATATCCTGCATGAACAAAGTTAAAAATCATCTAAATACAATTTTCATAAATTCAATACCTCAGTATATAAAAATGATGAAACATAATGAGTGTTATACCAGGAATACATCAGGAATACAAGTTGGGTGAACATTCAAGGATCAACATATAAAAATCACTATTTGAAAAGTCTAAATAAAAACTAATAGGCCCATTGCCGTGGCTCACTCTTGTAATCCCAGCACTTTGGGAAGCCAAGGCAGGCAGACCTCTTGAGCTCAGGAGTTCGAGAGACCAGCCTGGCCATCATGGTGAAACCCTGTCTCTACTAAAACTACAAAAGTTAACCAAGTGTGGTAGCATTTGCCTGCAATCCCACCTACTACTGGGGTGGCTGAGGCAGGAAAATTGATTTGACCCTGAAGGCAGAGGTTGAAGAACTGTCATCATGCCACTGCACTCCAGCACTCTGGTCGGCAGAGGGAGTCTCTGTCTCAAAAAAAATAAAAAATAAAAAAAAGAAAAGAAAAAGAAAAAAAAGGAAGGAAGGAAAGAAGGAAGGAAGGGAGGGAAGTGGGGAGAGAAGGGAGGGAGGGAAGGATAAAAGCAAAATAAAAGAATTTGACAAAACCCAACACCTATTATAAATAAAAACAAGCAAAACAAGGAATAGAAACTTCCTCAACTTGATAAAGGGCATAAAAAAACACTGAAAATTTTCCATCTAAGTTCAGTAATGAGGCAAAGCTATACGCTCTCATCATTTCTACTCAACACTGTGTTGATAGTTTTGGAAAGAGCATTTAGGAAAGAAAAAGAAATAAAAGGGATTCATATCTGAAAGAAATAATGAAATTATCTCATTTCCAAATGACATGATCATTCATGTAAAAGTCCATGGAATCTACCAAAAAAAATCAAGTAATGCCAGTGTGTGAGTTTAGCAAAATTACAGGACATAATATTAATATGCAGAATTAAATTACATTTTTGTATACCAGCAACAACCAGAAATTGATTGTTCTAGCCTGAGATCTGGTTCTGATGCTACAAACTTTATGGATGTCGATCAGGGCATCTTCATCTGTAAATCTGGGAGAACATCTTCCCTGTCTAATAGACAGGGTAGTTTGGAAGATGGAACGGAATAGTGAGTGTGAATATGTTCTATGAACTACAACGTGCTGTGCAAATACTGACAGTTATTATACTCATAAAAAGCTCATGCAGTAATGAGAAAGTTAAAAGAAAAAGACCTAGTTATTCTTACAGGGATGTATTTTGCATAAGTACAAAATGTATTTATGGGTAGAAGAAATGGAAAATATAAATCAAAAACTTATTTTTGTATTCATGAGATGTTTTTCTAACTATTTAATATTTAGTATTGACAGTGTAGCAACACATTAAAAATTTATTGTCTTCCTGTTAAAAAAAACACTTACAATAGCATCAAAGTATGAAATAATTAGGAATAAATCTGATCAAAAGTGACCTGAAATATACTTAAGCTGAAAACTAAAAAAAAAAAAAAAAAAAAAAAAACGAATGACAGAAATATTAAAATCCCTAAGTAAAACAAGAGATATACCTTTTTATGAGTCAGAGCATTCAATATAGTGAAAGTGTCTAGTCTCCTCAGGTTTGTTTATAGTTTTCCTAGAATAGATGTTAAAATCACAAAAAGACTTTTTAGTAGAAATTAAAAAGGTGATTCAAAAATTTACATGAATATTCAAATGCCTCAGAATTGTCAAAATATCTTTGAAGAAGAATCAAGTTGAAGAACTAACATTACCTGGCATTAAGCATTATTATAATGCTGCAGTTATTAAGACATTGTGGTTTTATCTAGGGATAGAAAACAAGATCTACTCAAAAGAATCGAGAACTTGAAACACAACAAACATATTTGAACAACAGATTTTTGACAAATACAGAGCAATTTGTTCATTCAATAAATTTTGCAGGAACAGTTACAATTAATATGCCCTAAAATGAATTTTTTTAATGAGTAGATGTCCTGAAAGAAACTAAGATAAATAATATTACCTTTCAATATTCCTGGTCATTGTAATAGGCTTCTACTCCCGACTCATGCTTTTATTAATTCTTGCATTAAATTATGTATGTCTACATTACATTCATTTCATATACTAGGCTTGAAAGTTCTGATACCTAGATTGTGTGTATTTATACTCATGTTGGTTGTAGTCAGTGCTGACTTACTTAGCGTGATTTCTTTCCTTTAGTATATTGTAATTCATTTAAAAAATTCTTTATTGGGAGCTTATATTTGTGGGAACTCAGTGGCAATTATGCATGCCTGAAACTTTCATCACATGCATATGTGTGTGTGTTTTTTTGGACCATGAAATAGTAGAAAAGCAGGTCTCAGGCTATTTTGAGGGTCAACCAACGGAAAAACTTTTCAGGGAATTTACTCATTTTTTTCTTTAAAGAAAGATAAAGCTGAGATAAGCCTGTAAACATTTTATAGTTGTATTGTTTTGTGAAATGTATTTTTCCCACTGTACCCAATTTTCTGTATTATAGTCTATGAGGTATGGTCTTTAACTTAATCCTTCAAACTTTGCCTTAATCATTTCTCTGTGCTCTAAAATTCTAATCTACTTTGATTCATAGCAATGCCTGTGCTATATACCAGGTTGAAAACTCTATTACCTTTATAGCTTTGTGTTCCAGGCTGGCTTTTGACCTCAGATCTTTTCTCTGAATTACCTTCGGAGCATCTACTTGTTTAAAAATATTTGTAAAATTAAATATTATATATAGGTGTTTTATGAGGTGAGGAGTGAGCAGTTCACAATATGGATTAAAATAGAATTCAATACAATGTTTTCTTAAATTAAATCAATTTAGACACTTTTTTTGTTTGTTTGCTTTGTTTTGTTTTGTTTTGAGATGGAGTCTTGCTCTGTTGCCAGGCTGGAGTGCAGTGGCAGGATCTTGACTCACTGCAACCTCTGCCTCCTGGGTTCAAGCGATTCTCCTGCCTCAGCCTCCCAGGTAGCCGGGACTACAGGCACGCGCCACCACATCGAGCTAATTTTTGTATTTTTAGTAGAGACAGGGTGTCACCATATTGGCCAGGATGGTCTCGATCTCTTGACCTCATGATCCGCCCACCTCCACCTCCCAAAGTGCTAGGATTACAGGCATGAGCCATCACGCCCGGCCTTAGACGCATGTTTTTTATAACTAAGGCAAGAAAACAAAGATCAATTATCATGTTATAAAATCAATGTAGAAAATAGGAATTCTGGCATTGTTTCAGATACATTTCAGACTACAGTATAATTGCCATGCAAATTCGATTTACTGGATTAAAATTTTTTTTACACTAGTACAAATGGAGTCTTTACTTTGATGCATGAAACAAAGAATAAAAGTTTAAATAAAACTGAATATTTCCATACACTTACACTATGTGACGTTATGTTTGAAATTGCATTTGAAGTTATTTTAAGACAAATTGTTCTTAAAAAGTAGGTCGAAATATTCGTGAAATCAGAAGTTTTAATGCACTGCAGCTAATAAACACATTTTGAATGTATAATTTCTCTTGACAGCAAGTTGGAATACTTAAGATTTTTGGAAGCTAATTGCACTCTCATTTAGTTTAATGAACATTTTCAGTAGCAATATTATGATTCATGTTTCTTTGGGAAAGAACAGCTTGATACTTATGAAGTGTTTAGTTGTTCTGTGCAAGACATGTGGCTACTTTGGGAATTTTTTTTTACAATTAGCTCAGTCTTACATTAGCAATTATTTCTTAAAAAAATCTAATCCTATATTGAGCATATGTTAGTAATGCTTGGGATAATGAAATTGGTTTTCAACACCATCACTATCTGAGGAAAAATATTACATAAATTCTTTTTTGTTACTAGCAAGATTCCCTCTGGAAATAATCAACTAGCCATATGACCAATTAATCAAGAAAGAGGGGGCCGGGCGCGGTGGCTCACGCTTGTAATCCCAGCACTTTGGGAGGCCCAGGCGGGCGGATCACGAGGTCAGGAGATCGAGACCACGGTGAAACCCCGTCTGTACTAAAAATACAAAAAATTAGCCGGGCGTTGTGGCGGGCGCCTGTAGTCCCAGCTACTCAGAGAGGCTGAGGCAGGAGAATGGCGTGAACCCAGGAGGCAGAGCTTGCAGTGAGCCCAGATTGCGCCACTGCACTCCAGCCTGGGTGACAGAGCAAGACTCCGTCTCAAAAAAAAAAGAAAGAAAGAAAGAGGGGAGGGGAACTTCTCTAAAACTCTTTACACAATTGTTTTTGTCATTTGTAAAATATCTGATTTTATGTAAGTGAATTATCATTAATATTAGTTTTAGGAGAGGCAATGTTTCATTTTTTACCCTTTCAAGTTTGCACCCAATTGAGTGACAGATGTATAAATAATAATGTCGTCAAGTTTACTATTAATCAATCATCTTGGTGAGCATGGCTCATACCTGTTTCTAAGTTTGTATGATCTGAATTAGATAAATGTCCTCACAATGCTCTGGCACACCCGAATATCTGCTCATTTTTACCCCACTGGGAAAAACAGTCCCAGTAAGGAACCAATGTAAAGCCCCACCTTTTCCACATAGCGTAAAATTATGAACTAAACTCTGAGTTCTTTCCATCACTGAGTTCACTGAAGCAGAAATCTAATACTATCCATGCCACATTAACTAATGGATACTACTTTCAAAGGCATTCATTCTCACTGCCAATTATTCATTTAAAAGCTCGTAATATTAAATTGGAATTATTAGTTTATGGAGCTATTTATTAGAATCAAACTAAACTATTTTTGTTTATAAATATTCATCTCAGATTCTGCAACAGTATTAGTTTTAAATGAAATTTTTACCTTAGAATAGTTCTACATTTATGAAAAATGAAAAAAGATGGCACAGAGTCCCCATATATACTACCCATAGTTTTTATTATTCTAAATGTCTTATGCTAGTACTGTATATGTCTTATACTAGTACTTTTATCACAACTGTATATGTCTTATGCTAGTACTAAATGTCTTATACTAGTATTTTTGTCACTAGTGAGCAGATATTGGTAGTTATTAGTAATTAAAGTCTATACTTCAGATAGTTTTCATTTTTTACTTAATCTCTTTATTTTTTTTCTTACTGTTCCATCCATAGCGCCACATTTTATTTGCTCATCGCCCTTAGGCTTCCCTTGGCTATGACATTTTCCTTGTTTTTTACAAATTTGAGCATTTTGAGGAGTGCTGGTTGGGCATTTTACAGAACATTCTTCACTTGGGTTAGCCTGATGTTTTCCATTGATTAAGCAGGGGTTGTATGTTTTGAGGAAGAAGATAAGAGATGTGGAGTGCCATGCTAATCACTTCCTACCAAGGAATCAACATGACTTATTGATGTTAAACGTGGTCACAATCAACATGGCTTGTTGTTACTGTTAAAAGTGGTCACCTGGCTGAGGTAGTATTTGTCAGGTTTCTCTGACATGAAGTTACACTTTTACACATCCCCCCCCCCTTTTCATACCATACTCTTTGGAAAAAAGTCACTCTGCGCAGCCCGTATTTCTTAAATAATAGTTACATTCCAAGGAATAATGACATTTGGAATTATTTAGCATGGGAGATCCATTTATTTCCTCTTGTTAATGTTTTGATGCAATCCTTTATTTATATCAATATAGATTCATGGATATTTGTTTTATATTGTGGTTAATAATTCGGTACTTTATTATTTACATTATGGCTCAAATTTTCTCTCTTTGGACATTGAAAGCTCTTTCAGTTGGTATCTGTGCCCCTTTGACATATCTCCATTATTGTGGATTTTTGAGCACCTCCTTACTATCTGACACTGTAAGATGCTCTGGAGTCATGTTATATATTCTCTGTCCCAGCCCTAGATTCTTCTATTTCTCCAAAAAGCCCCAGTTTATTTTATTACAGAATAGCATTTGAAACCAATTTGGGTTGCTGGGTGTGTTCATGGCTACTGAAACAACTGTTTCTGGGTCCTCTGAGCTGACAGAACAAGGGAACTGCCTGTATATTTACCTGTGTATGTTAAAAATACTATAAATATTTCTGTATGCACTTATGTGTGTCTACATTAAGTTTACCATTTTTCATGCTGATGCCGCCAACTCTAGTATGTCATAATATGGATGACTACAGCCTTCTCCTCTTACCTGTCTCTAATCAATTACTTCAATATTGGGAAACAACAATCTACCATTCGTTTACTTCATTGTTCAATCCCATCATGCACATATGGTTTCAAAGTCATTAACCCCTCCCTCCTCAGAAAATAACTTTATAATGGGAATAGTTTTTTTTTCTTTGCTCTTACAGTATTCATTCATACCCAAAGTTATCAAAGTCAACACGTTTTCTGTCTTTCTCCTTCACTGTGGTTGTTTCGTTTATTTATAACAGTTAGGTTCTTTTATCACATTCTGCACTCCATCTTCAGATCCCTTAGATCATAAATATCTTTGTTTTTGCTTACATGTGTTCAGCACTCATTCTTTGTGCTATAAATTTTTATAGGTTCTGGCACTTACATAGTATTGACTACCTACCATAATAATATAAGACAAAATATTTTCAGTGCCTTAAAGTTTCCTTGTGCTTTACATATTAAATGCCCCCGTCACAACAAAAACAAAAATAAAACATAACACCAGTAACAAAACAACGCCTTTCAACCACTACTCTGTTTACCATCTCTATAGTTTTACCCTTTCCAGAATGTCATACAGTCAGAAACACACATTATATAGCTTTTTGAGCCTAGCTTCTTTTAGCTATGTGCATTTAAGATTTATCCTTGCTTTTGTGTGATTTAATATCTCAAACTCTTATTTCTAAATGTTATTCTATTATACGGATGTGACTTCTTGTTCTATTTATTAATATAAATGTTCTTCATTGCTGTTTAAAACAAGGTAACCATACATTTTTAAGAAAATAGATTCTTTAGCCACTTAGAAAATATTAATTAATAGAAGATAGTTTTAATCTTAAGTATATGTATTACTTATTTTAAACTCCATATGTCAAGAGAAAAAATATATAAATTAATCATCTTTCTATGTACTATTTATAATAACTTACATGTTTGGTAGACAGAGAGGAAATTAAAATATATATACTGAACCAATAGTTGCATTAATCTAACGGAGTAATAAGTATACTTTAATAATTCTATATCCATTTTTCTTAATATATATCAATGCTCTTATTTTCTCAATAATAAACAATTATATAATCACATACTTCTATATGTGCATATAATATGTAATATAAGTTGTCATAGTTTTCTTAATTAACCAAATGACATCATACACAATTTGGAATACACTAAAAATAATACTTCCACTTTATTTTGAGAAAAGTTAAGCATCTTTAGCACCACTTAAGCACATTTGCTCTGATAAGTTATTTGCTAAAATATTAGATTAAAAATTAGATAAAGATTTGAGTGTATTGTTTCATTATAAAAGTTAAATTTTACCTATGTGCTTGGTATATTATATATATGTGTGTATATATATATATGTGTGTATATATATGTGTGTGTATATATGTGTGTGTATATATATGTGTGTATATATATGTGTATATATATATAGAGAGAGAGACAGCGAGAGAGAGTCTCGTTGTAAATGCCTTTTTTACTTTCTTTCAAATGTTTGGCATTATTTTTATCAAGGCAGTTTTTTTTAAAGAGACTATGCTAGGTAATATTTAGATATATTAATCTCTTTTTCAAAATTTAGCAAATGGTTTATTATGCATGCATAGGGAAGAGTTGAGAACACAAAGATGTCTGTAAAGTAATTGCAGCTTTTGAAAAGCCAATATAGTAATGGGAAAAAACAAGAAAGTAAGAGATAAAAAATAGTTTAAGGGAGCAGTCTATGCCATGAAACATAAAAATTTTAAAATATATATAAAATTAAGTCTATACTAATTAAATATATAAATTAATATATGGACATTGTTATAGATATATAATTTGTCATCATATATGCAATAACAATTTGCAAGCTTTTCTTTTTTTCCTCTTGTATAATATGTATAAGTGGGCCTGGAAAGGTTTAACCAAAAATGAAACCGATAGCTCTTATTACTCATGACTCCTTTTTACTATGATCTTATATGTATGATTCCTTTTACTTTACGGGTATTTTGGATTCATTTTTTATTTTAATTAGAGTTTGGGACAAGTTGCAGATAATTTTGTTCTTCCCAAGCTGTCATTCTTTCCAGGTGTGGGTGAGTGGATAATCTGGCTCTCTAGAAATTTTATTAGTACTACATTAAGTATCTTAATTGTATAGGTAGAAACAATCTATAAAGTATAATAATATAGTCAAATAAATAAAATCACTTTAAAAGCCTCAAATTTGTGTTTTATTTATACATATCAAAATTAATCTATTCTACGAACCAGTACATTAAAATATTAAACACTGAAATGATGGAATTTTCAAATTAAACACTATAGTACATATATATGTATATTTACATATACATATATGTATATATATGTATGTATTTATATATAAATATAAAATACATACATATAAATATATATATACACATATATATACACACATACATACATATATATAAATTCATAATATGGAAGCTGTTGTTAATTTAAATAATTTTAATTAGGTTACCAAGATGTGTCAAAAAAAGCAGCATACTTTTCTTAGATTATTTTTAATTCTTCTTATTTCAGTAAGAACTCATTTCAGGTTTTAGATAAACTGGATGATGTATGATTTTTTGAGAATATTTTTCATGTTGAAATTGATTTATTAATGTCTAGTTGTTGTGAGATGTAACCTAAAATATGACTTTAACAGTAAATATTGTGTAAAATATTTATCCAAATTATGTTAGTTTCTATTCATCCAATAATTGAATTTTTATTTAATATTGGTTTTTTTTTTTTGAGACGGAGTCCCAGCTCTGTCGCCCAGGCTGGAGAGCAGTGGCGCAATCTCGGCTCACTGCAAGCTCCGCCTCCCAGGTTCACGCCATTCTCCTGCCTCAGCCTCCCGAGTAGCTGAGACTACAGGCGCCCGCCACCATGCCCAGCTAATTTTTTGTATTTTTAGTAGAGATGGGGTTTCACCGTGTTAGCCAGAATGGTCTCGATCTCCTGAGATCGAGATCCACCCGCCTCGGCCTCCCAAAGTGCTGGGATTACAGGCATGAGCCACCGCACCCGGACTAATATTGGATTTTAAACTACATGTTTTAATAGTAATTTCAGTTGTATGGAAGATTATATGAAAAAGACACTCTATGTTAACATAATATATATATTCACTATATCACTAACATACTATGTGTATATTCACTTAATTAAATGGCCAGTAAATATATAAATTATTTGCCTAATTGTAACTGTCTTTCACATTGTCTGTAGAATATTTTATCTCATATTTTGTTCACACACCAAAAATATCTGTTATGCTATTAAAATTTTCTAGGGACCTATAATTCTTATTTTTGTCTGATAACAGCTGCTTGCTATATTCTAGTTTATAGTATCCTTCAGGATTTTGAAAAAAATTAAAAATTATTATCTATCTTCTTATAATTTCAATTACTCAATTTTATTGATACATATTATTTAATTTTTATTTATTTTTTATTTTTATTTTTGAGACGGAATCTTGCTCTGTGCCCCAGGCTTCAGTGCAGTGGCACGATCTCGGTTCACTGCAGCCCCTGATTCCTGGGTTCCAGCGATTCTCCTGCCTCAACCTCTTGGGTAGCTGGGATTACAGGCCCAGGCCACCACACTCGGCTAATTTTTGTATTTTTAGTAGAGACAGGGTTTCACCATTTTGGCCAGGCTGGTCTCGAATGCCTGACCTCAGATGATCTGCCCGCCTCGGCCTCCCAAAGTGCTGGGATTACAGGCATGAGCTACGGGGCCCAGCTATTTATGTTTTTTGATGAGACAGAGTCTTGCTCTGTCACCAAGGCTGGAGTGCGGTGGGTGGTCTCAACTCACTGTAACATCCGCCTCCCGGGTTCAAGTGATTCTCCTGCCTCAGCTTCCTGAGTGATAGCTAGGATTACAGGGGCCCACCACCACGCCCGGCTAATTTTTTTTGTATTTTTTTGTGGAGATGGGGGTATCACCGTATTGGCCAAGCTGGTCTTGAACTCTTGACATTGAGTGATCCGCCTGCCTCAGCCTCCGTCCTCCTCGACCTCCCGTGTAAGCCACCGTGTCTGGTCGACTTCTATATATTAATCTACATCTATTTATGTGCTATTTGACAAAAAGAAAAGAAAAATAAAAACAACAATGTGCCTCATAGTAATTCCTATTTTGAAAATACTTTTGAAAATATACATTGTTTATATTTACAGTTATGAAATCGGTGGGGTTAGAATTTCAGCACAAACTAGGTCAATCCTCCTTCCTAGGTATCAATTTAAACCTCAAAATTACTACACATTCACTTTTACTTCCTTCCCAAATAATATGAAAAGTGATCAAATCTAATCTTTTTAAGACTTACAAGAAACAGAATACAATTAGTTGACCAAATTATTACCTGTGAAAAATAGAATATCAAGTTAATGCTGCAATGAAAATCATAAGGAATCACAAACAGAAAAAGTGAAATCACAAATGAAAATATAACTCTTTTCTTTTGAAAACTTTTCCATAACATTTTTCACATTAACGTTCGGCAATTATTTCTTATACATATATATTATCACTCTTAGCAGTGCTCATTTAGCTTTCTCATTTCCTCAATCATTTTCAAGTAACCTTCTAGTAACTTTTGAAGGAAATACTTTCATTAAAGGATAACACATAGAGTGAAAAGTGCACAAATCTTACACACAGTCCTATGAACTTTTACTTGGTGAACACACCAACGTGAGCTTCACTCAGATCGAGAACATTGGCCGGGCGTGGTGGCTCAGGCCTTTAATCCAGCACTTTGGGAGGTCGAGGCAGATGAATCACTTGAGGTCAGGAGTTCGAGACCAGCTTGGCCATCATGGCGAAACCCCGTCTTTATAAAAAATACACAAATTAGCTGGGCATGGTGGCGCCAGTGCCTGTAGTCCCAGCTACTCAGGAGGCTGAAACAGGGGAATCAATCACTTGACCATGGAAGGCGGAGGCTTCAGTGAGGCGAGATCGTGATCATGCCACTGCACTCCAGCCTCCAGCCTGGGCAAGAGAGTGACAATCTGTCTCAAAAATAAATAAATAAAAATACATATACATATACATATACACACACATATGTGCACATATATCATCAGAACCTTAAGAGCTTAAGTGTCACTTCCTTGTACCACTGCCTGCACCCTCACCCCCTGAAAAGTTTACTGATATTCTTTCATCTGGCACAACTAGAAAGGGAGAAGTTAGAACTACTGACCTGCAATTGATTTATCTCCAGAATACCATTAAGCAACTCCTAACAGAAAGAAAAGAAGGGAATCAATTTGGCATAAGCTCCTTAGCTCCTTTATTTTACATAACTAAACTTATGGGTAAATTAGCTAACACTGTTTCTTAGGACAATGAAACTTCTCTACAGAATGCCTGAGAAAGGCTGACCCTAAGCATTGCTTATAGGTAGTAAGTACAGAATTTATGAGTTAAAGAAAACTTCACAGAAACATTGATGACAATGGAGATCTCTCAGACTAATTGTTCTTCTGTTGTGGATGTAAAATCACAAAACCTACGGATTTAGCAGTTATAGAAAGCCCGGTAATATAGGTTTGCTGTGGAAGAACCGGGAGAGCTCGCTGTATGTGAGACTTATGCAGGCTTTTTTCAGAAATGATTGCCCGTATCTTTGTCATTACTAGTGAAGCCTAGTTTTTTTTTGCTCAGATCTCGGATTTATGTGAGTTTGACTTGACAATTCGATTATTTGTGTGTTATTTGTTTTGTTTTTATTTTATTTTGCATTTTTGGGGGGTTGCACATAGAAAAATAGAGTCTTTTGTTAGTGCTATATTGATCTTGAACCCTGCAGGTTTGCTAAATTCACTCAACAATTCAATTTAAACTGCTATTACTTGACTGTGTACATTACAAATTGTCAGAAATTTCTTGTTTTATATCATATGGATAGTTTGTGTTGATTTTTGAGAGGTTGGAGGTGGAATCAAATACTTGGTATTGAGTTACCTTACTTGGCAAGAAGTTAATGCTAAAATAAGATTTATTTAAGTAAAAAATAAAAAAAATAAAATTTGTGTGGAAGAAGAATGTGTGTTCTTTATTTCCTGCATTGATACATGAACACGTATGTTTATTATGGCACTATTCACAATAGCAAAGACTTGGAACCAACCCAAATGTCCATCAATGATAGACTGGACTAAGAAAATGTGGCACGTATACACCATGGAATACTATGCAGCCATAAAAAATGATGAGTTCATGTTCTTTGTAGGGGCATGGATGAAGCTGGAAACCATCATTCTCAGCAAACTATCACAAGAAAAAAAAACAAGCACTGCATGTTCTCACTCATAGGTGGGAATTGAACAATGAGAACACTTGGACACAGGAAGGGGAACATCACACACCGGGGCCTGTCGTGGGGTGGGGGAAGGGGGAAGGGATAGCTTTAGGAGATATACCTAATGTAAATGACAAGTTAATGGGTGCAGCACACCAACATGGCACATGTATGCATATGTAACAAACCTGCACGTTGTGCACATGTACCCTAGAACTTAAAGTATAATTTAAAAAATGAGGAAATTAATTATATCTAACCAATTAGATTGTTTTGAGTATTAAATTTTTTAAGATTTGTAAAGCTCTTAGAACATTCCAAGGATGGTAATTTTTGTTAATGTATTGTAGGTGATATTTGCTTATGTATGCAAGATTATGAAGCGAGTGATATTTACGGAAAAATAAGATTAGAGAAAACTAAAGTCATCACTGAGAATATGGCTGCTTTATTTTGTTTCTATACCTGTCTCCATATTACTTTTTCCTATCAATTTATTTTTTCTAGAAACTTCGGTATCATAATTTCTGACAAAGATAACTTTTTGAAAAATTGTATGATAAAATGAGAAATATTAGAATAACTGTATTATTTTAATTGATGTAAGCTAGGACCACCCACTTGGGAACTAGCCATTTTCGAGTCTCTTCTGACATATTTTTCTCCTATTTATATATCTTTAGGGCAAAAACATGTAAAGTGTGTGATGTATCCCCCTGTTAGTTCTGTTGTTCCATAAGCTACTTAATGCCAGCCAACTTCAGTGTTTTGTAATTGGTGATTTATTGGATTCAACCTAGATAGACAAGTAAAACGAGAGAGCAAACTCAATTGCATTATTTTAGTGCTTCTTTTTTTAACGTAAAAGTGAGGGAAATTAATACAACTAAACTAACAGTAATATCTGTAAGTGATGCAAACATGAACATTTTACCCCTCAATGATGAAGCAAATCCTCTTACAAAGATGAGGAAGATGGAGCATGGTGTTGCTGAGCTTCCCCTTTCAAGTGTAATCAGATTGGATTCCGTGCTGGCCTTACACTTTCTATCTCTGCAATGTTAATACAGCTGCTGTGCCTGCATAAACATTTTTCAGTTTTGCAATATAAATAAAATAGCATTTACCACATAGAATGACTTAAAAGTTTGCAGACAAGCAAAGAATGTGGTACTTGGGAATGGTACTTGGTAAATATTCAGTAAATGTAACTTCAACCAATGTTATTGTGGTTCAGATAATAAGAGAAATAGTTTTCCTTTTTTTTAATCTAGCATTGGATGAAGGTTTTACCTAATGTTTATAGGACTTCGCCAATGGATGAGTATCCTAAAATATAAAAACATATTAATTAGCTACCTGACAGTTCTTTACTATTTTTGGTCAGATATTTTAATAATCTTTAAATATCAGATAGTGATTTTCTATATTGTCTTTAGAACACCAAAAGCAAAGCCATGACAAGGAATACATTTGATTTTCTCCTTCTTGGATTTGATAGTTGGGACATGTCTAGGGGCAGTAAGAAAATGTCGAGTTTTCATTTTGAAGAATATTTTCACTTGACAATTTAAAATTTCTACTTAATTGCTTTCAAACAGTTGTCATGTGCTTAACTGTAATTGTATTATGAATATGCTAATGTGTATTTCAATAAAATGTGAAAACACAACTTTTTTTTGAAAAAGAAATGTGGGAATAATCCAAATTGCTATGGCAAACACAGGTCCTTTAGTGGTCTGGCTTATGCCACCATGATTAAGGCATCTGGAGAAATAGGTATCAAGATTTTCCTTGTGATATACTCACTAATCGTTACTTTACTCATCCAACTGATAGCATGTCACCATTTGCAATACATATATTTTTATGATATTTAAGATTTTCAAATAACACAAATTAAAATTTTATTTTTTCCATATTTTTATCCCTGCTAAAACATTTTGTTTTGCTATGAAGATTCAAATTGCTCAGTAAGCAGCTAGTATATTTGAGTTTTGTAACATATTTCTGAACAAATATTTTGTTTCTTTACCCTTTAAAATGTCAGCAAGTCAGGAACATAGTAAGTGATATCGTTATGATAAAGAGATGTACCTTTATTTGCTTTGGTATTCTTATTCTTTTTCTATACTGATAAAGGAACTAAAAAGTCCATGTAAATATTTTGTTTACCATAAAATCAATGTCCCAGTTCATATAAACCTCTAAAAATGAAAAAAAAATGTAGGAAGGTAGTTAAAAATTGTTTAAACTCCAGTGCAATTTTCAAGTATGTATTGTTTCCAATACAATTTAGACATCAATTCATGGATTGGCTTTCAAAAGCTTCAGTATGAAAGTATTTCATGTAGCGTTTCATTTTAAGAATGCCTAAGGCATGATTTGTTAGTACTACTTATTTTCATGGTTGTATATTCGCATCTACTCTGTGAAGAACAGAAAAAGAATAATGAATACATTGCAGGGAGAAGATCTGTAAAATAGGCTTTCCATGTTATTTAAAATGAAGCCCTCTTCTCAAGAGATTGTTTTCAAGAAAGAATACATTAAATAGTCAGTCCCATACACCGTCCAAATAAACCAAGTCTAAAACAAAAAATATATGCATGAAAGAGAAAAATGTTCCCTGCCCCACCTTGCAAAGTATGTATGTCTTTCTGTTTTGGCTGTATCTACTGTGACTACACCTGACCACCTTTTTCATCCCTTTAGCTATATGCAGAGCTGAACGTTGGGCAGCAATTTTTAGAGTTATGCTGATTGGGATAATCTTCTTCGTGATGTGCTGATTTCAAAAGCCTAGTATCCCTGGGGTTGAATTTGGAAAGATGTAAATCGGTTTCCTAACACTACATTTTGCAATGTGTAAATTAATAACTTGGCATTTCACAGCTGTTTTAAAGGCTGTGCTTTAAAGAATGAAATATCAATCACAAATATACATCTACCCAGAAATGTCAAATCCCACCCAAATGAATACCACTGCAAATTAGCACTAGGTCACATTGTTCTGCTGTCTTTCACCTGTGATGCATTTCCTTCCTTTCCGGGTTAAGATCGCCCCCTGGAGAGGCTTAAACCTATTTTCTACCCCATATAAAAGATGGGTGGTGAGCTGCTTTAATAACAGAACATAGCATCCAAATGCTAAGCCTATTTGAAAGAGGCAGTGTGGTATAGTAAAAGAAGAAATTACACTGGGGTCAAAATACCTGGATTGAATTCCCAAGCCTGTGCTTAGGAGTTATTTGCATACAGGCCTCTCATGGCACCAGTTTTCACATCTTTAAAATTTGCCTCACCTGTTCCACAGGGTGATCTAAAATTGCCTTGCCTACCCCAAGGGGCTTACAAAGTTAACATTGCCTAATAAATATTCAGTATTAGTTTTCAAAATAAGCTTAGAGAATTATAGAGATTATCAATGCTATAAAGATTAATGTTTCTTTCTATATGATATGCTAATGTATGGATGTGTCCCTGGTTCAAGAGGTTACTAGAGGATCATTTATTTGTCTCCCATATGAATAATTTAGTAAAATAAATTATTATTTAGTGATTGAGTCCATGTGAGTAAATATAGGTCAGAGCTACTTAACTACATTTCATGCCTAAAGGACTTGTATTATCTCTTCACCAATTTTCTAACTATTAAATTCTGTCCCTAATATGCCATTTCTAATTCCCAAGTAGTGATTTACTCTTGGAATTTAAAAAAATATTTCTGTGCTTTTACTATCTGCATGGAGTATATGTTATATTATCTGTTGGATTAAATTTGTGTCTTCCCAGCTGGACTGTAAAATACTTCAGAATGGGAAGAATGTTTTATTCATTTGCATTCAACACATTGATCTATACACAGAAGGGATTCAATAGAAACATACAGAGTGATTGAATAAGAAATATACTAATTGTGTATTATATTTAATTTCATTCAGTCCTGGAGCCAGCCAGTATTTCCTGGTGTCTTTTAAAAAATCAATATGAAGGATAATATTAAGGAAATATAATCTGCCATTCATTAATGTCCTCATTTCAATGAATCATCCATAGTATTTTAAGAACAAATATTTTGTTGGAAAAAGCTATGCATGGAAGCACTATTTTCTGAAGTGAAATTTTATCCAAACCGTGTGGGTGGTACTATGGCTGTACCTTTTTTAAGTTTTAATATTTGATGTTTATGAGTAAAATGAACTTATCAAATGCATGTGAAAGGTTCAGAAATATTATAAATGAACTAAATATTCATATTAATCAATTACTTTAATTAGGATCAATTCCACCTATAGAGTTTGACGTTACTATTTTAGAAACTATTTCAATTTAATTCTGTGTTGGATTATAAAAAACAAGTTACAAAAAATAAATAAAAATAAGATCCTCTTTCTTGTGTGATATTCAGGGGAGCCACATTCCCAGGGAAGTAATAACAAGTAATCTTCTTATAAACTTGGGTAACAAACCATATATCATCCAAAAAAGCTATTAAGCATTAAAATTTATGAGAACATATCCATATACTCATAAAAATTCTAAGAGTAACTTAAGAACGGCTGCTTTAGTATTTTACAAAATTTTATTAGAAATAATATCTTAGTTCATTCAGACTGCTGTAACAAAAAAATAGCTTAAACTGGGTGGCTTATATACAACATAACTTATTTCTCACAGTTTTGGGTGCTGGAAGTCCAAGATCAAGGCACTGGCAGATATGTTGTCTGGTGATAGCCCGCTTCCTCGTGGACAATGCCTTCTTGCTGTGTCCTCACATGCTGAAAGGGACAGAGTCTCTCTAGGGCCTCTTCTATAAGAACATTAATCCAATAGATGAGGGCACTGCTCTCATGACCTAATCACCTCCCCAAATCCCTACCTCCTAATATTATCATACTGGAAGTGAGTATTTCAACATATTAATTATCAGGGAACACAAATACTAAGATGATATGAGATAATATTATAAATGGTGAATGTTCTATGACAGTCCTCTCCATCTTCACAAGTCATACCGGATGGCTTCATCTATTAATACCTCCAGCACTGGAAATAGTATTGTGCTTCTTGTCCTGGAATGAAATTAGCTTTACATAATTATCTCCATGCTAATAAAACATATCTTGTTTTAGGTTCTTCGCACTAATGTAAAACCAATTTTGAAGATATAATGATTAAATGGAGGTATTTGGCTACACAGTAGGATTTTGCTGGTGTTCCTGTGAAGAATCAAATACAGGAAACTCCATAATCAAATGCAAAAGCAAGCTGAATTCTGACAGCCTACTAAGACATAATTTAAAATCAAGATTATTTCCTTATTTCCTGCAAAGACATAATTACAAGATATTCTGGCTCAATTTTAGAAACACACTTACGCATCCTCTAACTCATATGCACGATTTTCTTTTCTCACTATGCATCACTCAACCTTCAGGACCTGGATTTGTGCTCTAATTCAACTGACTGTACTGGGCTGGGACTGGGGAACAGTTTCTGCCACATTCACTATTACTTACCTCCTGGTCACATCCTGCTTTCTCAGAAGCAGGTTTAAGTCTTTCTGATCAGTTTAAAGAGACAAAACCCACAAAACAGTAAAAAATAAACTTTAGGCATTTTCCCACAACTTCTGGTTCTGATTCATATAGCTCAGAATTTTATTTTATTTTTGGAAATTGATAATATATAAAGAAAAAAATGTATCTGGGCAAAATCATCTTCAAAGTTAGAAGATGCTGGTTAAAGCAGAATTGTCAATATCCTTCTGCAGATTGTGACACACACACGCACACACATACACATGTGCATATATGTACATGCACATATGTGTTTGCATGTGTATGTATATGTGTGTATATATATTGAGAGAGCCTTGCAATATTTATGTACATTTTCCAAGAAATTCTACTTGGAAGAATTTATTTTGATATTACTATAATATGACTTACCTAAATTTATATATATCATAGACTATTAGAAAGGAGAAATTGGAAACACTGAAATATCCAATAAGAAAACTAGAGTTTAAATATATTAAGGTTCAAGTAGAGTACAGTTCTTACTTGTTTCACAGCACATTACAGTATCTACAGTTAACAAAAATGTATTATACTCAGATGACAGAAATCCCGAATACCCTGACTAGATCACTACACATTGTATACATGGCACAAAAGTTCACATGTACCCCATACGTTTGTACAGAAAAAAAATAAATGTTTAAAAAGAAAATTAAAGAATTTCAAAACAACAACAACAACAACAACAACAACAACAAAAGAATACAGTGTAGGTATTTTCAAAGGTACAATTCCTATTCGTAATGTACTATGAAGTTAAAAATTAAGAATATTGTGTTCGATGTGACTGAAAATATTACTGTTAGAAAAAATATGCAGATGTTCTGAACTACTTATAATTGGTAAGATAATCATCTTTTGCTTACCTGTATTTTGTTTATATTTTAAAAAGCTTATATATGTTTATATATATCTTTCAAAATTCAAAGTTAAGTTAAAAGTAAACTAAAGAAAATCATTCTTCCCAATAAGAAAGACACTTATATCATTTGACAATAAAATTTCACTAATAAAAATCACCTCAAGATGAATTAAAAGAAGAGCTATTCACTAAGATTTATGCAAAATGACAAAGTGTCTATGTTCATATTAGTGAAAATTAAAAATAACCTGAGCATGTTAGAAAGTATTTTTATATAATACATGGTAAAACCTTTCAAAACATTACTTTTAAATATATATTTTAGGAAAATGTAAATGGAATGAAAAAATGAAGAGGAGATTGAAAACAAAAGACTGTAAAATGATACGTATGACACCTAAAGGTTTTCTTTTTAAGTCAATATACTGTAAGAAGAAACAAACAAACACAAATTCTAGCTATATCGGGGAGATGTTGCTTTCAGATGCATATTCAGTTTCAGAAATTTTAAAATGTAAAGAATTCACATTGATAATTGAGTACATACAGGTGTGAGAAAACAGAAAATATACAAAATACTAAGTCAAAAAATATGGGTATAAATTCGTTCGTGGATTTGACGTTTTTTCAAAAAAAATAGTAAAGTAATAACAATTTTTTCTCTAACTATGCCATACCACTACTCTTCTACCACTAGTATACTTCCATTATTACTACTACTTTATCCACTACTCTAAATAGGAATACCACTTATTAAATATTATCTTCTCTCTATTAAGCCCTTTACTGACTCATTTAATTCTTATAATAATGCCATTGTTAAATTTCGGGCTGGGAGGGTGGCTCATGCCTGTAATCCCAGCACTTTGGGAGGCCAAGGAGGGTGGATCACCTGAGGTCGGGAGTTCGAGACCAGCCTGATCAACATGGATAAACCCCTTAACTATTAAAAATACAAAATTAGCCAGGCATGGTGTCTCATGCTTGTAATCCCAGCTACTCTGGAGGCTGAGGAAGGAGAATTGCTTGAACCCAGGAGGCGGAGGTTGTGGTGAGCTGAGATTGCACCATTGCACTCCAGCCTGGGCAACAAGAGGGAAACTCCATCTCACATACATACACACGCGCACACACACACACACACACACTCACACACACAAAACCAAAACAACAACAACAATTTGATAATGCCTTTAAAAACAATTTTTTTTAAAGAGATGGGGTCTTGCCTTGTTGCCCAGGCTGGAGAGCACTGGCTACTCACAGGCACAATCATAGCACAATACAGCCTGGAGCTCCTGTACTCAAGCAACCCCTCCTGCCTCCGTCTCCCAAGTGACTGGAATTACAGACATGAACCACCGCACCTGACTGCCTTTGAGTGATGAGAAATTTAAGGATTTGTTAAGAACCCTGAAGTAAATTGCCAGACATAAATGTACTTATTTTCGTTTTTCTTCTATATAAGCTCAACTTCATATTGATTTACAAAGACTCCATGTATATTTTTAAATTTCATAAAGGATTTCCATAAATTGTACTATTTAAACTGATCAGAAACCCTTTTATTCTGGTGGAGCAGTCACTGTTTTCCAAGTATACTATTTGAAGCATAGAAATGAGACACTTGAGACCTATATAAAATATTTGAACATTCATACTTATTCTATGAACAAAGGCCACTGAGAGATGAAAACAACAATCATGACATGTGGCACTCACTTCATCTTTGCACTTGTTATTTTGTGTTCTTGGTCACATTGCTCAGTTTCTTCTTTAGTTAAAGGAGTGAAGAAGCATCTGAGTAAGAAAACAAAGGCTCAAAACAGTAGTGGGAGGACAATTAATGCTAGTTGTTAATAGTAGTAGTAGTAGTGGTAGTAATAATAGTAGTAGTAATAGCAGCAGATGCAGTATTAATAATGTTTATCTTTGGATATGACTTTAAAATATTTTGAGAGTCTTAAAGGAATCTAAAAATTCATGTCAACAAGGCTACTCCTGAAAGTATAAAATGTATGAAAAATTATTATAAAAAGTCTTTTTTAAACAGCATTTTTTCTAGCTCCAATATTGCCTAGTCTACTAATATTCCTAACATCCTCAAATTCTTCTCAAATAATTATAATTTATCATAAGAATAGTCCATTTGTTTTGTTTTTAAATATTCACTTACTACTGGATGAACTTCTGATTTTTCGCCAATTTCTTCTTTGTTCTCACATCAACTCTTGTTATCCCATAATTTACTAATGCTTGGAAAAAAGACTTCTTTAAGTAGCTCCTGCTTCTCTGATAATAATAATTAAAAAAAGCTTGCTTTTCATCGCTTCCAAAGAGGGTGACATGTGTCTTAATGTACAACAGTGAACATTGACTATGATCAATATCAGTAGATAAAACCTGTACTTAAAAAAGCTCTTTGTGTTCCTCAATAATTTTTAGGAGTACAAGGGAGTCTTGAGGAAAGTGAAATTATAGTGAACATGTTCCTATTTATAGCAAACATTATGGAAAAGTACCACTGTAATAATTGACCATAGGCCATGACCACTAGAGGTCAATATTACAGGAACTGAGTCGTTAACAAACTTAACTTTTAAATAAACAACTAAAGTATCACGTCCAGCAGCAGTTGAGCCACCATCCAAGAGGTATCCTTATGATTCTTCCAAATAGTCACTTCTATCTTGTAGGACAGAGAGAGAGAGAGGGTCAAGGAAGATTTGATTGATGTCACCACATCCTTTTCTCTGAAGACCTGGCAATTAAACATTGCATTTGAACTGCTTATGTGGAAGGAAAGCAATCCCCACTCTTCAATTCTGCTATGCCTCTGGCTAATTCACAAAAGAGAAGTATATAAGAGATTAGAAGAATGTTAGTTTTTCTGTAGCTGTAATTAACAACTTCCTGTTTAAAAATTTAAATTCTGGAACATTCCCAGTTGGATTGTCAGAATGGAATGTTGTGCCCTGCATTTGTGATTCCTCAAGCCTATTTTTCTAAACTTTGTGTATCCTTTGTGTCTACCATAGAACCTAGGACTGATTCTGCATACCATGAATACATACTGAAATAATAAATTATCACCTTTTTTGTACTGTATTTCTTGGATGTACAAGGCTGAAGTACAACACTCAGGAATCTACTTTAATTTAATGTATTCTATCAATTTGAAAGTCCCAAACTATCTAACATTACTCTTGAACAATGAGTTATCTTAGCCACAAGAGCTAACTGCTTCCAGAATTTCTGTTATGGCATTGGGATATTGAGCTGTGTATCTTTGTCTACTCACCTGTCTTTGTAATAGCATTTAGTATTTCTCTACCCGCTAGCATAACCCTAGTTTTATGCAAACTTACTTTTATCTTTAAAGGCCATAGGGACTTACATCAATCATTCCTGCTCCCTAATTTTCCGAACAGTAAAACCTGGCAATTTCTCCTCTAGTTTGTTATCATAATACACTCTTGAAATATTTAATGAGTTTGAATCTAAATCTGAACTTGCTTCATGAAGCAAGACATTTTACGTTGCAGCCGAGTAGCAATTCTTTTCATTAAATAAAGCTGGTGATAATCTGTAATAGATAATAGTTTCAACAAATTTTCATACAAATGGAAGTAGTAGCTAGTAGAGAGACAGGCTGTTCATTCAAAACATTGTCCATAAAAAATTAGCCAATATTTTCATGCCATATGTTATGCCTATAAACCGTCTTAATATTAGAAATAAAACATTTAGATTGTTGCTATTAAATTTCTGGCTATTTTTGAAAAGATAATCTCTAGATTAAACAAATAAATTTTAAAAAGTGCTGTGAGGTTAGTGGCTTTGCTGTGTTACAGCAAGGACCTACTGTATATTTGTCCTTGCTTTTTAACCTTTCCTAAAAGGATAGAGTTTATAATATTTCAGAGAGGATGTCCTCTATTTCCATACTCAAAACAATTAGAGTTTAAGAGGGTCCAGGAAAAATACTTAGTTACATTCTCTTGCCGACACAATACGGCCAGTCTCCAAAAGCTCTGGATGCTCACTCAGATATTCTTCTTCGAATGCAAAGGCACACCGAGCAAAAGATGGCCTCTCAAATATTTACTTTTATAATTTAGTTATTGATTTAATCTAAATCTCTAAGAATTCATCTCCTTGGTCTTTCTGGTTTTTATTAACTGAGTACAATAAGATCACATTATAACTAGCTTATATATATGCATTGAAAAATATAGGCAGAAATTAGATTAAAATCTTTAATTCTTCTCTCAAATAGACTACTAATTCTGATTGTTTGACATCGTAATCCACGTACAAATGTGTTTTTCCTTTTACTTGTATTTTTACTAAGAAAGCAGAGACTATCAAGTGACACATGAACTTCTCGAATGCTATGATACTTCTTTCCTCTTTACAGAAGTTTGCAACTGATGCTCACTCAGCCTTTTTCTCTAACATTTAGAAAAGGAGAAATCAGCTAGTTCATGCTGTTTATATCTTGCTTCCAGAATCGCTGATTTTGTTTTGATAACTTCCAATCCCAACTTACCCATGAACAACAACAACAAAAAAATAGTGTTCCATTCTCAGCTCGACCCCTTAAACAAAGGAAAAAAACAAAACAAAAAAGCAACCGAGGTAGGCTTAGGACACTTTTCAGGAAATTTCCAGCCTTTGCTTGAGGCATTACTCTCTCGATATGATCTTTTGAAGAAACAGAGTTAAGCATTTCAGAAGATAGAGACTTGGAACTGTTTATTCTAAAAATAAAAATAAAAATAAAAATAAAGCAGAGAACTGTGAGGCAATCTGAAGAGTTTGCAAGAATAAATGAGCTTTATTTTTTTGCAAGTATTGTGTAAAATTGATTTTAGAGAGCTGGATTTGGCAAAAGTGGAAATAAAGTTATAAAATTTTGAGCTAACATAGGCTGGATTTCAGATAACATATGATGTAATATTTATTGAAAGCATTTACATTCAAGTAAATTTCATTATTTTAATACTATTTTTCAAGAAGAAAGGTCTAGATTAACACAGAGATCAACTCTAAAGTATAAAGCAGTGTTTTTATAGCCCACCTCATCTTAGAGATACAAGTTAGAATAGTAAAAGCTGATGGAGTCATTAGTACTTAGTTCAGACCCACCAGCTGATTCCATGAACTCTACTGCTTATGAGCCAAGAGAAGGGAAGTATAAGATATTTGACATCCCAAAGGCTCATACAATTGTGTTATAGTCTCTGTTTCCTGTACCATATCAGTCTTTCAAAATAGTGTCACACTCTCTAGCGAAAATATCTGCAAACCCATGACCATACCCACCTACTCAGGAAGTAAAATGTTTATTCATCTTCAGGATCTCCTGTATGTCTATGTATAATACCTTCCACATACATGCCCAAAAGAATTTCGTTTTTTTTTCCGCCCCACATTGTGATATTCTAGATACAGGGTTATCATGTCCCAAAATTCTCTGCAAAATTTTGTGTTCTTTCTTTTGCATCACCTATTTCTTCTTCATTTCCATAAATGTTAGCTTCTGAAGGCATGAGCATTAGTCTTAGGCCTTCCTTACAGACACTCTTTGTTTATAACGTACTGAGACAAAATATCACATAAAAATTTAAAATGTAAGTGAGGAGAAGCAAAATCTTTAAGGGCCTACAGTGATAAATTCTTCAAAATGGGCTCCAAACATGAAAATTGCCAGTTTATGAATTTATCATGATTCTATTTTAGATAGACTAAAATCCTCCACATTGTGTATATAGAATTTCTCCATTTTTTCAGAGTTCAGAGCATTAAAAAACACATAAGTCGGTATTGATTATTTGAGTTTTAGTTCTGCTACAGCTAACACACCAAGTTATACTTTCTCCAATAAATATTTGCAATCCCTAGTAGGTCTTGATGCTCATCCAAAGAATCTTCTTTGGAAGCAATAGCACTGAGCAGGCAGTCTTTTACTTGGTATCAGATACCTGTTTTTGGCTCATCTGCTGATGAAAATGCTTTCACAAACAAAAGTACAGACTACAAAGTTGGAGAAGAGTGTTATAAATGACCTTTCTAAGGTTGTTTTTTTTAAGATCTTCTTTTTGATAAGTTCTTATTTTTGACAATGCCATTTTAAAATTTATGTCAATCTTTGAGTTTACACAGTCTATCCTCAATGGTGTATCACCCATGGGATGTTTATAAGACAAATTCAGATCTTTTCGTATAGGCTGACAGCTTGCAAGAACAGAATGTATGAGCTCAGAACTAACTCATGGATAAGTTAGCCACAAACAGATACATATGTCATTTAAAAACGCTTATTTCTCTGGTTCAATACCTACCCTAGGCTGACAGCTTGCAAGAACAGAATGTATGAGCTCAGAAATAACTCATGGATAAGTCAGCCACACACAGATAGATATGTCATTTAGCAACACTTATTTCCCTGGTTCAATACCTACCCTTCTGCACTTTTTCTTGGTCTTTCCAGAACAACGAAGAGATAATTTTCATCTAGTTTCCTTAACAGTGGTCAATTACAGAATACCCCTGACCTAGTCACTGATTGCATTCTCTGCACAGGCAGTTTCCAGAAATTGAGAGCAGAGACTTGTGACTTTTATTTTTATACACACTCTAGAGAGATAAGCAAGAAGAAAATAAAGAGAAGAAGGAAGGAAGAAAGGAAAAAGAAACAGATTAAGGAGATTAAATATTAAAATGTGAGCTGGACATGGTGGCTCACACCTGTAATCCCAGCACTTTGAGAGGCCAAGGTGCGCGGATCACTTGAGGTCAGGAGTTTCAGATCAGCCTGGCCAACGTGATGAAACCCTGTCTCCACTAAAAGTACAAAAATTACTCTGGCATGGTAGCACACACCTGTAGTCCCAGCTACACAGGAAGCTGAGGCAGGAGAACCCTTTGAACTTAGGAGGCAGAGGTTGCAGTGAGCTGAGATTATTACCACTGCACTCAAGCCTGGGCAACAGAGCGAGACCCTGTTCCAAAATAAAATAAAATGTGAGATAAACACAGATATGGTCACTATTTCTACTTGCAGTGGCATGTTTAATAAATAAGTTTGAAAGCCCATAAAAATATGAAAGGATTAGACAATTTTTAAATGACTCAAGAAGAAAAAAAAAAGATTAAGAATCCTTAAAATTAAACTATAGTTAATACCTCCTCCCTCTGCTGTCATGAAGTCAATATCTTTTAAAAGAAAATTATATATATATATATGTATATCTGTGTGTGTATGAATTTTCATATGTATCTATATATGAAAAGAAAAATAAGTCTCTCAGGACCCCAAAATCACTAAGCCAAGAGAAGAGTCAAGCTAGGAACTATGTCAGACAAACCTGCTTCCCATTCTAGTCCTAAATAAGATCGCTACAAAGATAGAAACTACATACCTCCCTCACAATTTGTCCACAAGAAAATTCCTTGTGCAAAGAGGACAGGCAGAAGTCAAAGTCATCCCTCAGAGGCTCACTGGAGACAAATGCATATCTGATTGCTTCCTCTGCTCTACTGTTTATGTAAAAATGCAGATTCAGTGAGCCAGATTCAATTGTGTATTCAGTAGAAGGCTGATCAAGGACTCAAAATAATGCAACCTTTTGTCTCTTACAGACTTATGACCTGGAAGCCCCCACCTCTAACTCCTCAATTACCCCTACCACTGCCTCAGTAGTCCTCCCTTACATATATGATTGATGTCTCATGTGTCCCTAAAATGGATAAAACCAAGCTGTACCCTGACTACATTCGGCACATGACATCAGGACCTACTAAGGCTGTGTCACAGGCACATTCTTAACCTTGGCAAAATAAACTTTCTAAATTGACTGACACCTGTCTCAGATACCTTCTTAGTATATGTATGTATGTGTATATATATGTGTATATATATATATATATATACACACACACACAGACACATACATATACACACACACGTATAATAAATTTTACCAAAATATTTATAGCTTATAAAAATTGCTTTTGTGAAGAATAAAAAGAAGATGGCCTAACCTATTTTTTATTTTATCAAAAGCATAATGGCATTTTAAACTTTAAAAAAGTATATAAAAATAAATATGTATCGTTTGACATAATTGAGAATGCTATTAGTAATTAATACTTTATCAAAATAAATTTAGTAATATTTACATTAATGTGGAGAATCTACCAAAAAAGAAAGAAGAAAGGATGGGAATGGGAATTATTACATTGTTTCTGGCTATGGGACCAATCAAAAAGATCCATCGCACCAACAGTAATCATTTAGAAAATATAATACATAATTTGAAAATAATTTCATTCATATTAGCAAGAAAAAATAAGTTACTTAGGAAGAATACATTTTAAAATTGTAACTTATAAATAAGTTTTTAAAGCTGCATACATAGATTACCTAAAAATGTCAAAAATAAAATCTAATCGAGGCATACAATGAAAGTCTAGTCAAAAAAGACAAACTATGACAGGAAATATATTAAAGCTCAAACACAAATGAAAAACCAGCAGAAAAAAGAATACTGTAATACATATGTCAGCCAAGAAACAGTGTCCTAGACATTTAAACTGTGTGCAAAGAAATAATGAAAATAAAGCAAGACAGCAGAAAAACAATGACAACCACAAAAACTACGGGCTAAGGAAAAAACTAAGCTTATCGTCACAAAAGAAAAATTTGGTATGGAAATCAAGCTATGAAAATCTGTTCAAAGTCAGTGAAAATATTAAACAATGCAATATATTCAGGTAAAATCTTCAAAGTCTAATCAGTGTGGGAAGCACAAATTAAAATTCATGCATTAATGGCGGGAGTATAAGTTGCAACAATCAATATGAAAAACGGACATTATTTTGAGATAAAGGAAATGCTTTTGTCTTATGACAGATCAGAGAGAGGAATTTAAAGTCTCTGAAGAAGAGAGGTACAGTCTCAGGAGACATGAAATCCAGAGTGACATTAAATTCCTTTTCCATTTGTTATCTGTCATTCTTTAACTGATACTCACATTTTGAAAAAGAAAATTGAAGAGGTTTTTTTTTTTTTTTGCCATTTTGCAAATCTCTTATTTCCTCATAATTATTTTAATTAAAGTCCAAATCCTTTCAGTTGAGTATAAGAAACATGTTTTCTACATATTGCTTTAATTTAAATATTTCTGATGATTATACAACATTTTTAACCAAAAATATCCAGAGAAATTGTTGGTTTTATAAAGTGTATTTCTCTTTCCTTGTAGTATTTATTCTCCAGACATCTACTTCATCTGATAGTAATATAGTTACACCAGGTTTCTCACCATTAATATTTTCCTGCAACATATACTTCCATGGAAGTTGTAGAACATTAAAAAAAATACTCTGTCCTTGTCATTTTGCATTAGAAAAAAAATATATATATATATATACGCTGGAAGAAAAATCAAGCAATTTGAGTACTAATAAGAGATCAAAAATTTAGATTTGTTGTGAGACATAATGACTCTGTGCTTCTAGAAAGAACACTGCTGGGCAACTACATAGAAACTACATAGAAACGTTTATTTTTTTACATGACCAAAAAGAATGGTTGCTACATGAATGAGGTCCAAAAGAATAAGAGGAAAATATGAGAAGCAAAAGAAGGGACAAGGAAAGCCTGTAATATTGTATCTATTATTTCTCTTCTGGGGAGAGGAAGAGACATTCTCTCCCTTAAAGATAACCTTTGGAGGGAGAAGTATGTTATGCCCTAAGAAACGCAGTCGTGTGAAATGGTATCATCTCTGTGTTAACAATGGGAAATTGGAACATTATATACTCTGTTCATACACCTAATAATGGAAAGAGCTAGGATGGAAGCTGGGATAAACTGGACAAATATCCACAATTCATGTATGCATTAACTTACTTCTTTATCAAATATGAGAGGCTACTAAGTAAATGATTCAGCATTAATTGTTGGAGAAAACACAGTAAAAATAACAGAAAACATGCCTTCCTTTATAGAACATACAGTATAGTAGAAAACTCATTTAAAATACTCCGTGATAAAGTGTTTGAATAAAGCGTACGTAATCTTCACTTAAGGGCATCATATAAAGCTAGTGAAAGGAAATTATCCCTCCACAAAGAGAAAAATTTGGCAAGGTGAATGAATCATGAATGGAAGTGGAAGTGGTAGTAAAAAAGAACATTTTGTACAAAACATAGCATAAAAGGAAATAATGGAGTCATTCAGGAAATGAAAAACATTTAGTTTTGCTATATAGTAGATTACTTGCGGGATGCTTTGTAGAAGGCAGGAAATAAGGTTGGAGAGAGAAGCAAATGCCTAATTATTCAGGGCCAGGTAAGCCCTGTTAAAAACTTGAAACTTAATTTAAAAAAGCAAGACAGGAGTTCCTGAAGAATTTCTTTATGCAGATTAAAACTTGATATGGGCCGGGCGCGGTGGCTCACGCTTGTAATCCCAGCACTTTGGGAGGCCGAGGCGGGCGGATCACGAGGTCAGGAGATCGAGACCAGGGTGAAACCCCGTCTCTACTAAAAAAATACAAAAAATTAGCCGGGCGTGGTGGCGGGCGCCTGTAGTCCCAGCTACTCGGAGAGGCTGAGGCAGGAGAATGGCGTGAACCCGGGAGGCGGAGCTTGCAGTGAGCCGAGATTGCGCCACTGCACTCCAGCCTGGGCGACCGAGCGAGACTCCGTCTCAAAAAAAAAAAAAAAACTTGATATGATTTGCATTTTAAATGATTCTTTGTATATGTAGTTTGGAAAATAGATTAGATGGAATTAAGACTTAGTTATAAGAAAATTGCAGCAGTACAAAGAAGAAATTATGTTGGCCTAGACTAGCCAAGTGGCAGAAGCTTTAGTAAAAGTGTTGTATATGGTCACGTGGAAAATAGAAAATATGGCTCGTTAACAGGTGGAGGTAGCTATGGGGATTCCCAGGTTGGATGCTACATATGACCATGGATTTCTTTTACTTGCTTGCATTAAGGTATAGGTGGAGAAAGATAAGCTAAAACAAACAAATAAAAAGCAACAATAACAACAACAAAATCAATGTTCAAGTAGAATTTAGAGGAAATATAAAGGAGCTAGGATGTTCTCTGTTCAACAATAAATGATTTATCATCCCTAGTTTCTCCCAAAAAACACATTAACACTTAAGAAGTGGATTTAGTGCCAATGTTCAATAATCAATGCACTACAAGAAGATAAAGAGTAAAAGTATCAGGAAATTGGACTGTAAGATCTTTTTTGTTTAAATCTCAGAATAATTTAAGGTAGGAAAGACATTAAGTATACTAAGGCTTATACATCCTTTCAACTAGACAAAGCACATCTAAGACTCTTAATCAATTGCCCATAGCACTACGACTCTGAAGTGGAGGTAGAGAAAATTCTGCTTTGCAAAGAAAGGAGACTGAGAGCAGGTCTTTTTCTAAATCAGTGGATGTAAACTTGAAACATAAGAAGGTATTTTATAAGCTTGGATTGGAAAAGAAGAAAACGTTGGGCCAGGCGTGGTGGCTAATGCTTGTAATCCCAGCACTTTGGGAGGCTGAAGCGGGCGGGTCACTTGAGGTCAGGAGTTTGAGACTAGCCTGGCCAACATGGTGAAACCCTGTCTCTACTAAAAATACAAAAATTAGCTGGATGTGGTGGTGCATGCCTGTAATCCCAGCTACTCGGGAGGCTGTGGCAGGAGAATTGCCTGAACCTGCAGGGCAGTAGTTGCAGTGAGCTGAGACCGTGCCACTGCACTCCAGCCTGGCCTGGGTGACAGAGTGAGACTCTGTCTCAAAAAAAAAAAAAATAGCTGGCCGAGCGCGGTGGCTCACGCTTGTAATCCCAGCACTTTGGGAGGCCAAGGCGGGCAGATCACGAGGTCAGGAGATCGAGACCACGGTGAAACCCCGTCTCTATTAAAAATACAAAAAATTAGCCGGGCGTGGTGGCGGGCGCCTGTAGTCCCAGCTACTCGGAGAGGCTGAGGCAGGAGAATGGCGTGAACCCAGGAGGCGGAGCTTGCAGTGAGCCGAGATCGCGCCACTGCACTCCAGCCTGGGCGACAGAGCAAGACTCCGTCTCAAAAAAAAAATAAATAAATAAAAATAAAAAAATAAATAAATAAATACATAAATAAATAAATAAATATTTACAAAGTTGAAAAGAGGAGCTTGTACTTCTAAACTTCCACAAGTAGGATGTTGGCTGGGATGAAATACCTATTCAGTTGCAAAGACCACCCATTAACTAGGAAAATGGAAAGTAGAATCAGAACACGGAGCCAAGACCAGGAAGCAACACTTGACATTACTCAAGAAACTTCTGACATAGAAACCATGGCTGAAGAAACTCAACCCCAGCTGGATTTCATATTGGTGAACGGATCCTATACTTTTATCTGAAAGCAGAATTGGATGAGACATTTGGAAACAATGAGAGGAGTAAATGTATTTTCATGTGAGAACAATATAAACATATTTTAGCCATAGGTTTCTAGTAAGTTATTTTTACAGTCTCTCTTTCCTATTGAAAAATGGAGAAATTGGAAAAAAATAAATTTTTCTACTTTCTCTTCCATTGTTTTTGGACTTGTCTTACTGATTGCTTGACCACTGGAGTATGTCAAAAGTAACATGTAATAGCTACCAAGATCAAGGTGTAAATAGCTTTGCAGCTTAATAGCATAGACTTTCACAGAACTTTCAGTCTTTGAGCCCTTAGCTACTGTTTAAGAAATTGAATACTCAGCTGAAAGACCAGGTAGAAAGGCCTTGAGATTACCTGGGTTGAGATAAGAGCCCAGCTTAGGCCAGGCTGCCAGTCATCTTCACCAAGGCACCTTTCAGATAACAGAAACCATCTTGTAAACTTGAGGTCAGTAGCCAGCTGAATATTACTCAGTGACTGTCCCAGATGACACCATATGAAGCAGAAGTACTATCTCCTTGAACCCTGCCCAAATTGTTGAGCTGTAAAACTATGATAATAATGTAAGTTATTCAAGCCACTAAGTTTCAAACCATTAATTTTTGATGTACTTTATGAGCAGAATTTGGACACAACAATATATTTTTTCCTCTATGTTCTTCATCTTGTATTTTTATCTTATTTTTTCTTCCATTTTCTAACCTCTCACTTATGTTTAAACTTCTCTGAACTCGGGTGCCTATCTCCTTCTTTCTTCTGCTTACCTTCTAAAGTACAGTGCTGTTTAAATCCAATTATTTTACTACTTTATGTTTTTCATGTACAGTTGAAATGTCTGTATTAGAAAAGCAATACGAGACCAACAATTTCAAATTGTTCAAAATACAGTCTTAAAGCTGCAAGAAAATTAAATCACATGTATTTCTTCTCTCACAGAGGACTATTTGATCTTTCATCACTGTCTTCAATCCTTTGGACACCCGTCCTCAGCACACAACACACACACACACACACACACACACACACAGAGTAACATTCTGACTACCAAGTGAGTACCTTGTTTTTTCTTCACTGAGGAAAGGAAGCAAGGAAAAAATAACTTCAGATAAAGAAGACTACTACCTACATGCAGGAGTCTGCCCCAATATACTCTGCCTTTCCCACTTAACATAAGTGAAATATTGATTATCTTATTGAATACCAAGCCACTGCTTTTAACCACACTCAACCCTCTAACTAACTCAAGGCAATCAGTTCAGCAGGTCTCCCTATTATCTTCTATAGGATCTTTTTTTGTTTGTATTATGTGTATGTTACCAAATATATTGGTTAATTATTCATAATATTATTATTTTATTTAACAAAGTAATGTTGCAGTGAGTATTTGGGTACAAACAATTTATGTGCACAAACGGTGATTAAAAGTATACTCCTTGACAATATTTATCAAAACTAAAATACATATGTTTTCAACTTCTATTTTAGGTTCAGGCAGTACATGTGCATGTTTGTTGTATGTGTATATTGCATGATGCTGAAGTTTGAGGTACAAATGATTCCATTACCCAGGTACTGAGCAGTGTCCAATAATTACTTTGTCAACACTTGTTTCCCTCCCTGCCTCCTCTAGTAGTTCCTGGTGTCTGTTGTTACCATCTTTATGTCCATGAGTACCCCAGGTTTAACTCTCATTTTTAAATAAGAATATGTGGTATTTTGTTTTTTGTTCCTGTGTTAATTTGCCTAGGGTAGTGGTCTCTAGCTGCATCCATGTTGCTACAAAAGTCATAATCTCATACATTTTTATGGATGCATGGTATTCCATGGTGTATAAATACCACATTTTTATCCACTTCACCATTGTGGGGCATCTAGGTTCAGTCTGTGTCTTTGCTATTATAAATAGTGCTTGATGAAAATTAGAGTACTTGTGTCTTTTTGGTAGAATGATTTGTTTTCTTTTAGATGTATACTTAGTATTGTGAGTGCTGGATCACATGGTTGCCTGCTTTAAGTTCTTTGAGAAATCACCAAACTGCTTTCTGCCGTGGCTGGAGTAATTTACCTTCCCACCTATGGTGTATATGTGTTCTTTTTTCTCCACAGCTCTGCCAATGTCTACTGTTTTTTGACTATTTTATAACAGCCATTATGACTGGTGTTAAATGCTATCTCATTGTGGTTTTGATGCATTTCTCAGATCATTAGTGATGTTAAACATTTTTTTCATATGTTTGAGGGCCGCTTATATGTCTTCTTTTGAGAGTGTCTGTTCATGTATTTTGCCCAATTTCTAATGGGACTATTCATTATTTGTTGCTCAACTGTTAATTCTTTATAGATTCTAGTAGTCATTATGACACTGAAAATGTATCTCCAGTTATATATATCTATTATAAATGAGATCATTCTCCCACATATCAACCAGATTTTTTATTATTATTATTATTATACTTAAGTTTTAGGGTACATGTGCACAATGTGTAGGTTTGTTACATATGTATCCATGTGCCATGTTGGTGTGCTGCACCCATTAACTCCTCATTTAGCATTAGGTATATCTCCTAATGCTATCCCTCCCCCCTCCCGCCTCCCCCCAACTCATAACAGGCCCCGGAGTGTGATGTTCCCCTTCCTGTGTCGATGTGTTCTCATTGTTCAATTCCCACCTATGAGTGAGAACATGCAGTGTTTGGTTTTTTGTCCTTGAGATAGTTTGCTGAGAATGATGATTTCCAGTTTCATCCATGTCCCTACAAAGGACATGAACTCATCATTTTTTATGGCTGCATAGTATTCCATGGTGTACATGTGCCACATTTTCTTAATCCAGTCTATCGTTGTTGGACATTTGGGTTGGTTCCAACTCTTTGCTATTGTGAATAGTGCAGCAATAATCATACGTGTGCATGTGTCTTTATAGCAGCATGATTTATAGTCTTTTGGGTATATACCCAGTAATGGGATGGCTGGGTCAAATGGTATTTCTAGTTCTAGATCCCTGAGGAATCGCCACACTGACTTCCACAATGGTTGAACTAGTTTACAGTCCCACCAACAGTGTAAAAGTGTTCCTATTTCTCCACATCCTTTCCAGCACCTGTTGTTTCCTGACTTTTTAATGATGGCCATTCTAACTGGTGTGAGATGGTATCTCACTGTGGTTTTGATTTGCATTTCTCTGATGGCCAGTGATGATGAGCACTTTTTCATGTGTTTTTTGGCTGCATAAATGTCTTCTTTTGAGAAGTGTCTGTTCATGTCCTTTGCCCACTTTTTGATGGGGTTGTTTGATTTTTTCTTGTAAATTTGTTTGAGTTCATTGTAGATTCTGGATATTAGCCCTTTGTCAGATGAGTAAGTTGCAAAAATTTTCTCCCATTTTGTAGGTTGCCTGTTCACTCTGATGGTAGTTTCTTTTGCTGTGCAGAAGCTCTTTAGTCAGCCAGGTTATTATCACACAAAACACTGCTGAAAGGAATCATAGATGACATACACAAATGAAAATACTTTCCATGCTCATGGGTTGGGATAATCAATACCACTGAAATTTTCATACGGTCTAAAGCAGTCTAAAGTTTCGTTGCTATTCTTATCAAACTACAAATGTCATTTTTCACACAATTGGGACTAAACTATTCTAAAATTCAGAAGGAGTCAAAAAAGAGCCTGAGTGGTCAAAACAATCCTAAGCAAAAAAAAAAAAAAAAGCTGAAGGTATCACATTACTGGACTTTAAACTGTATTATAAGACTACAGTAATCAAAATAGCATGGTACCAGTACAAAGCCCGACATTTAGACCAATGGAACAGAATAGAGAACATAGAAATAATGTCGTGCACCCATACCCATCTGATCTTCAACAAAGTCAACCAAAATAAGCAATGGGGAAATGATGATTTTTTTTCTTTCTCAAATAAATCATTTCCATCAATATAGAAGCAAGTTATTTCTCATGTCTTAAAGTCTCACATATTTTCTTGACCACACATCTATGCAATATACTGCCCAGCAATTTGCTTTCCTTTAACTCCTCCCAAAAGTGATTCTATGCTTACTGACTCAAATTCCTTTTCTCCCATTCCTTCCTAACCCCATTTCAAATAGAATATTTTCTAATCATTCCATAGCAACTGGTTTGATAAAGGCCATAAATTACCTTGATATTGTTAACCTAATGGTTAACAGTTTTCACTTCCTCACTAATCTGAAGTGTATAACGTAGTTGACATCAATCTCCTTTCTACCCTAAAGTTTTACACTCATATGGTTTTTATCCTAGATTCACCACAAGTAAAATGTGGCCTAATTTGGCCAGACCACTGGAACAAAAGTTGCAGTCATTATGACACTGAAAATGTATCTCCAGTTATATATATCTATTATAAAAAAGATCATTCTCCCACATGCCAACCAGATTATTATCATACAAAAATTCAAAATATCATCTAATATAAAATTTACATTTAAATCCTCTAATTTGCTCTTTTCCCCAAGTTATTTTATATCTGTTTTTCATCAGTCAACTTTACTACTTCCATTTATCACTTAATTTCCAGGACTACACATTCTGTGGATATTTGTGCACATTCATTGTTTGATTACTTTCAATTACTTTGCTAGACTTTCTCATTCTCCCAAAACTGGTAATGTTGGCCTACACTGAGCTGATCATCATGTTACACTCATAACATTGGTCACCTTGTTGTTTTTCTTGGATTCATATATTGCCAGAATGCTGATGGATACCACATTTAAAACTCAAAAGCTCAGAATTCTGTCTTAAATTCTAGACTCATTTATCTAAATATTTATGTGACTTCTACAATTGAATCCTTAATAGATTTCTCCAACACAACATGTCCTAATTGAGCTCCTCGTTCCTATCTCCTACAAAATGTGCCAATATATTTGATAGCAGCCAGTTATTGAACTGTTTATTCAAAAGTTTTAGAATTATCCTTTGATCTACTTTTCTCCTCTCTCCCCCCTTTAAAATATCAAGAATTTTTATTACTTCTATTTTTAAGTTATGTCTATCACTGCCTGCTGTGGATCATTTTATTGTCAACTAGATTATACACAAAATACTTTTCATAGATTTTTCTTTCTCAAAGATGCAGGGTAACAATAGGCTTGAAGGATTTCTTTTGTGAGATTTGGGGGAAAAAATGGAAGCAGCAGCCAGTGTTCTCTGAGGACATGTTAATTAATTCAGACAAAAGCGTATGGACTGGTAAGCTGTGTTTTAGCTCGCTCTTCCTGTCACTGTGTCTGCTTCCTAATTTTTGAAGCTGTGTATCTCAGGCCATCACCAAATACTGCATTTTGACTCCCAAATATCTGCCATGGATTACTATACTCGTTGCTACTTTAAGGCCCCACTAGAACCTCTAGATATGTTTTTCTTGTCAAATTAACTTGTCTGTGGCTCCTCCTAGTTTCTAAAACTTTCTTTGAATTTTTATTTCTAAATTTTCTCCAATAATTATGTAAAGCCTAGTATCTAAAACAAACCTCCATTTCATGGTTCATAGTGGTTCTTCTTCCCTGAACAATAGTGTCTGATAAACCTAATAACATCCAGAGTACAGCCTTTTTATATTCTTGATGGAATTATTTTTTAGCATTCTCCTATCTCAACATCAGCCACAGTGTTTCTCTCAACATATGTTAAATTAGTAATTATTCTGCTTACAACCCTCCACTTGCTCCCATTTTTACTCAAATCCAAAGCCAATCCCTTCCTAATTGAGTTTGCTGTTATCTCATAGGACTCATCTCCTATGACATTTGTCTTTGCTCACTTTTTTTGATCTACACAAATGACTTCATTACTTTGTATAAGTACATTCCACCATTTAAGAAATGTGTTCTACAATTTCCTCTGCATAGATATATCCTCCCTCAGAAGAAAATTTGTTTCTATCTTAACTGCTTTAAATCCTTGCTCATATCTCAATCTCTAAAATTGTCTTATTACTGACGTAAATACTGTGTGACTCCTAATCCCTTACTCTGCTCTCATCAATTTATAGCATAAGCATAATTAACCACAGATATAGCCTTTTATAACATAATTTATATTTTACTAATTTGTTATGATCCATGATTTATTGTCTGTCTCACTGGATCACAGGCTTTACATGGTTATGAATGTTATAGGCATATCAAGCATCTGGAAATATGTTGGCTTTAGTATTTACTCAGTTAATATATGTAAAACAAATAGATGGGATAAGGCATTTAAGCAAGTGGAGAGGATGATTTTAAATCATAAGCACTGGTGTTTAAGTTGAAGAGGAAGGTATATTAAGAAAAGAAATAGTAGATAGGATAATGTGGATAAAAATTTAACAAAACCATATTCCATGGCAACACGCTAAACAAGTTCATCAACTATGTTAATATGCAATCTTGTTTTTGATACAAATCATCCCTGATTGGTAAACTGTATTTATTGATACATACAAGCATGTATCAGAAATTGGATCAATCCCTCATTGCCACCCCAAGAAAACTGAAAGGAAAGCCTATTGTCACATATAGAGAATTATCTTGTTAAAATATTGTATAAGAACAGTTTCAGCACATCCACATCAGCATTGGATAATATCACTTTAAAATATGGATATTAGGTAAAAGCATAATTTATACTATTTATTTGCTATTCATGTTATTGCTGTTGTTGAAATTAGTTGTGACTTTATACATCTGTTCACTAGTTGCCTTTTCTTCATTGGAAATTGTATATCTGTGTTTTATAATTATATAAATCATTCTATATGTTATTATATATAGTTATATAAAAAATATATAATTATATACATTATTCTCCAATTTAATCATACTAAGTGCAGTATCTAGGAAATAGCAAAAAACACTAAAAATGATTATTGTAAAGGCCCATCATAATCTTATGTAAGTGTAAATAAAAAAAAGAAATTCAGACACTTCTGATTTCTGAGGCAAAATGTTAAGATAAACTGGAACTTGTCACTACAAGTCTCTAAACAAGACAAGTGTTGAACAACTTGAATGTCAATACCTCTTCTTAGATCTATCAGGCAAATGAGATCACAGACCACAGGAATGCCCTGAAAACTGAAGAGACAGATGTATTTTGAGAAGTATAGCTTACAAGGAGCAGAAGCCACTGGACTAGTAAAACTTAATTTTTAATTGACAAACCACTTTTGGCGGAGTGTAGACTAATCTGAAAGGTAAAAACTCTTGGGGACCAAGCTTCAGGAAGGCTCCCACACTTTCATGAATTTTTCCTCCAGAAATCAGTCGGAGAAATTTTGCTTCTGGGTTTTCAGCAAAGATCAGAGAAAAATGTCTTTCTGCTTTCACAGGAAAAAAGGAAAAAGTAACTAATTTACAATGAGCTCAAAGACAAAGCAATCATTTTCAAACACATCTAGAGTGTTCTGTTCTTTACCTGTGCTCAAATAAAACAATTTTACCAGAGCCTAACCTACACACTGTAAGGGAAATATCAAACTTCGGTAGCAACTAGCTTTTTAGTCTCACCTAAGGGACAATAAATAAACAAAGCAACTGAGAAGCAGTTGTAATGGACATAGCCTGAGAACCAATCACAGGACTATAAAATTCTTCTATTGCTCTCCACCTTCATATCACACCAACAGATACACTATATGATAACAGAAAATGACAACTAAGTAAACTAACTCTGTAACTATTTAAGAGAACATTTCCAGGGAAAATCAAAGACAACAGGGTTGACAAAAGTAAAAACACTGGAGAAAAGTGGAAATTTTAGCCAGATAAACATAACTCCTCACCACTAAAGGAGTATTTATCTCGGTTCCTATTACCCTATACAAATGGCTGGCATTCAACAAAAAATTATAAGACATACTAAGTCACAAGAGAAAACAGTCCGAAGAGACAAAGCAAGCAAAAGGACCAGAGAGAGACACGGCAGAGATTTTGGAATTACCAGACTGATAGTTTAAAACAGCTATGGTGAATAAGCTAAGGACACTAACAGGTGAAACAAACAAACAAACAAGCAGAAAAGTAGACAAATTAAATTCAGCAGAGTTTAACTGAGCCAAAAACAATTCATAAATTGGACAGCACTCAGTACAAAAAGATGTTCAGAGAGTTCAGCTTCATGGTGTGGGCGTGCAATATTTGAAGTCAGAAAACAGAATAACAGAGGTAACTTACAGAAAAAGTTTGAATTGTTCATAGCTCTGAATTTGCCTTATTTGTCATAGTCTGAGCAGTTGGCAGCCTATGCTTATATAAATCTTGACTGTCATGATTGGTTGAGACTCAGATACTTGTTACAAGAATATACTCTTAAGACACATTGAAGCTTGTTTACATACTGAGTTTACAGTTTGGTACATAAGAATGCAAAGTATGGAGGCAGCTTTAGGCCAAATTTAACTACCTTTGACATGGGACAAATGAAAACCATAAAAGAACAAATGGGTAAGGCAAGCAGAAATGGAAACTCTACAAAAGAATCAAAAGAAAATGCTAGAAATCAAAAAGACTGTAAAGAAATTGAAGAATGAATTGCATATGCTTTCCAATAGATTAGAAAGAACAGAGGACAGAATCAGTGAGTTTGAAGATGTTGTAATACAAGCTGTCCAAATAAGGAATATATGGCCTCCAAAATCCAAAGATGCCCACTAGGCATTGCAATTCTTTTTTGGATGTAAGATAGGCCAGATGCAACATATTGTTCTTCATCTTAGAAAGAATAACTGGACATGCCTCAACCCACTGAATTCCTAGATATTTCCTCAAGGGAGAAAGTCCCTAAACTTTTTTTGGAATCATTTCCCACCCTCTGAAATACCAATTTCTTATGTCTTACCAATAATTTCAAATTTCAATTCAATTTCAAATGGCTTACCAATAATTCTTGTATAGTTGTAACTTCTTGCTCACTAGGTCTAACCAGCATGAAGCCGTCAATGTAATAGACCAGTGTGATATCTTATGGAGAAAAAAGGCAATCAATATCCTTATGAACTAACTTGATGGCATTGGGCTGGAGAGATTATATACCTCACAGTGAAGGCATGTTGCTGGTCATGTCAGTTGAAAGCAACATCCTTATGATGGTTCTTATTGACAGGAATGGAAAAAAAGGCATTTGTCGTATCAGTAACTGCATACCAGATACAAGATGATCTACTGATTTACTGAAACAATGAAGCTATACCTTGTACAGCAGGTTTAATTGAAATAAACACCTGGTTACATTTATGTTAATCCACTGTCATTCTGTCTTTCTTGCACAGTTCAAATAAGCGCGGTGAATGGGAATGTGATAAGAATCATCAACTCAACATCTTTTAAATTATTGATGGTGGCACAAATCTCTATCATCCCTTCAGGGATGAGTGATTGTTTCTGCTATTTTCCTAGGTAGAAGGAGTTCTAGTAGTTTCACATGGCCTTTCCTACCCAAACAACCCTCACTCCCTAGGTCAGAGAACCAATGTGAGAACTCTGCCAGCTATTGTGCATATCTATTCCTACTATATTTTCAAGACTTGGAAAATAAACTTGCACATGCACTCCCTGAATCCAAAATAAAATCTTAAAAAGACTGGGGAAATAACCATAGGATGGCTTGCAGAACACACAAGGCCCAATTTGAGATGGACCTGAGCTAAAACTAAATTGACCACCTGCTCTTCATAAGCCCCTACTCTGAATTGTGGACCACAATGACATTTTGGGTCTCCTGAGATCAGTTCCAGTTCAGAGCCAGTATCTAGTAGTCTCTGAAAGATCTGACCATTTTCTTTTATACAATGCACAGTTACCCTGATAAAAGGCCAAATGTCCTGTTGAAGAAGGCTGGGAGAAAGATTAATGGTATAAATTTTGCAGAGTATACTGAGTTCCTTTCTAATGAAGACAACACCTCTCCTTTATTCGATGTATTTTGTTTGAGTAAACTGCCTCAAGTGTAGAAATCAATTGACTGGTCATGACTCTGTGTTTAAAATTCAGGTTAGACTTTTTTTCCTTTCACCCAGATCTTTCCTGCTTACATCGATAGAGTAAGAATTTAGTAGGCTTTCTAACTATTTCACTTTCAGGAACACCATTAGCAGCTAGCCTATGTCACAAACCTGTGAGACATAGACTATTCTGACTGATATTTTTGGTCTGCTGACCATTACAGTAATTTTTTCCACCTGGACTTTGGAAGTTGTGTGCCTTCACTTGGCCCATGTCACTCTAAAATCTAATTAATCCCTTTGATTTGAGGTTTTCTAATTCAGTGACTGCAGTTTCCAAAGTAAGTTCTGGCCTACAGAGGAAAACAATCATAGAGCCCTTCAGAGATGTCAGGGCTACTCTCACTAATTCATTTTGCACAGCCATGTTGAAAAGGATGTCTCTTTTACACTTCCTGTGTGATTGTGTATGTACCAAATGTCAAATCCAACCTAACATTCCAATTTTCTTAAGCCTTTGAATCTGCGCTAAATCAAGGTGAGCTCAGTATCTTCAACTTGGTTACTCTATGCCATCTTTTGGTCTACATTTCAACCAATCAGCCAAACAAATGATTACATCCTGTTTAACTCCATGAGCTGCAACATTAAATGCAGAACTTACTGAGAGAGTAAATATCAATGAATTTGTCCTGGTTCAATTTCATGTTTCTTCTATCATCATCCCAAATGATTATGGAATTGCTATTTCACAGAGTTATTATACACTCCTACACATATTGCTTGAGTTTCTGATTTTTATACATTAGAAAACTCAAATAGTTCTTTGCAGTGTAGTGTATCTTCTCATGAGTTATACTTTGTGCATCACCCTTAGGGAACTGCTAAGAAGTGAGTCTAGTTATATATTTAGAAGAAAATGGGGATGTTGGAGTTGCATCTTGAGGATATTCAGCATTGTATTGCAAAGCCACTTTCTCAGGTGAGGCCACTACAGTTTCCTTAGTCATTGTAGGTTAATTACCTCAGATAGGGGTAGACTATTTGTACCCATTAGGGATCTACAGGAAGCAAGCTAGTGACCCTGAGCAGCCAATGTACACTTCCAATATAAGCCTGAAGGCTAGCAGGCTAAAAACCCAAGAGGAAGCAGTGTTTAAGTCCAAGACCAAAGGTGAATAAAACAAACAAAACAAACAAAAAACAAACAATATCCAAGCTCAACAATCATGCAAGAGAAATTCTATCTTGCTCAGTATCTGTGTTTTTATATGTCTTCTATTGATTCGGTGAGGGCTACCTTCACTGAATTCAGTGAGATTGCCCTTAATAAGGGAGGACAATCTGTTTTACTTTTACCAGTGTAAAAGGGCAATCTGTTTTACTTTTAACAATGTTGTAAATGTTAATCTCATCCAGGAATACCCTCACAGAAATACCAAAAATAATGCTTGAGCAAATGTCTGGGCACCCCATGGCCTAGCCAAGTTGACAAATAAAGGTAACTATCACATATGGAAATCCAAAAGACTCAAAATAGCCAACATGACAATAAAGAAATTGAACGAAGTCATAGGACTGACATTCCCCAACTTCAAGACTTATGTAGAACTCGTGCAATAAAGGCAGAATGCTATTGGTTAGCGAAAACATAAACAGCCAGTGGAACAGAGCCCAGAAGCATAACCACACAGTTATAGTCAACTTATCTTTCACTAGGGAGCAAAAGCAAATCATGGGAGAAAGGATAGCCTTTTCTACAAATAGTGCTGGTAAAACTGGACCATTTCTAGCCAAAAATTGAACCTACGCACTGACCTTACAAATTTCACAAAAATTAACTCTAATGGATCATAGACTTAATACAAAACAAAATACTGTAAAACTTCTAGAAGGCAACACAGTAGGAAACCTAAAGTTTGACAATAAGTTTAGATACAACACCGAAAGCAAAATCTATTAAATAAAATATCAATGAGTAGACTTCATGAAAATTGTAAGTGAACCCCCGACTCAGAGAATGAACAGACAAGACACAGACTGGAAGAAAACATTTGCTAAACATATATGTGATAAAGAACTTGTATCTAAAATATACAAAAACATGTAAAACACAACAATAAGAAGACAATCAACTTTTGCCAGGTAAAAATTAAGCAAAAGATCTGCACCAAAGAAGATACATAGGTAGCAAGTTAGCACAAAATGCACAAGATCAAAGGGAATTTCATATTAAAATAATAGGGAGATATGATTACATACCTATATGCTGATCAGGATGCAGAGCAGTAGGAGATCTCATCTCTTTCTTGTGAGAGTGCAAAATGGTAGCATCACACTGGAAAAAAATGTCAATATATTACAAAGCTTAACATAGTCTTACTATACAGTACAGAATTCACACTTCTAGGTAGTTACCAAAATGAAAATTTATGTTCACACAAAAACCTACACACAAATATTTATAAAAGCTTTATACATAATTGCTGAAAAATTTTGAATTATTCAACATTTTTTTTCAATTGGGAAGTGGATGAATAAACTGCGGTAAATCCACACAATAGAATATTTTTCAAACATAAAAATAAATTAGCTATCAAGCCACCAAGAGACATGGAGGAAACTTTCATGTATATTGCTGTGTGAAAGGAGTCAGTCTCAAGAAGCTATGTATTGTATGATTCCAACTATAGGGCATTCTAGAAAAGACAAAACACACACACTGTATAAAGATAGTTGTTTCCAGGGGTTGGTGAGGGAAATAATGCCTAGGAGGAACACAGTGATTTTTAGGGTAATGGAACTTCTCTGTATAATACTCTAATGGTGGATACATGTCATTTTATATTTGTCAAAGCCCAAAGTGTACAATACAGAGTGAACTTGAATGTTAACTATGGACTTTAGTTAATAATAATGTATAAATGTTGGTTCTTCAGTTGTAATGAATGAACCAAATTAATGCCAGCTGTTAATAAGAAAACTGAATGTGGGAGACAGCAGGTATGTGGAAACTATCTGTTCTCTCTACCTAATTTTCTCTAAACTTAAAGGTGCTCTTAAAAAAAGTTATTTTTGGCTGGGCACGGTGGCTCAATCCTATAATCACAGCACTTTGGGAGGCCAAGTCAAGAGGATCACTTGAGCTCAGGAGTATGAAACCAGGCTATAATCATGCAATCATACAGGTTAGAAAACAGAAGGGGACTCTGTCTCTACAAAAAATTTAAAAAGAAAAAAATTAGCTGGTTTTGGTGGCGTGCACCTGTGGTCCCAGATACCCGGAGGCTGAGGTGGGAGAATGGCCTGAGCCTGGTTGGTGGAGGCTGTAGTGAACAGTGATTGTGCCACTGCATTTCAGCATGGGTGACAGAGCAAGCCCCTGTCTCAAAATAAATAGTATTTTAAAAGTTATTTTTAGTTTAAAAAGGAATTCAGATAATTAATTTTCCTGTCAAAATAGAAGTACTATTATAAAAGTTCAAGAAAAAAACTATCTTAAGAAAATAGTAGCCAAAAATGTACATTCACATACAAAAGGAACACAAACAGATATGTATAACAAATTTGATGTTTCTTATGGGTCCAGATTGAAATAAAAGTAAGCAAAAAATATATTTATTTCATGGTTGAATGTTCTTCAATTATGAATCAAAAAGTTTTAGTGCTTACACCCTAAATTGCATTTGAATCAAACTTCTCCCATGTTATAACGGATGTTTTTAAAAAACATTGGATTTAAAAAAACTTGTTTTGTACATATTTTGTAAGCAACATATTAATTGTACCTCTGTAAATGTCAGGTACATGAGAATAAATTTCAAAAATTTGATTGTAAGTTCTTAAAGATTCTGTGATAATTGAGAAACCAGTCATTTCTAGGTAAATCTTTTGAAGAAAGAATATTTCCTTCAACATGAGCAATTTCTTAGAGATGAATACACCTGGGAAACCTAGCTGATATAATTAGCAGATATTTGATGTTAAAATAATTAAACAAAGGTCATTTGCCTTATTTCTGAACAAAAGCTGCCATCCCTGTTAAGTCTATTAGTTGGTGGAATAATTTGGTTTATCACTGTTTCTGTTCACACTGAAAATCAGTTACTCTCATAATGGAATGCCCTGGTTGAACCTGATGTACGCAGAATGTAACACCTAGTGCTATGGATGCACTTTAAACTGATATGTTGTCACTTCAAATTACTTTGCATTGGCATCTGTGGTTATTTAGAATTACAAGTTAATTTGGATGACTTCCAGAACAAATAAACAAGTGCAAAACTGTCTCAATGCATTTATTGTGCTTGAATGATTGAAGGGCTTTTTGTGAGTGTGGCTTTAATGTTCCAGAATAATTTTATCTAACAGCAGGAGGTGGCTAGACTTCCAAACAAAATGTTGTTTTATTATAAATTATGTGAAATCTACATGAAAAGGATATTTAGTTTTAATTACAATAATAATAAATAGAAAATGAATAAAGCACCTTATAAAATATCTGTGCCTAACATGACAATAATACCCATTACAGTAAAACATAAATGGCAATATTTATAGAAAAACTTAAAATAATTAATGAAAAAATGAAGCATTTTGAACGGCTGGAAATAAAGTAATCATAGTTGAATGAACAGGCAACTAGAGCTATTCAAAACTAATGAACAACAAAAAAAAGTAATTCTAAAACAATAATTTTATTTGGAAGCTAAACAATGATGTTCCCTCTGAGAACTTACAAATTCAGTGCAGTCTAAGAAACCACAGAAAAATGAATATATATCTATTATGTCTATGGCTATATGCAGTTCCTGATTCTCCTACTATTAATAGAGCAGTCATTCTTACTTATATACCTCTGTCTTAGAGTAATGCCTGCAGCCATGTAACATGGTGTTAACTTGCTCCTGGGGCACTTCTTAATCTGCATGTTCACTTAGAAAAATCTCACCAAATCTTATGCTTTAATCTATATGCATACATTTATATCTCCTGCCCTGATCTCCCAGCTAACATAAAACCTCCTAGATTAAAATATTGTGATGGTTAATTCTACATATCAACTTGGCTAGGCTATGGTATCCAGTTTATTTGGTCAAACACCAGTCTAGATGCTGTAACAATGTTGGTAGTTGTGATTAACTTTTAAATAAATAGAATTTGAGTAAAGGATATTACTCTTCACCATGTGGACAGGTCTCATCTAATCAGGTGAAAGCATCTGGGGCTAAAGCAAATTTTCCAAAGAAACAATTCTGTCTGAAGACTGCAACATAGTGACTGTGCCTGAATTTCCAGCCTGCAGATTTCAAACTCAAGACTGTAACATCAACTCATTGAATCTCCATCCCGCCAGCCTGTTCTACAGATTTTGGACTTGCCAGTCCACACAATCATTCACAAGAGGCAATTTCTTCTCTTGTCTTTTTTTTTTTTTTTTTGAGACCGAGTCTTGCTCTGTCTCCTAAGCTGGAGTGCAGTGGTATGATCTAGGCTCACTGCAAGCTCTGCCTTCCGGGTTCACGCCATTCTCCTGCCTCAGCCTCCCAAGTAGCTGGGACTACAGGTGCCCACCACCACGCTTGGCTAATTTTTTGTATTTTTAATACATACAGGGTTTCACTGTGTTAGCTAGGATTGTCTCAATTTCCTGACCTTGTGATCCATCTGCCTTGGCCTCCCCAAAGTGCTAGGATTACAGGCGTGAGCCACCATGTCCGGCCCCACAAGAGCCAATTTCTTAAACTCTCTCTCTCTCTCTCTCTCTCTGTGTGTGTGTGTGTGTGTGTGTGTGTGTGTGTGTATCTCCTATTAGCACAGTTTCTCTGGAGAACACTGACAAATATATATACCCATTAGGAATCTGTTAGAGATTTCATAACTGATATTCAAAACTGAACTCTTCCTTTGGGTATATACTCGATAATGGGATTCCTGGGTCAAATGGTGATACAGTTTGGCTGTTTCCCCGCCCAAAGCTCATCCTGAATTGTAGCTCCCATAATCTCCACGTGTCATGGGAGGTATCTGGAGGGAGGTAATTGAATGATGCAAGTGGATGTTTCCCATCTTCTTCTCATAATAGTGAATAAGTCTCATGAGATCTAATGGTTTTATAAAGGGGAGTTCCCCTGCATATGCTTTCTTGCCTGCTGCCATGTAAGACATGACTTTGCTCCTCCTATGCCTTCCTCCATGATTGTAAAGCCTCTTCAGCCATGTGAAACTGTGAGTCAATTAAACCTTCTTCCTTTATAAATTACCCAGTCTCATGTATGTCTTTATTAGTAGCATGATAACAGACTAATACAAATGGTAATTCTGATTTATGTGCTTTGAGAAATTGCCAAACTGCTTTTCATAATGGCTGAAGTAATTTACATTCCAACCAGCAGTGTACAAGTTTTCCTTTTTCTCCACAACCTCACCAGCATCTGTTATTTTGTGACTTTTTAATAATCACCACTCTGACTGGTGTGAGATGGTATCTCATTGTGGTTTTGATTTGCACATCTCTAATGATTAGTGATGTTGAGCATCTTTCATATGCTTATTCACCATGTGTGTCTTCTTTTGAAAACCAAATTTTCATGTCTTTTCTCACTTTTTAATGGGGTCGTTTATTTTTTGCTTATAAATTTTTTTGTTTCATACAGATGCTTGATATCAGACCTTTGTCAGATGCATAGTTCACAAATATTTTCTCCCATTCTGTAGGTTGTCTATTAAATCTGTTGATAATTTCTATTGCTATGCAAAAGCTTTTAGTTTAATTAGGACCCACTTGTGAATTTTTGTTTTTGTTGAATTTGCTTTTGGCAACTTCGTCATGAAATCTTTGCCAGGTCCTATGTTCAGAATGGTATTTCCTAGGTTACCTTAAAGGGTTTTTATAGTTCTAGGTTTTACATTTAAGTATTTAATCTAACTTGATTTGATATTTGTATATGGTGTAAGAAAGGTTTCCAGTTTCAATCTTCTGCATATGGCTAGCCAATTATCCCAAAACCACTGATTGAATGGAGAGTCCTTCCCCCATTGGTTGTTTTTGTTGGCTTTATTGAAGATCAGATGCTTATAGGTGTGCAGCATTATTTCTGGGCTCTCTATTCTATTCCATTGGTCTATGTTTCTGCCTCTGTACCAGTATCATGCTGTTTCGGTTACTGTAGTAGCCCTTTAGTTATAGTGTGAAGTTGGGTAGTGTGATGCCTCCAGCTTTGTTCTTTGTGCTTAGAATTGCCTTGGCTATTTGGGCTCTTTTTTAGCACCATATGAATTTAAAAATTTTTTTTTGTAGTTTGATAGAAATGGCATTAAATCTGTAAATTGCTTTGCTCAGTGTGGCCATTTTGACAATATTTATTCTTCCTGTCCATGAGCATGGAATGTTTTTCATTTGTTAGCATCATCTCTGATTTATTTGAGCAGTGTTTTGTAATTCTAGCTGTAGAGGTCTTTCACCTTTTTGGCTAGCCATTTTCCTGGGTGTTTTATTCCTTTTGTGTCTATTGTAAATGGGATTGCATTCTTGATTTGGCTCTGGAACTTGGATGTCATTGGTGTATAGAAATATTACTAATTTATGTACATTGATTTTGTATCTTGAAATTTTGCTGAAGTTGTGTATCAGACCAAGGACCTTTTGGGCTGAAACTGTGAGGTTTTCTCAGTATAGAATCATACTGTTACTGGGCACAGTAGCTCACGTCTGTAATCCCAGCACTTTGGGAGGTTGAGGCGGGTGGATCACGAGGTCAGGAGTTCGAGACCAGCCTGGCCAACATGGTGAAACCCCATCTCTACTAAAAATACAAAAATTAGCTGGGTATGGTGGCACATGCCTGTAATCCCAGCTACTTGAGAGGCTGAGGCAGAAGAATTGCTTGAACCGGGACCCCGGAGGCAGAGGTACCAGTGAGCCAAGATCACGCCACTGCACTCCAGCCTGGGCTACAGGGCGAGACTCTGTCTCAAAAAAAAAAAAAAGAAAAGAAAAGAATCATATTGTTTGCAAACAGGGAGGGTTTTACTTCCTCTCTTCCTATTCTGATGTCTTTTATTTTTTTCTCTTGCCTGACTCTTCTGGCTAGGACATCTAGTACTACGTTGAATAGGAGTAGTGACAGAAGCTATCCTCATGCTACCATAAAAACACAGGCATTTGTGTGTTCATCACCACATTATTAACAATAGCAAATAAATGGAATCGTCTTAAATCCCCATCAACAGTAGACTGGATAAGTAAAGATGTGGTTCATATACACTATGGAATACTATGCAGCCATAATAAAACAATATTATGTATTTTACAGCAACATGGATGGAATCGGAAGTCATTATCGTAAGCAAACTAGCACAGAAGCAAAAACTCAAATACGGAATGGTTTCACTTATAAGTGGGAGCTAGACATTGAGTACATATGGACGCAAAGATGGGAGCAATGAATGCTGGGGCTTACTTGGTGGTGGAAGTTGGCGGTAGAGAGAGGTTCATAAACTATATATAAAGTACTATACTTATTACCTGGGTGACAATCTATAAACCAAACTCCCATGAGACACAATTTGCATATATAACACACTTGCACATGTACCCCTGAAACTAAAATAAAATTAAAAAAAGAAGAAAACTAAAATCTTGGTTTTTTTCCCATTAACTTAGTGCTTCCAGAGAACAATATGATAATTTTCAATGTAACTTCACTACACTAGATACTATGGGGTGTTTATATTGTCTGAAATCTATACATGGCATTACAATGTCTATCTACCAAACTGTCTGACATATTACCCAGTGAACTTGGAGGAGAATTTGATGTATCCTGTGTGCCATCCAGTGTTCTCATAGTTGAGTCAAAAGTAAGGTATTTATTATCATGCTTTATTATTTCAAAACTATCTCCATTGCCTTGTGTATTCCAATCTCAGAGGTCTCCTAGTCTAGGAATAATAGTCTGTAGGCAAGGAGGGTGGGTGTGGGGTAATAATGGATACTCTTGAACTGGCTACATAGGATTAAAGTTTTCCAGCTTTCTTTTAATGCATTTAAAATACAGTTGCTAGAATTAAAAGCAAAATATTTAAGTGCCTCAAGTTATAGGCTCACCACACATGAGCATTATCACTATCATCCTAAGATACATCTTTTGTTCTTATTGTAGAGCTGATTTATTTCCAGGCCTGGAACATGCACCCTACTTTACCTGGGATCTACTCGCATAAAACATTTATGTTATAGTGACTTATCTATGTGATTTTAAATAAATAGATTTGTATAGACCCTAGTCTCAAAAAAATAAATAACAAATACAAGTTTCAAAATATTTGTATGCTAGTGAGTTACAATTCTGGCCAAAATAACAAAACATATCAAAGCAAATTTCAAATATAAAAAGAATACCATAAATGTGGCTACCTGAATTAACATAATGGTGTACCCAAATCTATTAGAAATTATTATATTTGAAATTTAAATATTATCTTATTCTAGTATACATATTATATATACTATACAACATGTACTATGTACATAGTACTTATATATCATATACTATATATAGTACTTTTATATATATTCATAATTAAATGGTGTGTATGTGCATGTGTGTTTGTGTAACACAATAAATTTTTTTAAATAAAAGAAACTGGCCAGGTACAATGGCTCACGCCTGTAATCCCAGCACTTTGAGAGGCCGAGACGGGTGGATCACGAGGTAGGGAGTTTGAAACCAGCTTGGCCAAGATGGTGAAACCCTGTCTCTACTAAAAATACAAAAATTCGCTGGGTGCGGTGGGGGAGTGCCTGTAATCCTACCTACTTGGGAGGCTGAGGCAGAAGAATCACTTGAACCTGGGAGGCGGAAGTTGCAGTGAGCTGAGATCATGTCACTGCACTTTAGCCTGGGCAACAAAACAAGGCTCCGTCTCAAAAAAAAAAAAAAAAAGAAAGAAAGAAACTAAAACACTTGTTTTCTTTCTCAACTCAATGATTCCAGGAAACAATATAATAATTTTCAATGTAATTTTGCTACACCAGATACTAGGGGGTGTTTATATTATCTGAAATCTATACATGGCATTACAATCTCCATCTACTAAACTATCAGACGTATTACCCAGTGAACTTGAAGGAGGACTTGATGTTTGTGTGTGTGTGTGTGTGTGTGTGTGTAACACACAATAAAATCTGTAAACATTAAAATGGTTAATTTTATGTGCCTACTTGACTGGGCCATAGAATGCCCAGAAATTTGGTCCAACATTATTCTGAGTGTAACTGTGAGGTTATTTTGAGGAGATTAGCATTTAAATCTGTAGACCGAGTAAAGCAGATTTTCTTCCCTAGTGTGTGTGGCTCTCCTCCAAATAGTTGAAAACTTAAATAGAACAAAAAGCCTAAATATCCCAAGAGTAATATAGTATTACTTCTGACTCCTTTACAGTTGGAGCGTCATTTTTTCCCTCCCTTTGGACTGTAACTGAAACATCAGCTTATCTGGGTCTACAGATTTCCACTACAGATCTTAGGATTTGTCACCTTGCCATCACCCATAATCATGTAAGCCAATTTCTTATAATATTTCTCTCACTCTCTATCTATATAGACACTTCTATGAGGCATTTGCAACGCAACACAATGCTGATTGCCTTCAGTGCTCACTCCCAAGAAGCAAATCCCTCTTTGCTTCTAGACCTATAATCAGACTCAAATCTCAGGAGACTCCTGGAGGTAAGATATCAAGTGTGATTCATGGCAAGGTGCACTACAATCCCAAAGAACTATTTGAGTTTCTAATGTTTACAGATAGAAATATGGGGGACATGTGTAAGAATGAATATTAATGATGTAGGATATTGGTGGAAGGAACATAAACTGGATCAAGCTGAATGTATTAACCTGGACTCACAAGGCAGAGATTCTGCATTTAGGGTTGCAACTCAGAGACTTGGAATGAACTCTAATAGTTTGTTTGGCTCATTGCATAAAACTATGACCAAAACATGGCATACAAAGAGTAAGTTGGAAATGCCACATCTGCTTTGGTTCAATGCTTAGGAAGGGAGTCAAAGACTTAAAGAGATTGGAATATTAGAGTGAATTTATTATTTAAGACGTACTCAACCACTCTGGAAGGGTCCAAAATACTTGCCTTTTTCCAAAACTGTGAGAAAGATGTGATTGGGAACTCAGGAATCTTGAAGCGCTCTCTGATGGGTCTTTCCTGTAGGCTGTATCATACAGTGGAAACTGCAGTTACTGAACTGGGAAAACCAAACTCAAAGGGGTTAATTGAATTCTGGGGAACAGGGGCCAAGTGGTGGCCATTAAGCACTAAAAGCAAGATGGGTGTGGTTACTGCAGTGGTCTCCAGCGTCAAAGCAGAGAACAGATTAGTCTGACTCATGTGTAACTATGGTGTTGACTAGTTGATCATGTTACTCCTAGAAGTGAAAGATGTCCCAGAAGTGATAGTGAAAGTAAAAGGAAGCATACTAAATTAGTACTTGATCTGTATAAGCAGAAAGTTCTAGGTCAAGTGAACAAAATACTAGTATGAATCATAAAAACAGATAGTAATCGTCCCTCAATCAATTTCCATGGCTAATGCAGTTTACATACCGAGACCCTTTCTTCTTGTGCAAAGACCCCATATATTGCCAAAAATTTATACTGTTATTTTTCCCCTAGCCTTCTCCAAAGAGATACATGGCTTTAACCTGGGTGAGTGTGCATGAAAAAAAAAAGAAAAGAAATAATCAGACTTTTCAGGGACTACTAGAAATTCTCATTGAGCTGACTCAAATTTGAGGAGACATCTATGTCACTGTGGCCCATCAGTAAGAGTACAGGCTTACAAAATTCAGGTGATCAGTAGAGCTTTAGCTCAGGTCCATCTCAAGTTGGGCCTAGTGTGTCTTCAATCCAATTTGGTTGTTATTTTCTCAGTTCTAAAGTGCATAATAGGAATAAATATACTCAGCAGATGGCAGAATCACCACAAAATTCCTTGACGTGTGTTGTGAGGGCTATGATGGAGAAAAAGGCCAAGAAGGACCTGCTAGAACTGCCTCTACCTACAAATAGTAAACCGAACGCAATCATGATCACCTGGAGGGATTTCAGAGTTCATTGCCCCTGTTTAGGACTTCAAAGATGCAAAGGTGTTAATTCCCATGACATCTCCATTCAACTAATTTATTTGGCTTGTGCAGAAGCCAGATGGATCTTGAAGAATGATAGTGGATTATTATAAATTTGGCCAGGTGGTTACTCCAATTGAAGCTGCTGTACCAGATATGGTTTCACTGCTTTAGCAAATTAGCACATCCCTTGGTACCTGATATGCAGCTATTGATCTAGCAAAAGCTCTTTTCTCCTTCCCTGTCAATAAGACCATCATAAGTAGTTTGATTTCAGCTAGCATGGCCAGCAATAAACCTTCCCTGTTCTATCTCAGGGGCATATCAACTCTCCATTTCTTTGTCATTATTTTGTTCCCTGGAATCTTCCTCATCTTTTCCTATCACAAGATATCACACTGGTCCATTACATTCATGACATTATGCTAATTAGACCTAGTGAGCAAGAAGAAGCAATTACTGTAGACTCATTGATAAGACATTTTATGTCAGAGGATGGAAAAGATATGTGACAAAATTTCTTTTTATTATTATTATTATACTTTAAGTTTTAGGGTACATGTGCACAATGTGCAGGTTTGCTACATATGTATCCATGTGCCATGTTGGTGTGCTGCACCCATTAACTCGTCATTTAGCATTAGGTATATCTCCTAATGCTATCCCTCCCCACTCCCCCAACCCCACAACAGTCCCCAGAGTGTGATGTTCCCCTGCCTGTGTCCATGTGTTCTCATTGTTCAATTCCCACCTATGAGTGAGAACATGCGGTGTTTGGTTTTTTGTCCTTGCGAAAGTTTACTGAGAATGATGATTTCCAGTTTCATCCATGTCCCTACAAAGGACATGAACTCATCATTTTTTATGGCTGCATAGTATTCCATGGTGTATATGTGCGACATTATCTTAATCCAGTCTATTGTTGTTGGACATTTGGGTTGGTTCCAACTCTTTGCTATTGTGAATAGTGCCGCAATAAACGTACGTGTGCATGTGTCTTTATAGCAGCATGATTTATAGTCCTTTGGGTATATACCCAGTAATGGGATGGCTGGGTCAAATGGTATTTCTAGTTCTAGATCCCTGAGGAATCGCCACACTGACTTCCACAATGGTTGAACTAGTTTACATTCCCACCAACAGTGTAAAAGTGTTCCTATTTCTCCACATCCTCTCCAGCACCTGTTGTTTCCTGACTTTTTAATGATCACCATTCTAACTGGTGTGAGATGGTATCTCATTGTGGTTTTGATTTGCATTTCTCTGATGACCAGTGATCATGAGGATTTTTTCATGTGTTTTTTGGCTGCATATATGTCTTCTTTTGAGAAGTGTCAATTAGGTATTGATGGGATGTATCTCAAAATAATAAGAGCTATCTATGACAAACCCACAGCCAATATCATACTGAAGGGGCAAAAACTGGAAGCATTCCCTTTGAAAACTGGCACAAGACAGGGATGCCCTCTCTCACCACTCCTATTCAACATGGTGTTGGAAGTTCTGGCCAGGGCAATTAGGCGGGAGAAGGAAATAAAGGGTATTCAGTTAGGAAAAGAGGAAGTCAAATTGTCCCTGTTTGCAGATGACATGATTGTATATCTATAAAACCCCATTGTCTCAGCCCAAAATCTCCTTAAGCTGATAAGCAACTTCAGCAAAGTCTCAGGATACAAAATCAAGGCACAAAAGTCACAAGCATTCTTACACACCAATAACAGACAAACAGAGAGCTAAATCATCAGTGAACTCCCATTCACAATTGCTACAAAGAGAATAAAATACCTAGGAATCCAACTTACAAGGGACGTGAAGGACCTCTTCAAGGAGAACGACAAACCACTGCTCAATGAAATAAAAGAGGATACAAACAAATGGAAGAACATTCCATGCTCATGGGTTGGAAGAATCAATATCATGAAAATGGCCATACTGCCCAAGGTAATTTATAGATTCAGTGCCATCCCCATCAAGCTACCAATGACTTTCTTCACAGAATTGGAAAAAACTACTTTAAAGTTTATATGGAACCAAAAAAAGAGCCCGTATCGCCAAGTTAAGACTAAGCCAAAAGAACAAAGCTGGAGGCATCATGCTACCTGACTTCAAACTATACTACAAGGCTACAGTAACCAAAACAGCATGGTACTGGTACCAAAACAGAGATATAGATCAATGGAACAGAACACAGCCCTAAGGAATAATGCCGCATCTCTACAACTATCTGATCTTTGACAAACCTGACAAAAACAAGCAATAGGGAAAGGATTCCCTATTTAATAAATGGTGCTGGGAAAACTGGCTAGCCATATGTAGAAAGCTGAAACTGGATCCCTTCCTTATACCTTATACAAAAATTAATTCAAGATGGGTTAAAGACTTACATGTTAGACCTAAAACCATAAAAACCCTGGAAGAAAACCGAGGCATTACCATTCAGGACATAGGCATGGGCAAGGACTTCATATCTAAAACACCAAAAGCAATGGCAACAAAAGCCAAAATTGACAAATGGGATCTAATTAAACTAAAGAGCTTCTGCACAGCAAAAGAAACTACCATCAGAGTGAACAGGTAACCTACAAAATGGGAGAAAATTTTCGCAACCTACTCATCTGACAAAGGGCTAATATCCAGAATCTACAATGAACTCAAACAAATTTATAAGAAAAAAACAAAATTTCTTTCCCAGTGAAATTTCTAGGAGGTCAGTGGTATGAGGTGTGTAAAGATATCCCTTCTAAGTTGAAAGGTTATTTATTGCACCCATCCTCTCCCACAACAACAACAGAAAAAAGGCACAATGCCTAGTTAAAGTCTGGATTTTTGGAGGCAACATATTTCTCATTTGGGTGTGTTATTCTGGAACATTTACTGAATGACCCAAAGTGCTTCTAGTTTTAAGTGTATCCCAGAAAACAAAGAGGCTCTGCAAAACGTCCAGTATGCTGTGCAAGCTCCTATGACACTTGGGCCATATGATCTAACAGATCCAATGATGCTTAAAGAGTCAGTGGCAGATAGGGGATGTATTAGTACATTCTCACACTGCTATAAAGACATACCCAAGACTGGGTAATTTATAAAGGAAAGGGTTTTAATTGACTCACGGTTCTGCATGGCTGAAGAGGCCTCAGGAAATTTACAATCATGGCAGAAGATGGGACAGAAGCAAAGGCACATCTTACATGGTGGCAGGTGAGAGAGTGCAAATCAGCAAAGGGACAAGAGCCCCTTATAAAGTCATCAGATCTTGAGACAACTCACTATCCCTAACCTGAGAAAAGCATGAGGATAGCTATCTCCATGATCCAATCACTTACCACCAGGTCCTGCCCTCAACATGTATGGATTATTGAGATTACAATTTGAGATGAGAGTTGGGTGGAGATACAGAGCCAAACCATATCAGGGTTGTTGTTTGGACTTTGGCAGTCTCCTATAAATGAATTGTAGTGAAGGCCCTTAGAAATTTTGAGCAATGTTCTGCAATACTCTGTGTAAACTACACGCCTTTTAAGAAACAATTCTTATGATATAGTTAGAATATTGGTCCCCACCTAAATCTCATGTTGAATTGTAATGCTCAATGCTGAAGGTGGGGTATGGTGTGAGGAGTTTGTGTCATGGGGGCTGATCCCTCATGACTTGTTGCTGTCTTTGGAATAGTGAGGTCTCATGAGATTTGGTCATTGAAAAGCATGTGGCATCCCCCACCTCATTTGCTCTTGCTTCCATTCTCATCATGAGATGCTCCTGCTTCCCCTTTGCCTTTCGCAATGATTGGAAGCTTCCTGAGGCCTCTCCAGAAGCACATGTCACTGTGTGTCCCGTACAGCCTGTAGAACCATTAATCAATAAAATATCTTTTCTTTATAAATGACTCAGTCTCAGGTATTTCTTTATAGCAATGCAAGAAGGGCCTAGTGCAGCCTGCTACTGGGCCTTAGTAAAAACTGAATGATTAATGGTGTGCTAGCAATTTACCATGCAACCTAAATTACCCATCATGAACTGGTGTTATCTGATCTAATAAGCCATAAAGTTTGGCGTGCATAGCAACATTCCATTACCAAATGGAGGTGGTACTTATGTGATTGGGCCCAAGTAGGCCAGGAAGGCATGATTAAGTTACATTAAAAGTGCCACAAATGCCAATAGTCATTGCTTCTTTTTATGGTCTTATCCACCATCATGATAGTTTAAATAGCATTGTTCCTTATATGAAGAACTTACATTACAACAGATAAAATATGACAATGAACGTACACTCACGGAATTCATTGGTCTTACCATATTCCCCACCATCCTGAAGCAGCTGGCTTGATAAAAGAGTGGAATGTCCTTTTGAAGTCTCAGCTACCATTGCAGCTAGGTGGTAATAGTTTACAGGATGAAGATGAGATTTTCCAGAAAGCTGGGCTTTTCATAAACAGCATCCAATGTATGGTGATATTTTCCCCATTCCAACGATTCTCAGACCCATGAATCAAGGAGTAATACAATAGCAAAATTGTTGCTTTCTGTACACAGGACCTTATTCTCAGCTGGCCTAGAGGTCTTAGCTCCAAGAGGAGCAATGTTTTCACCAGGAGACACAATTATTCCATGGAACTGAAGTTCAGACTGTCACCTAGCCACTTGTGGCTCCTCATGCCTCGGAATCAACAAAGATGGGAGTTACTGTGCTGGCCAGTGTTATTGATCCTTACTATCTAGTGGAAAATAGACAACTGCTCCACAATGGAGGTAAAAAAGAATACAAATGAAATACAGAGCCTCCCTTTGGGCTTGCCCTGTGGTTAAGGTCAATGGAAAAACTACATAACCCAATCCAGGCAGAAGTACTCATGGTCCAGGCCCTTTATCAGTGAAGATTTCGGTTGCCCCATTAGGTAAAGAACCATTACCAGCTCAGCTGCTTGCTGTTGGGAAAGGAAATACAAAATTGGAAGTGGCAGAAGTTAGTTATAAGTACAAGTCTGACTATATGACCAGTTATCAAAATGAGGACTATAATGACTTCTTTTGTTATGAATGTTTGTGTGTAGCAAATATATATTTTTCTCTTTTGTTCCCTCATCATACAACATAAGATGGACTGACTCCATTTAATGATATTTAACTTTCAGTATATCATGGAAAGGAGAAAACATCATGCAAACATTATGCCTCCTTTTTTGGAAAAGGGAATAGTATGTTTTCAGTTGTAGTCATAGTTTAGGCAGAATTATGACCTTGTACTGTTTCATTTGAAGATCTGGTGTGGTTAAAGGAAATACATATGGGTGCCAGGTCAATAAGGGGTAAACTTGTGATTGTTAATTTTATATGTCAACTCAATTAGAACACAAGAGTGTCCAGATATTTGATTGAACATTATTAATACTGTTTCTATGAAGATATTTTTGGATGAGATTAACATTTAAATTGGTAGTGTCAGAAAAGTAGATTGCTGACCTTCTTCTGAATAAAAGAGAATTTCTCATGCATGACTTATTTTGTGCTATGTCATTGATAATTTTTCCTGCTTTTGAACTTAAACTGAAACATTGGCTTTTTCTGGGTATGTAAACAATAGCCTTCAAACTAGACCTAACATGTCAGCTCACCTGTGTCTCTGGCTTGCTGACTACCTATCTTGAGACTCATTATACTCCATAGCCAATTCCTTATAATAGATTTTATTTTATAGCTAAATATACATTATAGTCTCGCACTGCATAATGACATTTTGGTCAACAACCGACTTTGTATATGATGATCCCATAAGACTATAATAGAGGTGAACATTTTTTTATCAGCTAGTGATATTGTGGACATTGTAACTTTGTACCACAACATGTTACTCACCTGTTCGTGGTGTTGCTGGTGTAAACAAACCTACTGCACTGACAGTTTAAAAAAGTAAACTGAAAAACAGCTCAGGCAGATCCATCAGGAGGTATTCCAGAAAAAGGCATCTTTATAGGAGATGACAGCTCCATGTTTGATATTGCCCCTGAAGACCTTCTGGTGGGACAAGATGTGGAGGTGGAAGACAGTGATATTGATGATCCTGACCCTGTGTAGGACTAGGCTGATGTGTGTATTTATGCCTTAGTTTTTCACAAAAATTTTATAACTAAAAAATAAATTAAAATTGGAAAGAAGCTTAAAGAATAAAAATAGAAAGAAATACAGTTTTTGTTCAGCGGTAAAATGTATTTGTTTTTAATCTAAATTTCACTACACAAGAGACAAAAATTTAGAAACCGTTGATAATGCAAAAAAAGCTATTGTAAGCTCAAGTTAACTTATTATTGAAGAAAAATTTATATATATATGTATACATTTAGTTTATACTAGGTGTACAATATTTGTCAAGTTTATAATAATGTACAGTAATGTCCTAGGCCTTCTCATTCACTCACTATTTATTCACATACTCAGCCAGAACAACTTCCAGCCCTAAAAGTTCCATTCATGGTAAGTGCCTTATACAGGTATACCATTTTTAAATATTTCTATTATATTTTTACTGTATGTTTCTATGTTCAGACATATGTAGATACACACATACTTACCATTGTGTTATAATTGCCTACAGTATTCAGTATAGTCACATGCTGTAAATGTTTGTAGCCTAGGAGCAGTAGGCTATACCTTATAGCCTAGGCGCATAGTAGGCTGTGACATCTAAATTCATGTAAGTACATTCCACGATGTTCACACAATGTGGAAACTGCCTAATGATGCATTTCTCAGAATGTATCCTATCCCCTTTGTTAAGTGATGCGTGACTTCATCTAGCTACCTATTTACCTCTGTATCTATACAAAGTAAGCAAGACTATTCTAAAACGTGTAAGCAGATTCCCAAAACATGAGTTCAAAATTTATTACTGGTCACTGATTTTGAAGAACATTATCTCATATTAAAAAAAGATTAACTTCTTACAAAAACAGAACAGTAATTGTACTTGCAGGAAAACATTATTTAAAAGACTGCAAGAAGTCACTGAATGGATTCTTGATTTTCCTGTGAGAGATAAACAGTGCTTCTGTTTGGAGTGCTTTTTCTTGTGCTAACACCTGACTGATGGGTGGATTCTAGATATATCCTCTGTAAAACAATATGATGTATCTTGCTTTAGCTAAAACCATGCCAGATGGGATATCAGATTCTGGGAAAAATTACTTGTAGAATTGTGTTGGCATGTGGGCAAATGCAAGCAAACTGACTGGAGAAAAGAGTAGTCATGCAATGGCATTAAGGTTTGTAAGTTAAAGTATTAATCAGCTATTCTAAGTAAAATTATCATATATAAAGCATTGATTGTAATAAATGTTTTCCATGGTTCCATTCCTGTTTGGAAGAAGAGTAATGATAGTGATTATTTTTAGATATAGACAGGTTAAGCATAAGTCTTACAAATTTTAGGAGTATTACCACAATTTTAGAAAATTAGGGTGTTACTAAAAAGGGAAGAATGTTTTGAAAATGCAAATTTATAAGAAATCAACAAGAAATCTTTGAAAATTAATAAGATTCTGTATACATCAGAAGCACAAAACTGAGTACAATAAATTAAAAATATCAGTAATACATTAAATATGAATGAAAAGTTTGCAAAAAATCCCCATTACATAATAAAATTAGTGAATAATATAAAAGAAAATCTTTGAAAACATATGGGTTTTGATTTTCATACATCCAACTGTTTTCTATAGTTTAATTCACTAAGCATTCTTCATATCTGCTATTTACATAGTTGATGCTGACACAAGGCAGTTAATTTTGAAAAAATTTACTTAATTTTACTATCGTTCTCTTAGGAAAAAAGTGCAATAGATTTATAACAAATTCAAACATATTGTAACTGCTGTAAATAACTTTATTCTTTTTCTTTAAACTGATTCATAAACTTTAGATGTTAAATATATATGAAATAAAAGTAGTATCATGTTAAATACATGTAGATTAAATTTACAAATGAAAATTTTCTCCTCATTAAAAGATGCAAAGGGAACAATTTTTTTCTTTGTGCTCATGAAAGATATGAGAGGTGACATGGAATTGTAGATACATCATATTATTTTACAGAGGATATATCTAGAATCCACCCATCAGTCAGGTGTTAGCATAAGAAAAAGCACTCTAACCAGAAGCGTTATTTTCCTCTCATAGGAAAATCAATAATCTATTCAGTGACTTCTTACAGGCTTTTAAAAAAAATTTTCTGGCAAGTACAATTACTGTTCTGTTTTTATAATAATTTAATCTTTTTATGTAAGATAATGTTATTCAAAATCAATGACCAGTAATAAATTGGGAGCTCCTGTTTTTGGAATCACTTACATGTTTTCAAATAGTCTTGCTTACTTTGTCCAGGATTTCTTGGAAGACGTTACTGTCATTTGTTCTGCTGATGTGTCACTTTGACAAAACTTTCAAAACCACAGGATGCCTCAAATGACTTTGTGGAAAATGCTAAATAAAAACATTGATATTTAGTGATTGTTTTCCTAAGACAAACACATTAATTATATCTTTCATGGGAATATATTAGTTTAAATACCAGGCACAAAACTGTTGATTCGGCATAGTTTATTTTGATTAAAAGGCACATATAAAGTAGAGTATAAAGGCAATGTAAGCTGGGTAGTTTACACTCCCACCTGCATATTCTTTGAGAATTGACAAACACAATACATAGGCAAAAATTAATTAGTGTTGGAAAGAAGGAAGGATAGCATCCTAACAAGAAACAGCCCACTAAGAATGCTAGATGTTTATACTGAATTTGATATGTTAGAAAAGACAAATAGGGCATCTTAAAATTCTGACTCTCATTAAATAGCACAGTGGAAATGTGGAAGCGATCCTATCAAAGTATCATTAATATTGCCAAACTTGGCATGAGGGTAGAGGGAGTACAGGTAAATAGAAAAAGGAGAGATTCTTCATAATGAGATGAGCCCTTTCCTCTTGGAAGAGTAGTCACAAGTTGAAAGTCAATGTTATAGGAATTCCTTTTGAATAAGTTATCAAAACAACGGCAACAACTAGCAAGATTTATATTAGAACTTGCTGTTAGAACTATATTAGAAATGTTAAACAGGGAATGATACTGAATTAGCAAAGAAAATATATCTTTTTCGATTAAATTACTAAAATAAACTAAAACAAAGTTTTCTAAATTATTCCCAGAGGGAGAAACTAGAGAAAACAATAATGAAGAAAGAAACATTAATGACAGGAAAGATAATGTGAAGATGGGCTTCGAGTTAAATAAATGCAACCGTTTATTGTCATTATTGAAAATTAATGAAGAAGAGCTAAAGATAAAGGGATTCTCCAACATTTACCATAGTATTTAACTGTGAAACAATAGACATAGTCTTATCAATGTCAGCAATGAGATATATCTGCCCCGATCTCCAGTTTTTATGTAATAAAACACACACACACACACATACAGAGAGAAAGAGAGAGAGAGAGAGAGAGAGAGAATTCCAGGTAATGAAACAGCAAAAGAACAGGCATAGATGAAAAAGTTTAAAAATAAATTAATATTACTACTACCGTTATCAAATAATTTTTTTCCTTGAAAACACAAGAGAAAAACCAAAAATCTCGTAGAAGTCAAGATGTATGACAATGAATGGATATATGAATAGAGACTAATGAACACATGAAAATATATAACTAATATTTTTTTAGCCATTTGGTGATTTTATATTTTACATTGTACTTATTAATATATATTAATTAGAGGGAGGAATGAGGTAAGTTAAAGTATCAAAATTAATAATTTGTTACTTTTACAAAGTTACCCAAACATCATAATTGGCTGTTATTAATAACAGTTTTACATTTTTTGTTATTATTATAATTTATGAACTAATTTTGGGAAAAATTAATTACAAACAGTTTTAATATTCCAACAAGAATTATATCACACTAATTTATATATTGTTTATTCCTACAGATTCTGTGCATTTAAAAAATAAGTTCATTATTAGGTGTTCTACATTTTATTAATATTTAAATGATTGAAAGCAGGTAGTATATTACAGCCATTATTAATATATTGATTAGTTACTCTTTATCTCAGGATGTTGCATCCCCAGTACATCCTGGTTTTTTTTATTCCTGAGAACTACAGATGAGAGAGGGAAATAATTGAATTGCTAACTCAGAGAATTTGTCTGAAATGGCATGATCCCTAAAGACATGGTTGTTTCCAAATTTCTCCCTTTCATAAAACCATCTCTCATACTGAATTAGCGATCCATTCTACTGTAGTATGACTTCATCTTTACTCATTATACAGGCAAAGACCGCATTTTCACATAAGATCATGTTCTGAGATACTGGAGATTAGGACTTCAACATATTAATGTTAGGGGAACACAATTCAACACATAATGGCCCCAAGATCCCCATCTTTAATGTGCACACATGTTCTCCCAGTTACTCAATGAAACACTAACATAGATGCTGCTGTGAAGGGATTTTGCAGATGCAATTAAGGTCCTAAATCAGCTACATTTCAAAAGGGCTAGTGTCTGGACTAAGCCTAAACCTATCAGATGAGCCACTGAAAGGAACTGAACTTTTTCTAGTATTAGATATTCTCATGATATATATTATGATAGTATCCATACTGCCTTAAATTATCTTCAAAACCTTTTTATTTTTCTTCTATCCATCTGCAGTATACCACTTGCCACAATCTGACGTTTTATTTTTTTAATATAGAAGCCTTCCATGATCTTTATGGAAGTGATTCCTATCACTCCCCTTCAGTCTTTTTAGTTTTTCGTTTGTTTTTGTTTTTTTGTGACAAGCTCACTGAACTAGGAGATACTCTATAGTTTCACCTTGATCTGTCATCTGTCATGACTGTGATTTCCTAAACACACCTTATTCTCTTCCTAGAATGCACTTTCTTATTTTAGCAACTAATGAGATTGCCAATTAATATTTTAGAATCTAATTACTAACATCTTTTCTGTGATATCATCGTTTTCTTACATAACCAGAAACAAACTTACACTTGCCTATGTTTTCATCACAAAATGCGGCAACTCCTTCATAATCCTCATCCAATAATATTACCAAATGCTCTTAGTAATTATTTATATCATGTTTATCTTCTCAACCTGACTGTTATATCTTTAAAATCAGAATATTTACATTACACATATATATACATATATATGTGTGTGTGTGTGTGTGCGTTCACTTGTGTATATGTATATATATAATATATATACACATACCTATCCTGGTCCTTCATTAGGAAAGAAGTAATAAATTTGTAAGCTCAAAAGAGTCATTTCAACTAATATATCATTATTATTATATAATCAGCATGAAGAATTGAGTGATAGTGTATGCAGTTGGGCATTTTTCTTAGGATAAGTGATACATACTTGATGATTGATTTTACAAAAATCCCACCAATCCACTATATTGTAAATGAAGACAGAAAAATTCTCTTACTCATCAGAAAAAAAAAAGCAAGGCAAATTTGTTCTTGGAAACAATATGTTCATAAGATTTTAGTAATTACTTCTGAGCCTTTCTATATTTTACTCACTACCATCCTCCATATGCCTTTGATATTTTTTGGCATATATACATCTTCCATATTTCTTTTTACATAAAAATATTATAAAAACACTGTTTCTCAAAGCTTGTCCATTGCTCATACTTTTCTAAGTACTTTTGGAGTACCACATCCAAGGAAATGTACAAACTGAATTGAACTTAATTTGTAATTATGACTATATCTGCTTTTAACCATTCCTATCTTCATGATACATCATGTACTCTATATAGCACAAAAATGTCTCAAAAGAAACTTATTTCCTAATTTTCCTTTCATTGTTAAAAAACACTTAAACTAAATATAGTGGCGTTCATTTTATCACTATATGAGCAAATATATGTTAAACGTGTACCTTGTATATAAGAACATATTTTTATATTAGCTTTGCTTAGATTATTATGTATAGTTTTTCATTCTGATGTTCAATATATTATATTTAGTTTCAAAGAATCTGGCTTCAATGCAATATAAGATTTATCTACTAAATTATATTTTTACAGCTATACATTCATATTTTCTGTCTCTGGTTCAACAATATTCTGGTGATGATGCACTTAGGTTATTAAAATAGGTAGACTACATTGTTTAATTTGTATTCTGTCATTTGTTCATCCATAGGTCAATGTAGAAAGTATAAAAATTTCTGTTGTTCTCTTTTCATGTTGAGGTTTCCTGATGTCTTTGTCACCTGCTCTCAGACTGTCATTCACCATCCTGTTCAGCTGGCTTGTGCTGTTTCACAGGAGTTTCCGTGTGGGCCACACAGTCTGAGATTGCATGCTTCAGTTTCTGCCAGCCAGTCCTACAGGTCAGGACCTGCTGTTACCCAGCCTTTGAGTAAGTCCTGGAGAGCTGCGCCAGAGCAAAACAATGCTGACAGACTGGCAGTGTCCCAAGGCCTTGTTGGTAAGAATCCTGTCTTACATTTGGTCTCTCCCACTGGACTGACAGAAACTCCAAATTATCCTGCATTCTTTGGCCCCCCAAACACTATCCTATTTCATAGAAATCTTCCTTGAAAATTGTTTCCTTAAAAAATAGTGATAGAGAATTTCATTCAGATAAACAGGTAATTGTAAATATAAGAGGATTGCTTTTAACATTTTTTATTTAAAAAAATTTTAAAGTTACAGAAAAATTGTAAGCATAGTATAAGGATTTTCCATATACTTATCAAAGACATTTGCCAAGTTTTAACATTTTGAAGCATGGAATCATATATTCTCTATGTGTAGGGGGAGTATGTGTGTGTTCGTATGGTTTTATATATGATTGTATATATACGGTTTATATACACAGTATATGGATGTTCTGTATAATACAAACACACCCACGTACAGTCATGTGCCACATAATGATATTTTGGTCAAGGACAGAGCACATATACGATGGTGATTCTGTAAGATTAAAATATTGTATTTTTACTGTACCTTTTTTATGTGTAGCTACAAAAATACTAACCATCATGTTACAATTCCCTACAGTATTCAGTACAATAACATACTTGTATTTGTTTGCTTTCATGCTACTGATAAAAATATACCCAAGACTGGGAAGAAAAAGAGGTGTAATTAGACTTACAGTTCTGCATGGCCAGGGAGGTCTCAGAATCACAGCAGGAGGCAAAAGACATTTCTTACATGATGGCGGCAAGAGAAAATGAGGGAAAAGCAAAAGCGGAAAACCCTGATAAACCCATGACATCTTGTGAAACTTATTCACTATCACGAGAATAGCACGGGAAACACTAACACCCATGATTCAATTACCTCCCCCTGGGTCCCTCCCACAACATGTGGGAATTCTGGGAGACACAATTCAAGTTGAGATTTGGGTGGGGACACAGCCAAATCATATCATTTTGGCTGTGGCCTCTCCAAATATCATGTCCTCATATTTCAAAATCAATCATGTCTTCCCAACAGTCCCCAAAAGTCTTAACTCATTTCAACATTAACCCAAAAGTCCACAGCGAAAGTTTCATCTGTGACGAGGCAAGTCCCTTCCACCTATGAGCTTGTAAGATCAAAAGCAAGCTAGTTATTTTGTAGATACAATGGGGGTATGGGTATCGAGTAAATACAGTCATTCCACTTGGGAGAAGTTGGCCAAAACAAAGGGGTTACAGGGCCCATACAAGTCCAAAATACAATGGCGCAGTCAAATTTCAAATTTCCAAAATGATCTCCTTTGACTCCAGGTCTAACATCCAGGTCACGCTGATGCAACGGGTGGGTTCCCATGGTCTTTGGTAGCTCTGACCCTGTGGCTTTGCAGGGCACAGCCTCCCTCCTGGCTGTTTTCACGGGTTCAAGTTGAGTGTCTGTGGCTTTTCCAGGTGCACAGTGCAAGCTGTCGGTGGATCTACCATTCTGGGGTGTGGAGGACAGTGGCCCTCTTCTCACAGCTCCACTAAGCAGGGCCCCATAGAGACTCTTTGGGGGTTCTCCAACTCCACATTTTCCTTCTGCACTGCCCTAGCAGAGATTCTCCATGAGGGCCCCGACCCTGTAGCAAACTTTTTACTGGACATCCAGGCATTTCCTTCTGAAATCTAGACAGAGGTTCCCAAACCTCAATTCTTGACTTCTGGGCAACTGCAGGCTTAACACCACGTGGGAACTGCCAAGGTTTGGGGTTTCCAGCCTCTGAAGCCAAAGCCCAAGCTGTATATTGTCCCCTTTGAGCCATGGCTGGAGCAGCTGGGACACAGAGCACTACGTCTCTAGGCTGCATACAGCACATGGACCCTGGGCCCAGGCCACAAAACCAATTTTTCCTCCTGGATCTCCAAGCCTGTGAGGGAGGGGATGGCATGAAGGTCTCTGACATGGCCTGGAGACATTTTGCCCATGGTCTCTGGGATTAACATTAGGCTCCTTGCTACTTATGCAAATTTATGTAGCCAGCTTGAATTTCTCCCCAGAAAATGGGATTTTCTTTTCTATCATGTAATCAGGCAGCAAATTTTCCAAACTTGTATGCTCTGCTTCCTTTATAAAACTGAATGCCTTTAACAGCAGCCAAGTCACATTGAGATGTGAAGCCAGCTGGACTTGCTGGGTCGAGTGGGGACTTGGAGAACTTTTCTGTCTTACAAGAGGATTGTAAAATGCACCAATCCGTGCTCTGTAAAAATGCACCAATCAGCACTCTGTTGCTAGCAAGAGGATTGTAAAATGCACGAATCAGTACCCTGAAAATGCACCAATCAGCACTCTGTAAAACGCACCAATCAGCAGGATCCTAAAGCTAGCCAATTGCAGGGAGGATTGATCAAGGAGCACTCTGATAGGGCAAAAACAGAACATGGGAGGGGACAAATAAGGGAATAAATGCTGGCAACCCCAGCCAGAAGCAGCAACTCACTCGGGTCTCCTGACACACTGTGGAAGCTTTGTTCTTTTGCTCTTCACAGTAAATCTTGCTGCTGCTCACTCTTTGGGTCTGTGCCATCTTTAAAAGCTGTAACACTCACAGCGAAGGTCCATGGCGCCATTCTCGAAATCAGCAAAACCACAAACCCACTGGCAGGAACCAACTCTGGACACATCTTGGGAGCTCCTCTGGGATATTGCCATGTGGTGAGTACCATCAGATCCCTTTTGCTTGCCATTCTGTCCTATTCTTCCTTAGATTTTGGGGGCTAAACACCAGGCACCTGTCACCCAGTTAAAAGCAACTAGTGCAGCTACCACACTAAAGACACGGGTGTCAGACTTTCTGGGAAAGGGCTAACAAACCCTGACACTTTGGAGTTGGGATCGTTGGTTTTCTGGGAACCAGCTTCCACTTTTCCTGTACTTTGGGCTGAGCCAAGGGTCAAGAGACAGAAAAGCCATTCAGCTCCAGGGTCCTGACAAAAAGTTGGTTGACCCTGCAGCCATGAGCGGAACTCTCAAAGTTGTGTTGCCCAAGTGAGACTTACCCATCTATCCTATCTATCCTGACCTTTGCCTCCTGGGTCCTAACACCTGTCAGACAAACTTTCTCTTGCCTCTCTTCCCCGAGGCTAATCCTGCTTCTAAAAACCACTCCCTGTCTCTGGTGCTTTTCTAGTTTATCCTATAAAGATTTTTAGTATAAACTTCAGGGCTCTGTTCCCTTCTTTAGGCACCCAGGCTCAGCAATCAGAAAGACATAGTTTTTTCCCAAAGCCCCATTGGGGGTACCATCCAAACTTAAGGATCCCTCCTCAGACTAGCCTGTCTAACAAATGCTATTCCTGAAGCTAGGACATGGGGAGCCTCAGAAATTACAGACTCCAAAATTGGGGGGCTAACCTTCCTATTCATATGATGAGAAGTGAGGACAAAAGGCATCACTCTTCCAACCCTGGAGATCCCTTCCCTTCCTCAAGGTATGGCCCTCCACTCCATTTTGAGGCATATCACCTTTATGGGACAAGGGTAAGTTCCCAATACTAAAAGGATAAAATGCTTAGGACTGTAACTTGTTTTTGAGAATGCATCAGTAAGGGCCACTAAATCGGATTTTTCTCAGTCCTCTTTATAGTCTAGGATGAAAACTAGTGTTTCTGCTGCTGCTTTGGTGGGTGCCAACTATTCTGAACAACAGCGTCCAGGGACTGTTGCAGGTTCTTGGGTAGGGAAAAAAAAAAAGAACTGCAAGAGGTTTTTTCTTTCAGATGGGAAACACTCAGGCATTAACAGGCTCACCCTTGAAATGCATCCTAAACCATTGGGACAAATTTGACCCACAAATCCTGAAAAATAAGTGGCTCATTTTTTTCTGCATTCTGGCCTGGCCCCAGTATTCCCTTTCTGATGGGAAAAAAATGGCCACCTGAAGGAAGTATAAATTATAATACTATCCTGCAGCTTGACCTTTTCTGTAAGAGGGAAGGCAAATGGAGTGAAATACTTATGTCCAAACTTTCTTTTTATTGAAGGATATTCCACAACTATGCAAAACTTGCAATTTACACCCCACAGAAGGACCTCTCAACTTATCTGCATATCCTAGCCTCCTTACAGCTTCCCTTCCTATTAATGATAAGCCTCCTCTAATCTCCCCCACCCAGAAGGAAACAAGCAAAGAAATCTCCAAGGGACCACAAAACCCCCCGGGCTATCATTTATGTCCCCTTCAAGCTGTATGGGGAGGGGAATTTGGCCCAACCTAGATACATGTCCCCTTCTCCCTCTCTGATTTAAAGCAGATCAAGGTAGACCTGGGGAAGTTTACAGATGATTCTGATAGGTATATAGATGTCCTACAGGGTCTATGGCAAACTTTTGACCTCACTTGGAGAGGTGTCATGCTATTGCTAGATCAAACCCTGGCCTTTAATGAAAAGAATGTGTCTTTAGCTACAGCCTGAGAATTTGGAGATAACCTGGTATCTTAGTCAAGTAAATGACAGAATGACAGCCAAAGAAAGGGACAAATTCCCTACTGTTCAGCAAGCCATCCTCAGTATGGATCTCCAGTGGGACCTGGACTCAGATCATGGGGACTGGAGGCTCAAACATCTGTTGACCTGTGTTCTAGAAGGACTAAGGAGAATTAGAAAAAAGTCCATGAATTATTCAATGATGTCCACCGTAACTCAGGGAAAGGAAAATCCTACCACCTTAATCTAGCGGCTACAGGAGGCCTTAAGAAAATATAAGCCCTTGTTACCTGTCTTCCTTTAGGGTCAATTGATCCTAAAAGATAAGTTTATTACCCAATCAGCCACAGATATCAGGAGAAAGTTCCCAAAGTGAGCCCTGGGCCTTGAACAAAATCTGGAGGCATTATTAAACCTGGCAACCTCAGTGTTCTATAATAGGGACCAAGAGGAGCAGGCCAAAAAGGAAAAGCGAGATAAGAGAAAGGCCACAGCCTTAGTCATGGCCCTCAGACAAACAAACCTTGGTGGTTCAGAGAGGATAGAAAATGGAGCAGGCCAATCACCTGATAAGGTTTGTTATCAGTGTGGCTTGCAAGGACACTTTAAAAAAGATTGTCCAACGAGAAACAAGCCGCCCCCTCACTCATGTCCACTATGCCAAGACAATCACCGGAAGGCACACTGCCCCTGAGAACAAAGGTTCTCTGGGCCAGAAGCTCCCAACCAGATGATCCAACAACAGAACTGAGGGTGCCTGGGGCAAGCGCCAGCTCATGTCATCACCCTCAATGAGCCCTGGGTATGTTTAACCAGTGAGGGCCAGGAAATTGACTTCCTCCTGGACACTGGCAGGGCCTTCTCAGTGTTAATCTCCTGCCCAGACCACTGTCCTCAAGGTCCATTACCATCCAATGAATCCTGGGACAGCCTATAACCAGGTATTTCTCCCACCTCCTCAGTTGTAATTGGGAGACTTTGCTCTTTTCACATGCCTTTCTTGTTATGCCTGAAAGTCCCACACCCTTATTAGGGAGGGACATATTAGCCAAAGCTGGAGTTATTATCTACATGAATAAGGGCAACAAGTTACCCATTTGTTGTCCCCTACTTGAGGAGGAAATCAACCCAGAAGTCTGGGCATTGGAAGGACAATTCAGAAGGGCAAAAAATGCCCGCCCTGTCCAAATCAGGCTAAAAGACCCCACCACTTTTCCTTATCAAAGGCAATATCCCTTAAGGCCTGAAGCTCATAAAGAATTACAGGATATTGTTTGACATTTAAATGTTCAAGGCTTAGGAAGAAAACCAGCAGTCCCTGCAACAACCCAATTCTAGGAGTACAAAAACCGAAAGGTCAGTGGAGACTAGTGCAAAATCTTAGACTCATCAATGAGGCAGTAATTCCTCTATATCCAGTTGTACCCAATCCCTATACCCTGCTCTCTCAAATACCAGAGGAAGCAGAATGGTTCACTGTTCTGGACATATGTTACAGAGTAGCATTAGGTTGGTACAAAAGTAATCATGGCTTTTACCATTACCTCTGCACCAACTAATAGATAGATTGCAAGTTTGTAAATAGTTTGTATATTCGAAGAACAAAATTACATCAAATTTTGGAAAGCAAAAGCAATTTCTCTAAGCAGAAAAGAAACAGAAACATGAACTTAAGTTCACAAAGAAAAACAATAGTAATTTCAATCAATTGAATATCATAGAACTCTTCTGGTAAAACCTTAGCAGGATTGAAAAAGTCTTAAAAGGCATATTATCAATTATGAGATTTGTAATGCTATTTTGAAAAAAAGTTGATTAATACAGCAGGTACATATTTATTTATTGTATCAAGAACAAAGATTTTCAAATACAAAAATACCCTAAAATTACATAATTGTGGAAATTAAGTAAATTTCCTATAATAATTTCATACTGAAAAATGCCAGTATGGACTCATTTAGGTTTCTTTTTTTCAAGTACATATATTTTCTGCCCTTCATCACAAAAATGGACCTAGAAATAATGCAAACCCAGCAACAATGAAAGGTTCTGTGATCTGGATTTTTCTGTCTGAATAGAATTTCTTACCAAAATAAACTAATAAAGAAAGGGTTGATTTTGGGTATGTCGCAGGGAACTTATGACAAGTATTAGAACACTGACTATCCTTGAAAGCAACAAAACTTTCTACTAACAAGGTGGTGGAAGGGGTAATGGCAGTGTTAGAAAGATCAGGGAACCAGTGTGAAGGTTTTCCTTCTGGTCAGATTGGAACATAAAAATATAGTAAGTGTAAATGATTTCAAAACACTCTAAAATAAACACCTTTAAGTCAAGAGTGTAGAGATATGAAGAGAGAATGAGAATGAAGTTGATTATTACACCATCCTCTTGCTCTGAAAATTGATAGTTAAAAAGAAAAAAGCTAAGCATTTAACAAGGCTTTACAAGAAAATATACATATATACATATTTCATACACACACACACATATATATATATATGTCATCCAAGTTAGGAAGAAAAGTTCTCCTTTATAAAACAATTCCAGCTAATAAAAGAATGATAGAATGAGAAAATCACTAGACTGTCAGATAAAATTGCAAAAGTCTTCCAATCTATTTAACATATTAATGTCATTTTTAAAAAATGGGCAGGAGATTTTTCTAGATAAAAATAGATGAGTTATTCTGACTGACCATATCCTACCACATTTATGTAGGAGACTGTTCTTGTTTTAAGGAGATCTTTTCTAAGCTATTCTATGGAAAAGCATCATACTGTCTGCAACAAACTTTTAGTATCTATATTTTTGGCATGCGTGGCAAAACTTAACTAATTTTGAGTCAAGGTGACAAATTGTGTTGGTCACTATAAATTTTTTTTCAACTTTTCTGTAAATTAGATGTTTGTTGCAATAAAATTTGGGGGATTTTATTTTAGATTAAATGTTAGGAAACTATGTACTCTCTTTGGTAGTCACCAAATAATATTTGTGTTATATTAGTATATAAGGTAGAATATCAGAGATTAAATATATTATCATTATAATGCTGTTTACTATTTTCTGTACTGGTACAGGTACTGTAAACATGTAACTTTCACAAATTATATTTAACTTTATTTTTTCTTATTATGTAAGTCATAATGCTTTAAAGAAAATATCCTATTTTGATATTTTATGTCTTGTGAATGAGTTATAAACAGAATTTTAATTTTATGACCTGAGAAAGAGGTTGTTTGCAAGCAGAAAACCTTGGAATCAAATAAACAATATTAAATAAAACATCAACTTTTATCCAGCCATAGTCAAAAATAAATAGGAAATGAAGAAAATAATTTATCTTCCTCCTATCTCAATCTTAGTTGGAAATGAGTATCAATTTAGCATCACAAATAATATATTACAATTACTTATTGACTAGACTGATAATTTCAGCCTTTCTTAATTTCAGTGGGTTAACCAAATCGAGAGCTAAACTCCATGAATTTAAACAAAAACAAATAAACATAAACTACTGTTGGAGTGATGTGACCAAGAAATTCGAATTTGCAATCTGTCCTTGCAAGTTCTCATCCTAGGTTGAGAGGAAGCTTGCAAGTTAGGAAAAATTATTTTGCATTCAAGAATTTAAGACATCATTGAATGCAATGGAATAAAGGAAAAGATAAAGTATGGAATAAAGGAACAGGATGAGTTTATGGAAGTGTGTGCAGACTTCCTGATGGAGATTCTTACTGGCCAAATTAAGGATTTTGTATTATTGCTTGACTAATGAAAGATTTTCAAATATTTGTAGCATTTACTATCATCTAGCTTATATTTACAAATGATCAAAATGGCTATTATTTTAAAAATGTACAAAAAGGGAGCAAGTTGAGTTTGTCAGGGAGAAAGATGAGAGTGTTTTGGAATTTATTTTAACGTATAATAGCAATACAGGGAAGTATCCGATTTGAAATATGAAGTTTGAATTTGGTAAGCTATGTCTCCATTACCCTGTATTCTTAGCTGATGGATATGTTTATTCTACTAAATGCACTTTAGAAATATTTTGTCAGGGGAAGGAAATTTTTCTTTAGTATTTCAATAAGGGCTCTCTCTTATGATTCTTGACTAATTCAGGAAAAACGAGAACCTTTACTGCATTTTTGGCATTAAGCTATTAGATTTTTCAATGCATATGTTTTTGAGAATCACATATGTGAAAGGTGTTGTATTAGGTAACGACAAAAATGGAGAAAGCTCCTGAATTCCGGGAGCCTTTTTTCCAGTATGGAAGCACATATGAATAAGACAGTGAAACAAATGCATTTAAAATAAGGAATCTAATAGATAACATGGAGTGGCTTTTCCAACATCCACTTCCATTTCCTTTTTGCATACAGTGATTAGAATGCTTAAAATACTACTATTTAGACTCTGTTGAAGCTATAGTTTGGAATAATTTCTTTTTACTTATTGATTGTACTTGAAGAGACTTTGATTTGAGACTGAATTGCATGGCTAGAGGAGCTAGGTGCAGGGCCTCTGCTTTGATCTAGCACTTTACAGCAGCAATGGTAAAGTTTTTCTGTGAACAATTGTTGTAGTAACAGAATTTTGCAGTGAGATTAGGATTTTTCACCTATGGGGGCAACACGCTTGTGAATACAGGAATTTTCCAGGAAGTTCAAGTTGGAGGTTTCTCCACTTCTACCAATGAACTTGTATAAACCTAGAATCATGTATTAGATTGCTTTTTGCACCAACCCTCTAGAGTAGATTCCATTATTGGCATCTACAAACCACTAAGTAAAATGAATAGGTAAATGAGAGATGGGAAACGGTCATTCTAGGACATCAGTTTCTGTGAGAGCCTGTTTACTCTATTTGGTTTGAAAGTTTTAATATTACCAAAGTGTATTCATGTATTAGTCAGGGTTCTCTAGAGGGACAGAACTAATGGAATATACATACATATATATATATATATATGTTTATTAAGTATTAACTTACACCTTACACCACCACAAGGTCCCACATTAGGCTGTCTGCAGGTTGAGGAGCAAGGAGAGCCAGTCAGAGTTCCAAAACTGAAGAAGTTGGAGTTGATGTTCGGGGGCAGGAAGCATCCAACACGGGAGAAAGATTTAGTGCGGGAGGCTAAGCCAGTCTCTCTTTTCAAATTTTTCTGCTTGCTTATATTGCCAAACGAAATTAACATTGAGTTGGGGGCTGGGAAAGGCAGACCCACTCTTACTCTGGGTGGGGACAATCTAATCAGCAGCCAGAGTGCTGCTAGAATATAAGGAGGCAGGAAAACGTGAAAAGAGAGACTGGCCTGGCCTCCCAGCTTACATCTTTCTTCCGTGCTGGAGGCTACCTGCCCGCGAACATCGGACTCCAAGTTCTTCAGTTTTGGAACTCAGACTGGCTCTCCTTGCTCTCAGCCTGAAGACGGCCTATTGTCGGACCTTGTGATAGTGTGAGTTAATACTTAGTAAACTCCCATATATATGAATACATACCAATACATACATATATACATATACATATTCCATATATACACACACACACATATATATATACACACACACATATATATACATATTCCATTAATTCTGTCCCTCTAGGGAACGCTAATACGACAATTTATTGGAGATAAAATATATTTCAGTTACATTAGGCATATTATTTTCAAATTATTTTATCACTCTTGACTTTTAAAAGTACATTAACCACAGTTATATAGGAAACCTCATTACAGATATTAAAAAATAACCAGGTGACTTATCAATGGAGAATGAAAATATATCACTATTTTATAAATGGGTTGGACATGAACAAATGTTTATCCTCAAATAGAATGGCAGGAAATTCATGCTAAGAAAAGCAAGACCATTTCAGAGGTAAGCTCCAAATGTGGACAGTTATGCAAGCAAGATAAGAATAAAGATACTCTGCTAATTGCACTCTGCTACAACAAACATGTAAAACTTTCATTACAACAAAGAAGTTTCCTGTTACAATACCACTTTAAACATAAAGTAGTCTAATTAGATCAGATAACCAAATTTCTCAATTGGAAAGGGAAACAAAGTTATAACAGTCTTAGGAAAATAAATGTTTATTTTGTCCAGATTCAAAGAGCCTTTATCATTGGGAGCCAACCACTTCCCATTGTCCTTTCTTCTAGTAAGAAAAACCTAAGTCTCTTCTGGAAAACCATCTCATGCCCTATTCTCAGTCTGCTGTTCGTGAAGATGAACTTAGTTGAACTGAATTACATTGAACCAGCAGTTTTATTTTGCTTGTTTTATTTGTTTATTTGTTTTAAGTTGTGGAGTACATGTGCGGGATGTGCAGGGTTTGTTATGTAGGTAAACAGGTGCCAAATGGTGGTTTTAATCAGTGAGATTTCAGGTTTAAAATATTACCTGGATTATGTTCATGATACAAGTCTCTTCTAAACTGTGACTGAACTACACATTCAGGAAAAAAACAAACAAACAAACACACAGAAACAGGTGAATTCACATAACATTACTGTAAATGAAGTCTAATAACCAACTTATTGCCAAAATCTGGAATAATTTTTATTGCTTACAATAATCAATCATGTGGATTGGTACATACTGTTTGCTCTGCCACAATAAGCAGGGTAGTTAGTAAATACTAATATTAATTCTTAGTCCACATTACATCAACAACTAACAGCTTTAAAGTCAGTAGTGAAATAACAACTGTTATGATGTTTCTTCTCTACTTGAATTATCTGATCTAATACATCTCGAATATTTCCCCAATTATCCACTATATTTTCTACATATTCCAAATTGCCATGTGATAAAAGCACAAATTTCTGTTTCAAGGTATATAGTTGCTATGTAGATCATTTTATAGAGACAGAAGGAGTTATATTTACAGGGTAGATTTCATGTTGAAGCTTTTCATTTACATAATACAGTTAGGGTTTACACAACTCAGGTAGTCAGAAAATGAATGGACTCTGTCTTGTGCCAATCTACACTGTTATATTAGACACTGGGAACTGACATAGGAAAAAAAGGCATCAAAAAACTTGACTCCCAGTGTTATATCTTGTAAGAGAATATGTCCAGCAGCCAATGAACAAAGGGTGGAGTAAAGGACACTGTACTCTTTTCACTTAATAAATAAATGTATAGGCTGGGCGTGGTGGCTCATGCCTGTAATCCCAGCACTTTGGGAGGCTGAGGCAGGTGGATCACGAGGTCAGGAGTTCGAGACCAGCCTGACCAACATGGTGAAAACCCATCTCTACTAAAAATACAAAAATTAGCTGGGCGTGGTGGTGCACACCTGTAATCCCAGCTACTCAGGAGGCCGAGGCAGGAGAATCACTTGAATCCACGAGGCAGAGGTTGCAGTGAGCCGAGATTGCACCACTGCACTCCAGCCTGGGTGACAGAGCGAGACTCTGTCTCAAAAAATAATAATAATAATAAATAAATGTATAAAAAGATATTGGTAACTTTATTTTTACCACAAATACATATATTTTATTTCTTATGCTTTCAAAAGCAGAATATAATGGAAAATAGAAAATAATAGCAAGACAAAATAATAATATAAAAGGTAGGAAATACCAGAACATAGAATAGAAAAAAAATTAAAAATCACTCTAAAACCTGTAAAACTCCTATAAGTAGAATTATATTTCTGTCACATAATAATAACTAAAAAAAAAAATAAAGGTTTGAGGATGGAACTACAACCATAAATACAGAACAGATACAATGAAATGACAATTCTATAAAATTACTATGCTAATTTTTTAAATAAAATGATAAGACTCCAGATTTCTACTAAGCTACAAAAGTAAAAAAGAATCCCAGATCATCTGGAAGAGTATGATTTGACCATCTTTTTCTAGATTTCCAGAAACATTTTCATGAAATAAGAAAAATTTAAAAAGCAAAACCTCATGATATCTTTGAAAAGTAATGTGCATTATCAATATATTACAAATCTGAGAAACATTTCCTTGGAAGAACTGAAACATCAAGACATTCATATCCAGTTTGAAAAGCATTTTATGTCCATATCGCAGCTGTGACTTTAAAATGCAGTGTCAATGGTCCAGACAGAAGAAAAGATATCCAAGAAAACTTGCAAATATGCCTTGAATGTGAGTGCAGGGTATCCATAATGCATTCCTCAGATTCCTCTGGAATTAGACAGGTTGGGTAAGGAAGTAAGAGCACCCACATAGTTGGTTGACTGAGAGACCAATTTCACCTTTATGGTAAATTTTATGAAGTACAGCATTATCAATATATAGAATAATTAAGTAGATTGCTCTTTTATCTGAGCCACTCGTTGAGGCCAAGGAATTGTGAGATGCTGCTTGGTCAGATTTGATTCAAGTGCTTACTCCTGGGATGACAGAATCAATCTCAATCTTCACCAACAGCAGACTGAGAATAGGGCATGAGATGATTTTCCAGAAGAAATTTAGGTTTTTAGTATTAGAAGAAAGGACAACAGGAAGTGGTTGGCTCACAGTGATAAAGGTTCTTTGAATCTGGACAAAATAAGCATTTATTTTCCTAAGATTGTTCATAACTCTGTTTCTCTTTCCAATTAAGAGATGTGATTTCTTGTCTAAACAGACTGTCATATATTTAAAGTGGTATTGTAACAGGAATGAAAGTTTTAAGTGTATTTTGCTTCCTGGTAAACATAGAACCTATAAAAGACAATAAAGCAGTAAACTTACTTCTTTACAATTCCTGTAATTAATTATATGCTATATTTTAAAACTCCTATTCTAATTATACTGTATAGCTTATTGTCTTTAATGGTTAATGAATGTAATTCTCATTCATGTTTCATAATCCTCCAGATTTGTCCAGTTAGCACTTCCACTGTTCAGAGTTGGACACTTCAAGATATCTTACTAATATACAAAAGTTTTGCAATAAATCATTCACTTGAATTTTTTAAATAGTAGGAATACAGAATATATAAAAATAATTGCTGAGATGAAAATAATGAGCTTCAGTGCATAACCAGATCCAGGAAAAAATAAAAATATTTTGTTTTAATATATTATACTTTAATATCTGTACTTACATTGAAATTTACTTATACATAAAATTTACAATGAATCTTTAAAACTAAAGCTATCATGCAGAAAAAATCAACAAAATTCTGCTCAACAAGTGTTTTTAAGCTGAGAAAACATAAAATCAAATTGCTCCTGTTTGGGGATTATAAGTAAATTTTCATTTACATATACAAAATAGTAGGAGAAAAAGAAAGAATAGGCATAAAAGATAGAAGAATGAAAAAATGAAGAGAAGTGAAGGTAAGGGTTTGGTTGTGTTCTGTGTCAGAAGTATAGGACTTATGATCTATACTTATTAAATAATTATCTTTTACACATTATCTCTAAAAAGACCATGCAAGTTCATTTCATTCAACCTGAAGGTACCATTTTACAGCCGAATAAACTGAATTTGAGAAAACATGATTTACTTTTTCTAGTTTCCACATTTTCCTGCTCATAAACTTTCACTCTATCACTGATTTTAGGCATTCCTGCCTTATACATTATCATGTAGTTATCAGAAAAAAGAAAACCAGTTTGGCTTATGATTCATCACACAACTCAGGCAAGTAGAATATTCTATCATATTTGTGTTGGTAGTTGTTTTGCTGTTACCATAAAATCAGGAGAAATATATATTCAGCATTTTAACACTATTGAAATGTTAAAAATCATCACAATAGAAATGATAATTATGTATTCTTGCTAGGTGACACTAACAGAGTATCTGTTTAAAATTGCAAGGTACAGAGAACATATAAGCGTGAGTATCGAATTATTCAGCTCCTATAAATCTATTGCATTTTTCCAAGCATCAAATCAGTGTGTTTCTTGTTTCTCATTTACCTACTTTATGGTAATCTGTACTGCTAGCAGGGTCTCTGAATACTTTGCATATTAAATGTATTTGGATAATAGAAAAACACTTTTTAAATCATTAAAATAAGGAAATTATCTTTAAAAATATTTTATTTTAGATTCAGTGTGTACATGTGCAAATGCGTTACATGGATATATTGTGTAATGGTGGGGTTTGGGATTCTAGTGTACCCATCACCCAACTAGTGACCACTGAACCCAGTAGATAGTTTTTCAACCCTCACCTTGTCTCAACATCCCTGCTGTTGGAATCCCATGTCTACTGTTTGCATCTTTATGTCTATATGTACCCATTGTTTAGCTTCTACTTATAAGTGAGAACATAAAGTATTTGATTTTCTGTTTCTGAGTTATGTTATATAATGGCCCCCAGCTCCATCCATGTTGCTATTAAGGATATGATTTAATTTTTTATGGCTGCATAGTATTCCATGGTGTAGATATACTACATTTTCTTTATCCAATCAACCATTAATCAATCAAACTTAGGTTGATTCCATGACTTTGCTATTGTGAATAGTGCTGTGATAAATGTGAGTGCAGGTGCTGTTTTATATAATGGTTTCTTTTCCTTTGGGTAAATACCAACCAATGGGATTGCTGGATCAAATGACAGTTCTGTATTTACATATTTCAGAAATTTCCTTATTGTTTTCCATACCACATTCTATGAAACCAGTATCACTCTGATATAAAAATCAGGTAAGGACACAACAACAACAAAAGAATCTACAAGCCAGTATCTTTGATAGCAATAGATGCTACCATCCTCGGCAAAATACTAGCAAACCAAATCCAGTTGCACATCAGAAGGATAATTTATTAGAATCAAGTGGGTTTTATTCCAAGGATACAATATGGTTCAACATTCACAAATGAATAAATGTAACTCCCACATAAACAGAGTTAAAAACAAAAATCATACGATTATCTCAATAGATGCAGAAAATGTATTCCACAAAATCGAACATCCTTTCATGATAAAAACCCTCAACAAATTAGGCATCAAAGGAATATACCTCAAAATAATAATACCATATACAAAAAACTCATAGTCAACATCATACTGAACAGAGAAAAGTTGAAAACATTCCTCCTAAGAACTGGAACAAGACAAGAATGTCCACACTATTCTTAATAACAACATAATATGTTCAAGCTGAGAACAAAATCAAGAACTCAATCCCATTCATAGTAGCCACACACACACACAAATAAAATACCTAGGAATACAGCTAATCAAAGAGGTGAAGGATCTCTATGAGGAGAACTACAAAACACGAAAGAAAGAAATAGATGTCATAAACGAATAGAAAAACACCACATGCTTATGGATTGGAAGAATCAATATCGTTAAAATGACCATACTGCCCAAAGCAATATACAGATTGAACACAATTCCTGTCAAACTACCAAGTCATTATTCACAGAGTTAGGAAAAAAATCCTAAAGTTCCTTTTTTAAATAATAAAAATAAGACATATTTTTTATAAATACAGTTTAAAGCATTTTAAAAAGAAGAGAAAAAAATGTCTTCAACATTCAAATAGAAAAAAAAGGTAAAAATCCCAGCTCTCTGAGTTCTCATTATCCAAGTTAGTTAATAGTTTATATGGAAAGAAGTGAATCATGTTCTCATTTCATATGTGTACTATTGGTTTGCATTTATTCAGAAGCTTTGTAAATATCCAAAAGCTATGGTTCTCTGGCAAGAAAGAGCCAAGGAATTAGATACTTGGCATTCACTTGTTGTTATAGTATATTGGCTACTTCATCCTTCAGTGTTATTTAGGTTGTCTTCTTTATTACCAACACCTCAGCTTAGTTCCTTGCTCAATCTAATGCTAAATTCATAGTTTGGCATTTTCCACTGGTTATCTTGATTGTGGCAAAGAAGAAAGAATACACTGGGGTATTTTTTTCCCCTAGAATTAAACAATCGTACCACCAGAGGAATATCTACTTTTACTATGTCAATGAAAGATACACAGATAGGTAGAGGGATAGAGATAGGAAGATAGCTAACTAGCTAGATACATAGATACAAATTGATATAATATAGATATGGCAAAATCCAGGAGATTTTCTAAAGGATAGTTAACTTAGAAAATTAGTGTGTAGTGACTAACTGAAGATAGTTTATCTAGATCTTCTGATGGACATAACCTTGCTCTTTAAAACCAAACTACCTCATTTCTATTATCTTTAATATCAATTTGATCTATACTTATGGATAGATAGATAACATATATAATTCTTCCCTATGATCAAAAAACAGTGTAAAATCACAAGATGACTTCCATTTCTAGATTAACTTCAAATTAACAAATAATTAATAGAGATCCACAGTTTCCTCCATACTGTTTCAGATATGAGGAAAAGTGAAGAAATATACTATCCAGTCACTAAAATTTGACAGTAATAATACATTTAAGTGTCACAATGTAGAGAAAAAGAAATATGTTCTGAGTGGTCAGAGACATCTCCTCCTTTCCTTATCTTTTTAATAGGTAGAGACTACAGGCCACATAGAGACTATATTTACACAAGAAGTCCAGTTCATTTAGTTTCCATGAAACCTTTTAACAAATATGAGAAATAATTTGTTATGATGATCATGATCATGTTAAATGAGTGAACATAAGTTGTGAAAAAAAGTTATTTTCAATTAAAATTTGATTAAAAAGTCTAAAAGAGTACATATCTCTTCTTGTGGAGACTATTTTTTTCATATTCAATAAAGTCGCTTTAGTTTTGAGACACTAAAATAATTTGTGTTTAGCTTCAACAATTACTGAAAAACCTGGTTTTAAACTTTTTGAAATAAACTAATTTATAGGGACAGTTTTTTTGTGTTCTGGCTTTCTTTCTCAATTACATTATTTAATCTTCAGAGTTTTCCTAATGTCGTACACATTTGATATCTTACTGGTATGCTATCAGAGAGAATAGTTAAGTGTCTAGGTGGGATATGAGATGTGAGGGTGAAAGCTGAGGTAAGTGGAGAGATAAAATACATCAGAATCTGCAAATCAAGAAAACAAGACTTTGAAGGCCTTATTGGGAGACTCCAAAATCATTCACACCCTTCTCTCAAGATCATCAGCATTTCTTGTCTTCTGCACAAAGGAAATAGAGCCAGAAATGTTTACAATTAGCATAGAAAGGACAGAAAAAGTTTAGATAATCAAAGGCACCTCCTTTTTTTTTCCTCCCTTCTGTGTCTGAACTCCATTGACCTAGAGAATGAAGGGGAACGGTTGTTCCAGGTACAGACAACGTACCCTCCTCTAAAGGCTGCAGAAAGAACAGAAGAAATAAAAGACCACACTCTGCACACATCTCAATTCTCAATGCTGTGGAGAAGAGATTATATTTAAATTGCATATGAGATTAAAGTTTAGAACTAGAATCAACTGAAGAATTTAAAAAAATAAATAAATCATGTGGAAAATTATGATATCTTCCAGCATTATTGATAAGGTAACGGAACTTAATTTCCGGCCTCTTGCTGCTTGGAAAATCAATGCTCAAGAAACAAGTGTTGGCAAGAAGAAAAGTTAGCTTTATTAGGGAAACCAACAACCTGGGAAGATAGTGAACTCACACGTAAAGTCTTCCTCTTCAAATGGTGGCTCCATACCAGAGTTTTTCAGGGAAATCAGGGGAAGAGCAAGTGGTGATCAAAGTCTTCTTGTGGCAGGAACTACATGTGCAATCTCAGGCAGGCAGTGAATCTTCTCTGTCTTGGTCAGAGTCTTGTGACCTTTTGCTGGCGTCGTTAGGCTGTTCTTACCTAGTAGCAGCCTAGACTGCTGGCCAGTCTGTCCCCGAAATTGCTGGTCAGCATATTTCTCTTAATCTCTGTCAAAGGTCCCGTTTTTCTGAGATTGTTCTGTTCCTAGTGAATAATCTACAGACTTAGGCAAAGCAGTAATTAAAACTCAAATAAGCAAAATTTTTTCTTTAACATGGTGGACGTTCAAAATGGAGTCAATGTTGTTACAAACTCCCCACTGCCAATATATCTTTCCATATCTATGGAAAATGGGCAAAGGTCTCATCTTCTGTAACTACTTCTGCTGAACTGGGACATAGTGGGTATTTCAGTTGGAAGGTTTTGACATGGTGTCATACAGAGTTCTTGTTCTTTTCTGTGGTATGTGAGAAATCACAGTTAACTTTTCGTTAATGGCATTGCTGACCTTTTTGTAAATTTTAATAAAGCATAACATTACCAATTTAAATCTTAAGAATATATCAGTAATTATTAGCAGAATTGTTCATTTTAATTTAAAAATTTTCTCTCATGCTGATTTTAGTTCAGCAGATAGTATCATGCTGATATTTTGTTCAGAGAATAGGCTAAAAAACAAATCCCAGCCTCCTCCAAACAAGGAGATATAATGGTTTAGAGTTTGTTGTAATCAGATAACTTGCTCTCTAACTTTTTAAATGTTTGTTTCTACTTGAGAGGAAGTACTGATATATATGCAACAGGAGGAATTAGTAACAACACAAACACCATCTCATTCTGTTAAAATATAGTCTAGGACTATTCTGTCATTTAGCACTGCTTGTATTAATGGATCTATTAAGTTTTGTAAGTTTGCAAGAGACTTAGTGGCTTCAGTAGCAATTATGATTAAAGTCCTGTGTAGATTTATCAGTTCATGATAATATAAAGCCATTCCCCATGAAGGCAGAAAAGAGTACCCAAAGAAGTACATGGGTTCTGAGGGTATATGGGTATACGGTCAGAAAGAAAGTCTTTCAAGTCTTGAGAGAGCTTGTCCAACGTCTTTATTGTATTTTTTAATTTTTTTAGGAGGGTGAAGGGTGAAAGGAGTTATTAACATGTCTAGGAGGTATCATCCTGAATGTGTGTCATTTTACAAGCAATGATATGCCCAAGGTACTCAATTAGGAAGGTGTATTAATATGTATCTTTCAGAGGGCAAAACATATACTCACTTGTTTTACTAATCTAAATGGCTGTATTGTTTTCCCCGAGTATTTCCATGGAAATCTATTAAATCATCTGTTATGGATATGATTACAGGTTCTTGGTTGTAGAGGGGGAGAGTCTTCCCTGGTGTTAGAGTCATGGTGTAGCTTGTTTAGTTGGCATTAGTTTTTACCCACCTGGGAAGGCATGGGGGATTGTATGTCTTTTCAGAGGTGAAATGAGTGATTCTGACAATATATGTAACTCTTGGTTTTTTATGGTACACAAGACATACTAAATGGTCCCACATGGTCATATACTGAGTAGTGGTTGGAATGGCAAATCTAACAATCAGTTTTTTATGTATTATTGGCAAAGATTAACATAGTTTAACTTAAGCAATATGTAACAGCCATTTTAGATGGTAGTGGCACCACCTTTAGCATTGATTATTTTATTAGGATGTTTAATATTTTTGTTATAAGAGGTTAGCAAATCTCTTTTTTCCTATATTTCCCCATGTGCTTGTATTACCATGAAGGCATATCTAGAGTCTGAGCAGCTCTTAACCTCTTTCCCTTGGGATAAAGTTAAGGCTCTGGTAAGTGTTATTCATTCTACTTTTTAGGCTGATGTACCAGGGGAAAGTGCAGGGGCTTCGATTATCTGTTCCAGAGTAGTCAGTGTATACCCTGCTCAATGGTGTCTATTTTTCATTAAACTGCTGTCATCGGTGAACAATTTCTAGTCTGGAGTTATCAGCTGATCACACAAGTTTAGGTGGCTGGAATAAACTGTTTGATTTATTTATAAACAGTTATGCTTAGGCTCTTGTGTCTTGCATTGAACTGGCAAGGAGCAGTGTTGTGGGGATTAGGGTTGCTGTGGTTTAGAGGATAGTATTAGGATTGTCCAGAAAAATAGCCTGATATTTGCCCATATGCCCCACAGTTATCTCCTTTTTGTTTCAATAGGGTTAACACTTGATGGGGAACATACACATTTATGGGTTGTCATAAAGTACATTTGATAGTTTCTTGTAATAAGTCACATGTGGCAGCTACTGCCCTGTGGCAGGGAGGCCATCCTTTGGCTGTTTATTCTGTTTCAAAAAATATGCAATAGGTTATAGTTGTTCCCCAAGTTTCTGGGTCAGAACTCCTAGTCTAATTTTCTTTTTTAAATGTACTTATAGGGGAAAGGGCTTTTGGGGGTCAGGGAGCCCCAAGGCAAAAGCTAATGTTAATTTTTTATTTACATTATCAAATGCATTTTGGCATTTCATTGTCTAATGCAAGGGTTCTGACTCAGTCATTTTAAAGCCTCATACAAGGGTTTTACTGTGAGTACAAAGTTAGAAATCTAAATGTCAAAAAAAGTGAACCATCATCAATAATTCTCTTAGTTGTTTCTGTTTTGGGGAGGGCTTTAATGGCAGCTACTGCCTGTTTCTTATCAGTCATAAGACTGCTTACCTTGTTGTAGGTGGAACCCCAAGTTGACAACGTCTTTTTTGCATATTTGGACCTTATGTGGGGTCGCTTTATAACCCCATTCAGCTAGGTTATTTAATCCAGTAACGTGTTTTCCAGGAAGTCTTTATAAGTGGGGCTGGCAATTAGTAAACCATATACGTATTGTAATAGTACCCTTGTGTTTAATGGTAAGTCCCTCAGATTTTTAGCCAAAATTTCCCCAAAAATGGTGGGGGCATTTTTAAATCCTTGGAGTAACATAGCAGAGTAATACTGGAAAATTGTCTTAGCTTTTGGATCATGCCATTTAAAGGCAAGCAAGAATTGGGGTTTTCTTTAACTGGTAGGCAAAAGGCAGTATCTTTGAAGTCTCACACTGAGAACCAGCCAGAATCTCCTGGGATAATAGTGACTTGGGCATATGGGTTATGTACTGTTGGATGGATATCTTGAATGATATCATTAATTGTTCTCGAGTGTTGCACAAATTGATATTCATTTGAATGTCGTTATTTTACTGGGAAAATAGGAGTATTGTATAGAGAGCAACATGTGGTTGAATAAGCTCACACTTCGAAAGCAATTCCTTTGTAATACTGGCAGAGTGCCTTCTAATGCTTCCCTTTTCAGAGGATGCTGCTTTTTTGTTTGTTTGTTTGTTTTTATGTGGGATTGTGTCTCCTTCTTTTAATGTAATGCAGACCATCTAAAGTCTAGTAGCTCATCTGGATTCTCCATCGGCCCAAACAGTATTGCTTAGTCTATAGTAGACTTCAGTTGGAAACAAGTCTTGGGTCTTGTTTTTAGGCTGAGTCATCAATGTCTGCAAACACAAGGCCTTTTTGGGTGGGATCTGGATCCTTAGATGTTGTTTTTTTAGGAGAAAGGTTTACTTAAGCATTTAGTTTAGCATAGTAATTGCCATCCCAACAACAGAACAGGGCAATTAGGCATATATATAAAAAAAACTAGGTCTTAACTTTATATCTCCCAATTTGGATTCTAAAGGCTGAGGCGAAGGTATTTGCTCCAGTTTTCTGTTGACTTCTGCCACTGGCACTATATCTTGTGTACTTTTAGTTAATTTAGTATTTAAACTGAAGTTGCTTCAGTATTAACTAAGAAGTCGATTATTTTATACTCCAATATCATTCGTACCCAGGACTTCTGTGGGGGAAATGATTATTGGCTCCATCATATCAAGGGAAACACCTGAGCTTCCTCAGTCTTATCAGAGCCACAATCTACTTGTCTGTTTCTTTGCTTCCTATTTTTTTTTTCTTTTTCTCTCTTAACCTTTTTTTACTGTCATCTTTCCGTTTTAGCCTGTAGCAATCATTCTTTTAATGCCCAGATCCCCAACAGTAGGCACATTGATCTTTGCCTGGAAGTCCTATTCTGTTTTGTCCCTTACTCTTCTCAGGCCCTCTTTTACTTCTCTGAATGTTTTCTACAAGAGTGGGCACTTGTCTGGCTCTTGTTTTTCTGGCATTGAAAAGTTTGTGAGCAATTTCTACCAATAGAGAAGGGTTTATTCTTTCTGATTTTTTCAGTTTCCTTTTGATACCTGAAGTGCTTTGGCTGATGAAAATCAGATTGACTGTCCAAATATTTTCTGGGGCCTGTAGATCCATACCTGAGTATTTTTTTTATAAGCCTGATATACTGGTTCCAGCCAAGTGGCTGAATTTTCATTAGCCTCCTGTTGGAGATGATGGATTTTACTGATGCTACGCTTCTCGGGTACTCCTTTACTCGGTCCCATCAAAACATATTTTTAGTAGTGTTCTAGTCTTGGCGTTCCCCATTGTTATGGTCGCAATTGAGCTCCATTAAGGGAGTCGTCCCTGTGGGGGATCAGGGGTCCTAGCAGGGTCTTTCTGAAGTAGCTGCCTGGCCTCATCATTGGCTTTGTCTATGACTTGTCTTTTACCAGCCATTATTATGAAATTCAATGGTGTTTGAATGTCCACCCAAATGAGGAAATATATGGAGAATATGCTGGTACATAATTCAGCCATGTGCTGTGGGTCATCTCTGTAGGAAGGGCTTATATTTAGTTTACTAAGTCTGAAGTGGAGAAAGGTGAATGTAATCCCCAAAATCCCATGGGTCGGCTGAGTGCATTTAATTCCTATTGGATCTTAAAAGGGGAGATCCACTGGCCTTGTGCATTTAAGACCCACTCAGGTCTTAAAAGAGGAGACTGTCTCCGGCCTGCTTGCATTAATGTAGAGGGGCCACTGCATCTTGTAAATATGGATTATTTAAATAGTCTTCTGGGGGAGTGGGTAGAGGAAGGAGCAGCTCAGGGTACAACACTGGCAGGGTCAGCGTGGGAACCTACACAGGTGCCAGAGCAGGCAGCACCAGGGAAGGCGCTTGCAACACCACAGCATCATTTCCCTGTGGCGAGTTTAAGGCTAACAAAATTATCCTATCCTCCTGCTTCTGTTGGGGTGATCAGACCCAACACCAGGTCGTGCGTGCGACAAAGTCCGGCGGAGTCAAAGGATTGAGAAAAAGACAGTTTCAGAAGTAAAGTGGGACCAGAAGGCCATTGCTAGTATATGGAGGTTGCTAAGGCCCCAAGCTCTGGGAGCCCACGCTATTTATTGGTAATCCAACATAGAAACAGGTGGTGAGAATGTGGGGGTCAAAACGGCAGGCGAATGATCTACAGCTGTGACGGTTTAGCATTTATATTGTACATGTTCTGCTACTTGAGATAATAGGAATACAATCGATCTAGGAGCCTAGGAGGGCTAGAAGCAAGGAGCCAGCAAGTCTAGACACATTCCCGAGGACGTTATGTCAGACACGCAAGCCCTGCCTCAGTTTTTTTTTCCCTTCTGTGTCTTCCTCAAGCAGTAGAGGCCAACAAGATTTCACTTTATGCAGTCCTCTTTGCACCATTAACTGGGAACCTTTCTGGGAAGCATCTTTATTACATGATAGAACAAACACGTGAACATAGATTTTTTTCATTTACCTGATCTTTGATAAAACTGTTCAAGCTGTACGATTGTATAAAAGTTCAAAAACCCCATTTAAAGGCCACATCTCTTCTGAATCTAACACATGCATCTGCCATGCTGTATTACAACAAAATACCATTTGTTTTGTTTTGTTTTGCTTTTTCCCTTTGTCCCAAGGTCATGGCTATAGGCTGACCAGTTAGCTAATATAATATTTTCTTTCTTTGAGACAGAATCTACAAAATACCACCCATGGTAACAAGAAAACAACACACAATCAGAACAAATGAAGTGCTTCCCAAACACAGTCTTCAAGAGAAGAGACCAGTATGGAGTCACTACAAGTTGTTTCTTCTACCAACGGTACCATAAATGGCCGTGAAGGCCCAAATGGTAAGGAAAGAGGACCCCGACGTTCACACTGGTGGATGTACTTTGTTATAGAGCTGATCAGCTCATCTAGAAAGCTTGCTCCCTTTTACCAACTCAAAGTGAAAATAGGCAGCTGGCATCAATTGAGGAAAAGAAGGGAGTTTCCCCAAAGTGAAAAAGAGCCTTGGCAGCTGCTGGGAATGTTCCTGTAGTTTGCCTGTGTCAGGCTTGGCCAACCACAAGTCGCTAGCGTTACTGAAGGTTTGCTGCTAACCTCTGGTAGCAAGAGAGGGTTAGCCCACATGTGCTGCCACAGTCAGCTCCTCCACCCATTGGGAATCTAAAGATCCTCTCGGTAACTTGAACAAGTTAGCCCTGGTGCACTGCTGCCGCCAACTGCTTCATCTGTTGGGAGCTGAGCAAACAGCTCAGGGAGCGTGAGGCTCCGGACTAGCTCGCCAAATATTGTAACCAAACTCAGGTTCGGGGCACTTGATACCTGAAAAACCAATGCTCAAGAGGCAAGTGTTGGTAAGAAGGTAAGTTAGCTTTATTAGGGAAGCAGGCAAGTTGGGAAATTAGTGACCTTGTTTCAAGACTACCTTGTTTCAAGACTACCTCTCTGAATTGTAGCTCTGGACCAAGAGTTTTTAAGGGAAATCAGGATAAGTGTAAGTCATAATCAGAGTGTCCTTGTGGAGGAGCTACATGTGCAATCTCAGGCAGGCAGTCAGTCATTGCTGTCTTGGTCGACGTCTTGGGAACTTTGCTGGCATCGTTAGGCTGTTTTTACCTAGTTGTGGCTAAAACTGCTGGTCAGTCTGTTCCTGGAATTTCTGGTCAGCGTATTTCCCTTTTATTTATGTTGAAGGTCCTATTGTTCTGAGATTGTTATATTCTTAAGGAATAATCTACAAACTTAAGCAAAGAAGTAATTAAAACTTAAGCAAATTTTTTCCTGTAACATGGCAGGGATTCAAAATGGAGTCAGTGCTGTTACAATAAGATCTTCTACTCAATAAAGAAGCAAAAGTACTCAGCAGAGTGGGGGTAAGTGAAGAAAAATAAAATTATTTCTTATTTTTGTTTTTTGTATGTATCCCTAAAGTTCAAACTGTTCATAAATTGTTATAAAATTAACTCAAAAGAAATTCAGTAAATGATTTTGTGTTCTATTGCTTCAATTATTTGAATTGATTGTATACTTTTCGTGAACCAGGTTTTAAAAATTTTCTGTTTCTTTATAAATCACATGGAAAGTTCACACTCAGGCTGTTTAGTACAAAGAGCATTCAATTAGGAGTCTGAAAACAAGTGGGTGAACTTTAGTGCAGTGTTTAAGTAGATGTCTCGTCTTTGATAGCATTAAACTTCCCTCAGTCTGAGTTTCTATATCTTAAAAAATAAAGATATTTAGTGTAGTAAATTTTCATTGCTAACAATTCAAAATAATTTATTTACCTAACATATCTAATAATGCTGAAGAAATAACACTAAGCAATTATAAAAGTCATTGATTTTAAATATGTGGTTTTATTAATTTTATATATTTATGATTAAAAATTACTGTCTATGAATTTATTGAAATTAAAGTTAATCATTGAATATTTTGGTAAGATAATGTTTGAGTATTACCTTATAGTTATTGAAAGAAAACAGATAAATGTAAACTGTAATTCCCATAAAAGGAAAATATAACCACACGAACATAATTGAGAAATTAATAGAAAATATTTTAATGTAGTAAAACAGTATAAGTCACATCAACGAACAGTATGAGATTACTTCAAAATAGGTTGTAAAGAATAGACATAAGAATTTCATACAAAATAGAATGGATTAATCACAGAAAGCATATGAAGGTTTTCCTTGAGAGAGGCCACAATTTGGTATTGACAAAGATGAGTGAAATAAAGCATTACAAGTAGAAAAGCATGGAAGCTTGTAAGCCAGATATATAATACAAGTATTTTTAATTAGTTTTTTTTATTTATTTACAGTTTAAGTTTAGTAACTTGGGCAGTTCTGGTTCAGGCTATGCTGGAAAAATGAACATCAGAATTTCCCCTACTACCATAAACAGTGATAACACTAAACCCGTCATAGAAAACAACTGTTTTCAGGTCTTGGACAACAAATATTGCAAGTCTTTGATTCATTTGATGAGGGAAATATATAATGGGAGCTCCACATGCCCGGGCTTTCTGTCTTAGAACCCATTTCATACAACAGCACAGAGGGGTGAAATCCTAACAGATTAGCAATTCCACTGGCATAAAAAGCATGTAACAGAGTTTAGTACTGTGGAGATAGCTCAAATATGCAAATCAGGGTTCTGAAGAGAGCAAAAAGGGAGCACGCTAGAATCTGCATAGAAGTCTCTCCAAGCATTTGTCCAAGTACATAGCTGTATATGTACAAAACAAAATAAAATGTGATGCCTGGAAGAATCGGCTGCTGAAGGACTGTGAGTTAAATGAACATTCAGAAGTTCACATAATCCTAGGAAACACAGAAGTTACAACCATTCAGTGTTTAGAAATTTCACAAAAAGCTCACTGAAGCAGTTGAGACAACAAATAGGCTAAACATCTGAAGTGACCTAATCTTGCTCCAGAATAAGAACAATTCTAACAAGCTCTAAGAATCACAAAACAAAACCTCTAAAACGTCATTTTCAGCAGTCAGTAAATTAATTGCTTTATGAATTTAAAAAAGAATACTTTCCTTAGAAGGACAAGATAATTTAAAGTCTCATCAATGTAAAATTTATGATGTCAGCATAAAACTTAAATATATATATATATATACACACACACACACACACACCCAGAGGCAGAAAAGTCTGAAGCATAAATAGAAGAAAAAACCAGTAAAATATATCTAAATGTTGGATTTGGCTGACAATATCTTAGAAGAACTATTGTAAATATATTCAGTGATTTGAAGTAACAGATGAACATTATATTGAAATAGATGAAAAACGTCAAGGAGAAAGTTGGAAGTATAAAAAAATGAAAATTATAGAACTTGAAAATTCCCAGTATTTTTTAAAAAATTATCAGATAGGCATAAAATGTAGATGGGATACTTTAGAAGAAAAGATCTTTAAACTAGAAGATGGGTCAATAGAAAATCTTAAAACTGAAGCACAGATGGGGAAAAAGAGAAAAATGAATAAGACCTCATGTTCAGCAGTCCAACAAAAATATTTCATACATATATGTAAAGTCATCCCAGAAAGAAAAAAGAGAGGAAAGGGGTTGTAGATTGTTTCAGCAGACTTAGATAAAGCTAAGAATTAAATAGTTACTACCATTTTTATTACCATTTATCCTGAGTCAGCAGCCACTGAATATATGGCTTGAATATTGTATTAGTTTGTGTGAAAGATGTTTCACATTATGTTTTGAAAGTATTGCATTTCTGTATGTTTGTCTTATGCAAGTTTTTTACTACAAGTAGGATAATATTTGTATGAAAATAAACTATAGAGAAGATAGGTAGTGTTTTATTACCTACTTGTTAATTATTACAAGTGACAAGAAAATAACACACATAAGTTATTCTATATAATCTATAAATATTACAAGAGACAAGAGTGACAAGAAGCTGTTATTCTATATAATCTATATTCTCTTTTTTATAATATTTATTATATACCTAGATTTCTATATTTATATAGATGTCTATACTTATATATTTATATCTACAAATCTATCTTGCTATATATTCTATATAATTTATAAGCACATATAATCTACTCTTTGATTATATTTTAGGATTTTGTATACAATTTAAAGTACTTTTAGGGTCATTTTTAATTATGAACATTTTAACAATTTGATTCAGCAATTCCACTTCTAAATATTTACCCAAAATAATTGAAATCAAGGTTTTGAAGAAGTATTAGTATTCCTATACATATTGCAGTACTATTTACAATGGCCAATATATGGAAACAAACTAAATGTACACTGGTAGATGAGTAGATAAAAATAGTGTGATATATGCATATACGAGAGTATGGCTCAGCTTTAAAATAGAAGAAAATTCTGCAGTGTGTGACAATGTGAGTGAACTTTGTAAGCATTACTCCAAGGGAATAGGCCAGACACAGAAAGAATCATAATGCCTAATTGCCCTTATATGAGGTATTTAAAATAGCCAAATTTATATAATCAAAGATTGGAATGGTGATTGCCAGGGGCTGGGAGAAAAGGTAAATGAGGAGTTAATAATCAATGGGCATAAAGTTTCAGTAAAGCAGGATGAATAAGCTCTAGAGGTCTATAAAATGTTGTACCTATAGTCAACAATAATGTATTATACAGTTAAAAATCTGTTAACAGGACACATTTCATGTTAAATGTTCTTACCACAATAACATAACATTTTTAAAAGAGAAGAATTTTTAAGCCAAAATTGTATCATCATGATTGGTAATTTCTTGGTAGTTTGTACTGTAGTTTTGCATACCTCTAGCCATAGTTCATTACTTTTTTTTTTTTTTAATATACTCTGCTTGCTTGTGTTGGAATACAGGCTCTACCATGTACTACTAACATGATCTTGGCTAAATTATTTAATTTCTCTAAGCCTCAATTCCCTTTTATATGAAATTGGAATAAGAATATGTAATTTATAGGATTATATGGAGGATTACATAAGAAAATTAATGTAAAACTGCTTAGCCGAATGTCTAGTATAAAATATTATCTATATTAAAATTTCATTAAATTCTAAAGTATTTTCATGAAATTCTAACTTTAAAAATACATTAAAAGTCATTTCTTCATAATCATTAGCAATAATTTAGATGTTTGTTAATCATCTCTTCTTAAATGCCTTGGGGATATTGTATGAACATTTGAAAATCCTCAGCTTTTGGTTAAGAACTAAATGCTTGTCCCACCACCACACACACACACACACACACACACACACACACACACACACACACACTCTCTCTCTCTCTCTCACATATCCACAACATGACATGTCACATTCACGTGACAACATGAATGAACTTTAAGAACATTACTCAAAGGAAATAAGCCAGCCACAAAAGGAATATTAATGCATAATTGCCCTTATATGAGGTATCTAAAATAGCCACATTTAAAGGATCAAAGATTGGAATGGTGATTGCCAGTTACTGGGAGAAAAGAGAAATGAGGAGTTACTAATCAATGGGCATAAAGTTTCAGTACACACAACCATTTGATCTTTACCCTCAAACCTTCTGATGCATCTGTATTTTACAAAATCCATAGTATTATAGTCAGGAGATTATTTTTCTGTGATCTCTCTTTATACTACAACAATTATTTATTGACATTCCTGATTAACTTGCTATTATATATATACACACACACATATATATTATATATACATATATTAATTGTATAAATGCACACGTTTGTGTGTGTGTGTGTGTGTGTGTATATATATATATACACACACACACACACAATTAATATTGTATGACTGAGAAATGTCATTTCCTGGAGATACTAGAACTGTCAAGCCTGATACTCAACAAGGTTACCTAGGCTTTTCCCTGAAACCGGTGATACTGTCAAAAGTTTTCTCTTTCTCTCAATTTGTATCAATCTAATAATGTTTTCTTAATGAGGTTATTGAACATAGACATTTATAGATAACTTCAGAGTAAATGTGAGGAAACATGTATAAGGGAGAGCCTTTATAAGATTTGAGTGTTGGCACCCTCTCGGCTTTGTTTACTGCTATTGCCTTGGTAATATACAGAATACTTCTAATCTAAGAAAGAAGAATAAATATTAATTACAAAAAATAATTTGCAGAATTGTTGATTATATGGCTACCTGATCCTGACTTTCTTTTTCCTTCAGATTATCCTCTTTCATGATTGAAACACAGATGCCCTTAGATATTTATACATAAAAGGATACTGCATGTCTTTTAGCTTCATAAATCTAATTCCTCCATTGAGTGGGAGGATCAAGTTCATTAGTGTTTAATTCTATTAATGAATTTACGTTTTTTAAGTTTTATGCTCTGCCAACATAGGTAACTTATGTTTCTTAAATCAAGCAGAGATTGGCATGAGTTGTATAAAATTACTAAAATGGGTACTGTAGAATCACAAAGAAGGGTGTAAGCCATGATGATTGGGCAAGTATCATGGTGAGATTTTAGTATGTTATGCTTCAAATTTCTCCCCTACCAAATTATATCATGCAATAGCTTTTTCCATTTTTAAACCCATTAACACCCCCTTCCACCACCATTAACAATCAAACCCTGAAACTGAGTTGAATATTTATCTGATTATTTCAGCTAAAAATCCAGCTCTGAGTTTTTATGGTCTCATCACAGATAAAGTGTGTTCAATAGTTTACTCATATTTCTTTTTTTATTATACTTCAAGTTCTAGGGTACAAGTGCACAACGTGCAGGTTTGTTACATATGTATACATGTGCCATGTTGGTGTGCTGCACCGGTTAACTCGTCATTTACATTAGGTATAACTCCGAATGCTATCCCTCCTCCCTCCCCCCACCCCATGACAGGCCCTGGTGTGTGATGTTCCCCACCCTGTGTACAAGTGTTCTCATTGTTCAATTCCCACCTCTGAGTGAGAACATGCGGTGTTTGGTTTTTTGTCCTTGCGATAGTTTGCTCGGAATGATGGTTTCCCGCTTCATCCATGTCCCTACAAAGGACATGAACTCATCCTTTTTTATGGCTGCATAGTATTCCATGGTGCGTATGTGCCACATTTTCTTAATCCAGTCTGTCATTGATGGACATTTGGGTTGGTTCCAACTCTTTGCTATTGGGAATAGTGCTGCAATAAACATACATGTGCATGTGTCTTTATAGCAGCATGTTTTATAATCCTTTGGGTATATACCCAGTAATGGGATGGCTGGGTCAAATCGTATTTCTAGTTCTAGATCCCTGAGGAATAGCCACACTGACTTCCACAATGGTTGAACTAGTTTACAGTCCCACCAACAGTGTAAAAGTGTTCCTATTTCTCCACATCCTCTCCAGCACCTGTTGTTTCCTGACTTTTTAATGATCGCTATTCTAACTGGTGTGAGATGGCATCTCATTGTGGTTTTGATTTGCATTTCTCTGATAGCCAGTGATGATGAGCATTATTTCATGTGTCTGTTGGCTGCATAAATGTCTTCTTTTGAGAAGTGTCTGTTCATATCCTTCTCCCACTGTTTGATGGGGTTGTTTTTTTCTTGTAAATTTGTTTGAGTTCATTGTAGATTCTGGATATTAGCCCTTTGTCAGATGAGTAGGTTGCAAAAATTTTCTCCCATTCTGTAGGTTGCCTGTTCACTCTGATGGTAGTTTCTTTTGCTGTGCAGAAGCTCTTTAGTTTAATTAGATCTCATTTGTCAATTTTGGCTTTTGTTGCCATTGCTTTTTGTATTTTAGTCATGAAGTCCTTACCCATGCCTATGTCCTGAATAGTATTGCCTAGGTTTTCTTCCAGGGCTTTTATGGTTTTAGGTCTAATATTTAAGTCTTTAATCCATCTTGAATTAATTTTTGTATAAGATGTAAGGAAGGGATCCAGTTTCAGCTTTCTACATATGGCTAGCCAGTTTTCCCAGCACCATTTATTAAATAGGGAATCCTTTCCCCATTTCTTGTTTTTGTCAGGTTTGTCAAAGATCAGATGGTTGTAGATGTCTAATATTATTTCCGGGGGCTCTATTCTGTTCCATTGGTCTATATCTCTGTTTTGGTACCAGTACCATGCTGTTTTGGTTACTGTAGCCTTGTAGTATAGTTTGAAGTCAGGTAGCTTTGTTCTTTTGGCTTAGGATTGTCTTGGCAATGTGGGCTCTTTTTTGGTTCCATATGAACTTTGAAGTAGTTTTTCCCAATTCTGAGAAGAAAGTCATTCGTAGGTTGATGGGGATGGCATTGAATCTTTAAATTAACTTGGGCAGTATGGCCATTTTGACAATATTTATTCTTCCTCTCCATGAGCATGGAATGTTCTTCCGTTTGTTTGTGTCCTCTTTTATTTTTTTGAGCAGTGGTTTGTAGTTCTCCTTGAAGAGGTTCTTCACATCCCTTGTAAGTTAGATTCCTAGGTATTTTATTCTCTTTGAAGAAATTGTGAATGGGAGTTCACTCATGATTTGGCTCTCTGCTATTGGTGTAGAGGAATGCTTGTGATTTTTGTACATTGATTTTGTATCCTGAGACTTCAGCTGATAAGCTGAAGTTGCTTATCAGCTTAAGGAGATTTTGGGCTGAGAGGATGGGGTTTTCTAAATATGCAATCATGTCATCTGCAAACAGGGGCAATTTGACTTCCTCTTTTCCTAATTGAATACCCTTTATTTCTTTCTCTTGCCTGATTGCCTTGGCCAGAACTGCCAAAACTATGATGAATAGGAGTGGTGAGAGAGGACATCCCTGTCTTCTGCCAGTTTTCAAACGGAATGCTTCCAGTTTTTGCCCATTCAGTATGATATTGGCTGTGGGATTGTAATAAATAGCTCTTATTACTTCGAGATATGTCCCATCAATACCTAGTTTATTGAGAGTTTTTAGCGTGAAGGGCTGTTGAATTTTGATGAAGGCCTTTTCTGCATCTATTGAGATAATTATGTGATTTTTGTCTTTGGTTCTGTTTATATGCTAGATTACGTTTATTGATTTGTGTATGTTGAACCAGCTTTGCATCCTGGGGATGAAGCCAACTTGATTGTGGTGGGTAAGCTTTTTGCTGTGCTGCTGGATTCGGTTTGTCAGTATCTTATTGAGGATTTTGGCATTGATGTTCATCAGGCATATTGGTCTAAAATTCTCTTTTTTTCTTGTGTCTCTGCCAGGCTTTGCTATCAGGATGATGTTGGCCTCATAAAATGAATTAGGGAGGATTCCCTCTTTTTCTATTGATTGGAATAGTTTCAGAAGGAATGGTACCAGCTCCTCCTCGTACCTCTGGTAGAATTCGGCTGTGAATCTCTTGTCCTGGACTCTTTTTGGTTGGTAAGCTATTAATTATTGCCTCAATTTCAGAGCCTGTTATTGGTCTATTCAGAGATTCAACTTCTTCCTGGTTTAGTCTTGGGAGGGTGTATGTGTCCAGGAATTTATCCATTTCTTCTAGATTTTCTAGTTTATTTGCATAGTGGTGTTTATAGTATTCTCTGATGGTAGTTTGTATTTCTGTGGGTTCGGTGGAGATATCCCCTTTATCATTTTTTATTGCATCTATTTGATTCTTCTCTCTTTTCTTCTTTATTAGTCTTGCTAGCAGTCTATCAATTTTGTTGATCTTTTCAAAAAACCAGCTCCTGGATTCATTGATTTTTTGAGGAGATTTTGTGTCTCTGTCTCCTTCAGTTCTGCTCTGATCTTAGTTATTTCTTGCCTTCTGCTAGCCTTTGAATGTGTTTGCTCTTGCTTCTCTAGTTCTCTTAATTGTGATGTTAGGGTGTCATTTTTAGATCTTTCCTGCTTTCTCTTGTGGGCATTTAGTGCTATAAATTTCCCTCTAAACACTGCTTTAAATGTGTCCCAGAGATTCTGGTATGTTGTGTCTTTGTTCTCATTGGTTTCAAAGAACATCTTTATTTCTGCCTTCATTTCATTATGTACCCAGTAGTCATTCAGGAGCAGGTTGTTCAGTTTCCATGTAGTTGAGTGGTTTTGAGTGAGTTTCTTAATCCTGAGTTCTAGTTTGATTGCACTGTGGTCTGAGAGACAGTTTGTTATGATTTCTGTTCTTTTACATTTGCTGAGGAGTGGTGTACATCCAACTATGTGGTCAACTTTTGAATAAGTGATGTGGTGCTGAGAAGAATGTATATTCTGTTGATTTGGGGTGGGGAGTTCTGTAGACAGCTATTGGGTCTGCTTGGTGCAGAGCTGAGTTCAATTCTTGGATATCCTTGTTAACTTTCTGTCTCATGTATCTGTCTAATGTTGACAGTGGGGTGTTAAAGTCTCCCATTATTATTGTGTGAGAGTCTAAATCTCTTCGTAAGTCTCTAAGGACTTGCTTTATGAATCTGGGTGCTCCTCTATTGGGTGCATATATATTTAGGATAGTTAGCTCTTCTTGTTGAATTGATCCCTTTACCATTATGTAATGGCCTTCTTTGTCTCTTTTGATCTTTGTTGGTTTAAAGTCTGTTTTATCAGAGACTAGAATTGCAACCCCTGCTTTTTTTTTTGTTTGTTTTCCATTTGCTTGGTAGATCTTCCTGCAACCCTTTATTTTGAGCCTATGTGTGTCTCTGCATGTGAGATGGGTCTCCTGAATACAGCACATTGATTGGTCTTGACTCTTTATCCAATTTGCCAATCTGTGTCTTTTAATTGGAGCATTTACATTTACTTTTGAGTTTAATATTGTTATGTGTGAATTTGATCCTGTAATTATGATGTTAGCTGGTTATTTTGCTTGTTAGTTGATGCAGTTTCTTCCTAGCCTCGATGGTCTTTACAATTTGGCATGTTTTTGCAGTGGCTGGTACTGGTTGTTCCTTCCCATGTTTAGTGTTTCCTTCATGAGCTCTTTTAGGGCAGGCCTGGTGGTGACAAAATCTCTCAGCATTTGTTTGTCTAGAAAGTATTTTATTTCTCCTTCACTTATGAAGCTTAGTTTGGCTGGATGTGAAATTCTGGGTTGAAAATTCTTTTCTTTAAGAATGTTGAATATTGGCCCCCACTCTCTTCTGGCTTGTAGAGTTTCTGCCGAGACATCTGCTGTTAGTCTGATGGGCTTCCCTTTGTGGGTAACCCGACCTTTCTCTGGCTGCCCTTAACATTTTTTCCTTCATTTCAACTTTGGTGAATCTGACAATTTTGTGTCTTGGAGTTCCTCTTCTCGAGGAGTATCTTTGTGGTGTACTCTGTATTTCCCGAATTTGAATGTTGGCCTGCCTCACTAGGTTGGGGAAGTTCTCCTGGATAATATCCTGAAGAGTATTTTCCAACTTGGTTCCATTCTCCCCATCACTTTCAGGTACACCAATCAGATGTAAATTTGGTCGTTTCACATAGTCCCATATTTCTTGGAGGCTTTGTTCATTTCTTTTTACTCTTTTTTCTCTAAACTTCTCTTCTCACTTCATTTCATTCATTTGATCTTCAATCACTGATACCCTTTCTTCCACTTGATCAAACTGGCTACTGAAGCTTGTGCATGCATCATGTAGTTCTTGTGCCATGGTTTTCAGCTCCACCAGGTTATTTAAGGACTTCTTTACACTGTTTATTCTAGTTAGCCATTCATCTAATCTTTTTTCAAGGTTTTTAGCTTCTTTGAGATGGGTTCGAACATCCTCCTTTAGCTCAGAGAAGTTTGTTATTATCGATCGTCTGAAGCCTTCTTCTCTCAACTCGTCAAAGTCATTCTCTGTCCAGCTTTATTCTGTTGCTGGCGAGGAGCTGCATTCCTTTGGAGGAGAAGAGGCACTCTGATTTTTATAATTTTCAGGTTTTCTGCTCAGCTTTCTCCATATCGTTGTGATTGTATTTACCTTTGGTCTTTGATGGTGATGTACAGATGGGGTTTTGGTGTGGATGTCCTTTCTGTTTCTTAGTTTTCCTTCTAACAGTCAGGACTCTCAGCTGCAGGTCTGTTGGAGTTTGCTAGAGGTCCACTCCAGACCCTGTTTGTCTTGGTATCACCAGCAGAGGCTGCAGAACAGCAAATATTGCACAACAGCAAATGTTGCTGTCTGATCCTTATTCTGGAAGCTTTGTCTCAGAGGGGCACCCGGCTGTATGAGGTGTCAGTTGGCCCCTACTGGGAGGTGTCTCCCAGTTAGGCTACTCGGGGGTCAGGGACCCACTTGAGGAGGCAGTCTGTCCATTCTCAGATCTCAAACTCCATGCTGGGAGAAGCACTACTCTCTTCAAAGCTGTCAGAGAGGGATGTTTAAGTCTGCAGAAGTTTCTGCTGCCTTTTGTTCAGCTATGCCCTGCCCCAGAGGTGGAGTCTATAGAGGCAAGCAGGCCTCCTTGAGCTGTGGTGGGCTCCACCCAGTTCGAGCTTCCTGGCTGCTTTGTTTACCTACTCAAGCTTCAGCAATGGTAGATGCCCCTCCCCCAGCCTCACTGTCACCTTTCAGTTGGATCTCAGACAGCTGTGCTAGCAGCCAGTGAGGCTCTGTGGGCATGGGACCCTCCGAGACAGGCATGGGATATAATCTCCTGGTGTGCCATTTGCTAAGGCTGTTGGAAAAGTGCAGTATTAGGGTGAGAGTGTCCTGATTTTCCATCTGTCACGGCTTCCTTTTGCTAGGAAAGGGAATTCCCCAACCCATTGCACTTCCTGGGTGAGGCGATGCCCTGCACTGCTCCGTGGGCTGCACCCACTGTCTGACAAGCCCCGGTGAGATGAACCCAGTACCTCATTTGGAAATACAGAAATCACCCATCTTCTTCAACACTATGGTTTTACCTATATTAGCCTCTGGATTTGTTCTTAAAATATAGTTATTATTAGCTGCTTTTGTCTTAATCCTTGAGTTTGCAAAATCAATATGTGCCCATATTAACATAACAGGGCTTACATCAGTCAATGAAATTTTAATCTTTAATAGAACCTGCTTTATCTTCTATCTCTTACCAACCAACCCTTACACCTAATATCAGAAAATTCAATGAATTATAAATGTATAGGTGATAAATTCTTCCCCCTTTAAAACTCCTGTACAATGTTTTCTGAGATTTAGAAAGACTGTACAAGTTAAAAAGACAGTGCAATTGTGTATTCTTAAGAAGCTGTGTGAGTAGTTAACAATCCTCTCAATAGCAATTTCCTAATCTGACCTTATCCATTTGTGATCAATTTTTATATTTGGATGCAATTTGAAAAAGTTTTCATCCTTGCTATAGAGATAAGCAAGTATTTTGATGATGAAATAAACATAAGATTATGCTAGCAATTTCACTCAAAATTGACAGATGAGATGATATATGCTATATATGATGTGTGATATAAGCAATACTTGCATACATACCTAGTAATGCATATGAAAAAAATTGGAATATAATATACCTTTGGGAAATTGTATGTTTTCTGCCGATATCAAATTTAAGTACCAATGATGGGTATAAAAATGGGAAACTTCACACTTTTCTCTTGTTTTTCTTTATTAGAATATCAGTATTCATTCCTTATTCACTTGTGTGTCATCGGCATTTACTGCACAGGCTTAACCTAAACATTAGTAAAAAGAATCAATATTTATTAAACATTTTATAGAGTGTGGATCAAGTATCAACTCTGAAAATGATTTACCATACGTACAATTTAAGAAAACTACTTTATTTTTATATCAAACTTATTATCAATAAGATGACAATAATAATAGAACCTCTATCAAACCGTTGTATGAGAATTTAGAGAAATGACCTAAGTGAGTTAGTGAGCAGAGATTTTGGCATACAGAAATTCCTCAATATTACACCGGCTATTCTGTACCAGACATAATACTAGGAACTTTACTTTTACCATGTTATTTAACCCTACAACAATTCTCTGCAAGGTAAATAAACAAAGTAAATTTATATCAAATAAGATATAGAGCCAATAATTAACTTCAGAGAAAGCCGACCCAAAGCCTACACTGTAATATTTCTATTTCAATCTTGCTTAATGTTTAACACATAAATGATTAAATATATATAGTCATAGGATTCCTTATGAAGACAATCTAGAATCCATGTGTACCAACACCACACATTTAATGTTCATTGCTTGTTAAGTAAAGAGATAAGTGAGGGAAATGCAATTATAATTCACTTTGGAATGTTTGAGACATACATGTAGACACACACCACACACGTCTTTATATATATATATATATATGTATATATATATATGTATATACACACACACACATATACACACACACTTTTACCAAATTTTTTTGTATTTTTTACTCTAAAGGTTGACAAATGAAAGCAGCCTATAAATTAGCATCCATACCCAACACTCTGATAAGCTTTTAATTGTTCACGAAGTGCTACTATATAGAGTATCAGGTGAAGTAGAGATCTTGCTAGACTGAAAATATAAGTTGACTTAGTACGCTCTAGAAAATAACTTAAAATAATACATACGTTGGAGCATAAGGGGACATAGCAGGCAGAAGTAAACCTAGCATGCTTGAAATGAAAATTAATTTGGTTTAACAGATTCTTTATATGGAAAGTAGTTGGAAAAATGTTAAGTCCAGACAATGGTCATTTTGGACCAGGCTTTCACTGCCAAAATAGGGAGATTATTTTATATACAATATGATAAACATAAAGGTTTTACAGTGATACATGGCATCAAGAAAACTAGATATAGATAGAGAGATCTTCAAAGATTAGGAATATTGGGAGGAAAAAAATTGGAGTCTGTAGGATCACTTAAGAAACTACTGGAAAAATAAAAGTGCTGTGATATACTGATACACACCTTATAGATACAAGATTTGGTATGGGTTTTAGATAATCTTGCACTTAGCAAATTGATACCAAAAATATAGACACAAAAGTGAAAACTTAAAAAAGTAATTTCTTAACCCTAAGGTTGATTAAAATTATAATCGTTTATGTTAAGTATAAGGAAAAATGTAACCATTTGAAAAATACATTTTCTTATTAAAGGTATAGGCATTATAAAACATTTTTCTAGTTTCTTATTAATTAAAGTTTTCCAGAAATTCAAGGAATTCTGACCAATCTAAATAATCAGTGACTGATAGGTTATTTATATTTAGTTTATTCACTAATCATTTTTATCTAGCATTTATTTTATTGGACAAAAAGACTTCTGCTTTATCACCTCATGGCTACCTTCTTCCTTTTCAGTTTTGCAAAAAGCCATTTTAGCTAATTCAAGCAATTCATAAAACTGCTTTTTCCCTATGACCAGCAAATAATTCATCTGGGACTATGAATTATTTTTGCTTCTTCACTTTCTATAGAAAATTGTCGATATCAATAACAAATACTAAAAAAATGATACTAGCTAGTATTTTGTTTATTCCTCATTATGTACCAGGCACGTTTTAAGCACTTTACATGTATCAATTAATTTACTCCTTCTAACAAATATAATGCATAGATAACAATTTTCCAAACTTCCAGATGTGAAAATTGAATTATGGAGTCATTTTGTTTCCAGTGTGTCTGTTGCCAGTTCAACAGCTTAAATTTGGCCCTTCTGTACCAATGGGAGTCATGTTTCTTTAGGTGGCAGGTTCATAATTCCATTCTTTAACTCTGAGTTCACTAAAAAGATCTAATTAGAAGAAGAATAAAGCTTTTTCGTTGACTATTAGGTTTATAGGCTGCTTTCATTTGTCAACCTTTAGAGTAAAAAGTAGAAAAAATTTTGGTAAAAGTGTGAAAAAAAGAAGCTTCACAAGTAAAATCCAATTACAGGAAATAGTGTTTACTTTTGGTTTGCATTTTGCTACATATTTTGACATTCTATTTTAAAATGAGCATATATAAAATAGAATATTATAATTAACTCCCATATATCAGATTTGATAGGAAATTTAACATTTTACCATATTTAATTAATTTTTTGCTGAAGTTTTATAATGCATAGCTCTGATATTATCGCATTTTATACCAAAATTCTTCATTTTGTTTCTGCAAGAGTACAGGTATATTCTTACACAATCAAAATATCATTATCAACTATAACAAAATTAGCAACAGAAATTTAATAATCTCATCTAATATCCAGCCCATCTTCAAGATTATTTTCTGATTTTCTTTCACATATATGAAAGTACTTTTTTATCAACACTGTATTCTAATTAAAGTACACATAAGGCATTAGGCATTATGTCTCTTAAATCTTTTAATTTTGAATATCACCTATTTTTATGCCATTAACTGGCTGAAAGTCTATTTGTCTTACAGAATTTCCTGCATTCTAACTTATCTTGTTGACTTCTTACTGTTTAGCATGTTCCTCTGCCCGCTGTGTATTCCATAAATTGAAAATTCATTTTTCATTTGTCATTGCAAAAAAAAAGAGGAGAAAAAAATTGCATATGGTTTACTTCATGTTTCAGCAGGTAGGTGGTATAAAATGCCTGGTTGTCCCATGATTAGTGAAGTTAATTTTGTTAGTGGTTTCAGGTGGTAGAATATGAGTCTTGGCTGGTAAAGATGCTTTTTCCCTATGATCAGCAAATCATTGGCAGGTGAAATTTGGCAAGCTCTGGGAGTTATTTTCTCATAAATATTTTATCTAAGTTTTTTTTTTAAGTACTCATTTATGTTCTTTATGTTCTTTTCTTGAATCAATTATTTCTTTAGTGTTTGCTAAATGGTGACTGTGCCGATTTTGTTTTTCCTTCTGCATTCATTAGTTGATAATATTCTACAAATAAAGACTTGCTCTAATCAGAAGATATGGTTTAAAAACCATAACCATGAAGGTAAATTAAGCAAGCAACTGCAAACATATGTAATAGTTTTATATATATATATATGTATATGTATACATATATATATAGACATTTCAGAGTAAAAAAAAAAAGACCTATTTAGCATTACTTACCATTTCCTCAACTTACTCCTTAAATGATCTAAATTTAGTGCATATTCTTTGCATAATAGGATTTGTGCATATATATGTACATAATCACAAGAAAATTCAAACTTGACTACATATTCTTCATAAAAGTTATTATATGTATATATCTGTTTGCAAGTCAGGCAGAATAAGTGTTGAGACAAGATGTATTTTGAAATGATCTGATTAATATTATTATAAGGATCCACCAAAATGCTTCATACCTTCAAATAATTATGTCTTAAATTCACACTGTGATGAATTATCTCCAAGGAATATATTTATGATTTTAAGAGGCATCTGTTAAAAATTAGAAAGGAAAAAATAACATTCTGAAGCCAGCTTTTTATCAAAATCATTTTGACAGCTCCAGGCTTCCTACAGATTGAATTCACCTGAAAGGCAACAAATAACGTTTATGTCAACTGTAAGGAAATAATCAGCATGAAGCTTGGAATTGTTAGAAGGAAATATCATTTTTGGTACATAATTTTATTATATCAAAGTATGCAAAACTTTCTTATACATAAGAAAATTAAGATGTTACTGAAAGTTGGTAATATTAAAGATATATTTGTATAGTTGAGATATTACATTTTGTTTCACTCAAAGTTTTTAACCTTCAGTAAATTATGACTATCAAAAATCAATAGTTATATTTCAAAAGCATATAATATTATTGGTTTGCCTTATATAAGTTTACCCCATTAATAAAGAATTATACATATCTTTACTTAACACTTCAAATTTACTTTAAAAATTATATAAAAATTGAGCCATGTATTTTATAAAATTGAGCTATCAGACTTAGAAATCTTTTAACTATCTGACTTAAGAAAGAAAACCTAATCACTATTAACTAGACATTCATTATCTAAAAAACAAAGTCTACATATTCTACAAAAGTAAATATGCCAGGACAGTAAAAGTATTCAATTCATAAAAGATAGAGAGCATACACACATACATATGACATAAAAACATATGTGAACAATGCATATTATAATCCAAATATCTGAAAGATAAACAGAAACAAACTAAAGCAACATTTCTTATTGTTGGAGTGGAGTGGGTTATTAAAGATAAGCTTGAGGCTGGACGCAGTGGCTCACGCCTGTAATCCTACCACTTTAGGAGGCCGAGGCAGGCGGACACGAGGTCAGGAGATCGAGACCATCCTGGCTAACATGGTGAAACCCCGCCTCTACTAAAAATACAAAAAATTAGCAGGGCGTGGTGGCGGGCACCTGTAGTCCCAGCTACTCGGGAGGCTGAGGCAGCAGAATGGCGTGAACCCAAGAGGTGGAGCTTGCAGTGAGCGGAGATTGTGCCACTGCACTCCAGCCTGGGCGACAAAGCAAGACTCTGTCTTAAAAAAAAGAAAAAAGAAAAGCTTGAATGATCAAGCAGTAATCGATTAATTTTGGATACATCAGTATAAGTTTATGTTAAGATATGTGCACATGGATACATTACAAATATCTATAGATATGTGTATATACACAGGTTAGTAATACACATGTATATTTTCTTGTGTAGAAATCCTAGAAGGAATTACAGCCCAAGAGCATAGTACTTTTCTTTCTAATATCATTCTCCAATGAATGGTACCAGGGCTTTTTAGATGGGTGGCTTATTTTAGCACAATCACAAGGTATATACAACATGAGCCTGGGGTATCTTTTAATGCCAGAAAGTAAGACAATATTAAAATTTTTAAAAAGTCCAAAGGAACAAAGAAACCAGTGAAAGAGCTGAGAATGAGCAAGGCTGGAAAATTAAACAAAAAATAAACAGAGTGGTATTGGATTATAATAACTCATTGTAAATTTTATGAATCTACTGAAAAAAACTAAATACGAAAAAAACACAAATATCTTGTAGCAAAGAATGTTAAGTAATTGATGGCAGATAGCTCTTAATTTCCCACTCACTAAAACTTTCCTGCACATATTAACTTCTTACAGAGTGCTGTATAGAAAGTGGGAGAGGAAAGAATAACTAAGTAAAGAGCTAATGAACTCAGGTAATCAAGATGAAAAGTCAAAGTGGTAAGTCATGTTAGTCATGTTGATTGTGTGCACCATTAATGTGATTTGATGAGGAAGACATTTTACCTCTGTGGCCTTCTTCCCCAAATTACCCCAGTTTAATCATTAGACAAGCATCAGGCTAATCTCAATTGAATGAAATCTACAAAATACCTCTCCAGTATTTTCTCCTCATTAAATTGAAAAATAATAAAAAATAAAGTCTTAGAAACTGTGACAGCTAAGAGGAGCCTAAAGAGACATAATGACTAAATGTAATTTGGTACCGTGAATGGAGTCATGGCACAGCCAAAATACATTATAAAATAATTAAATATGGCAGATAGTCAATGGGATACTATTGAAGCATGAAAAAAAAAATGAAATCCTGTCATTTGAGACAGTGTGAATGAATGTGAAGGGTTATTAGGTTAAGTCAAAGAAGCCAGGCACACAGACAAGTACAGCATGATCTCATTCATTTGGCATCTTTAAAAAAGCTGATCTCATAGACGTACAGAGTAGAATAGTGATTACAAGAGGCTGGGGGAGGGTAGAAGGAAAAAGAGATTGAAGAGAGATTGGTCAATGGTCAATGACTACAAAATTATAGGTAGATAGGAGAATAAGTTTTGATGTTCTATAGCATAGCAAGGTGACCATAGCTTAAAATATTGCATTGTGTACTTCCAAATAGCTGTAAGAGAGGACTTTATTTATTTATTTATTTTTTAGTTCATTATTATTATACTTTAAGTTTTAGGGTACATGTGCACAACATGCAGGTTTGTTACATATGTATACATGTGCCATGTTGGTGTGCTGCACCCATTAACTCGTCATTTAGCATTAGGTGTATCTCCTAATGCTATCCCTCCCCCCTCCCCCTACCCCACAACAGTCCCTGGTGTGTGAGGTTCCCCTTCCTGTGTCCATGTGTTCTCATTGTTCAATTCCCACCTATGAGTGAGAACATGCAGTGTTTGGTTTTCTGTCCTTGCGATAGTTTACTGAGAATGATGGTTTCCAGTTTCATCCATGTCCCTACAAAGGACATGAACTCATCATTTTTTATGGCTGCGTAGTATTCCATGGTGTATATGTGCCACATTTTCTTAATCCAGTCTATCATTGTTGGACATTTGGGTTGGTTCCAAGTCTTTGCTATTGTGAATAGTGCCGCAATAAACAGAGAGAAATGCAAATCAAAACCACAGTGACATACCATCTCACACCAGTTAGAATGGCAATCATTCAAAAGTCAGGAAACAACAGGTGCTGGAGAGGATGTGGAGAAACAGGAACACTTTTACACTGTTGGTGGGACTGTAAACTAGTTCAGCCATTGTGGAAGTCAGTGTGGCGATTCCTCAGGGATCTAGAACTAGAAATAACATTTGACTCAGCCATCCCATTACTGGGTATATACCCAAAGGTTTATAAGTCATGCTGCTATAAAGAGAGGACTTTAACTTGTCTCAACACAAAGAAACAATAATTTTTTTTTTTTTTTTTTTTTTGAGATGGAGTTTCACTCTTGTTGCCCAGGCTGGAGTGCAATGGCGTGATCTAGGCTTACTGCAACCTCCACCTCCTGGGTTCAAGCAATTATCCTGCCTCAGCCTCCAGAGTAGCTGGGATTATAGGCTCCCGCCACCATGCCAGGCTATTTTTTGTATTTTTAGTAGAGACAGGGTTTCACCATGTTTACCATGCTAGTCTCAAACTCCTTACCTGGTGATCCACCCACCTCAGCCTCCCAAAGTGCTGGGATTACAGGAGTGAGCCACAATGTCCGGCGAAATAAGTAATATTTTAGGTGATGAGTATGCTAAATACTCTGATTTCATCATTCCACAATATATACATGCATCAAAACATCACACTGTATCCCATAAATAGGTACAATGATTATGTGTTAAATAAAACACAATTAAAACTACAAAAGGAAAAAAATGGCGTTAATTAATAGTAATATATCAATATTGGTTCATTAATTATGATAATATACCATACTCATATAAATTCTTAATAACATGGGAAATTGGGTGTGGGATAATACCAACTCTCCATACTATCTTCATAAACTTTCTATGAATCTAAAACTATTCTGTAATTAAAAAATATATTTTAAAAAGTTTATGGACTTAAACGTAATGTAGTATGCTTGGTTAGATCCTGAAAAAAAAAAGAATAAGTAATATAGCTAATACTATACCTACTTTAGTTTTATAATTTTGGCAAATGTGCTATGGGTTATGTAAGTTGTTAACATTAGGGGAAGCATGGAAAAGACATCATTTTTCTTATTACCATTAATTTGTTTTGTTACTCTATAATTGTTTCAAAATAAAAAGTATATTAAGAAATATAAATGATCTTAAAAGTTATCCTTATAAGTTCACAGTTTTTTAGAGAAACACACACACACACACAATCCCCTGTTTTGCGTGGTAGGCCTAGCCTAATCCTGTGAAGAATGGACCTGGTATGTAAAACATGTTCTGTGTCCCAGAATTAGACAACCCTCACCTAACCTTGGCTTCCACTCTGGCCCAGCCTCTCCTAACCTCTCTGTACCACCTTTTCCTGTTTAGACTAATTTCCAATCTTCCAGAAGGAAGCGATCAAGTCATGGAGCAACCCAGTTAAAATTGAGTCTCCCATGAAACATTTTCAAGGTGGAGGGGGTTTCAAGAGAACGCTATGGCCAAAAAGTCAGCTCTCATTGGCAAAAATGATACAGTTCAATAGACTGTGCACTCCAAGTAGTTACTCTCCAGGGTAATAAAAACAACAAAAAGTATTCCTGGTGTGCAGACCTGGAGCTTCTGATGTCTTATCCCTAAGATTGCTCATGTACCTGAGAATTCAGTGCAGGAATAAAGGCCTTAAATTGAAATATACAAAAAGACAAAACTACAATGGTTATATTAAGGAAAAAAATTCACATGAACAACATACATCATTTGCACACAGCTAGTATACAGTTGGCATCCCGAAGAAAGTGAGACTCAGGGTGCGGTATCCAAGGGAGTGAATAAACAAAATCACATTGATCAGAATGGGGTAGGGGTGGTGGTAATCAATCATAGGAGCAGCAGATCTGCAGCTGTTTCCCAACCATCGTTTTTACCTTCTTCACTATCCATTGTTTGGGACAGTTCCCAACACCCTATCCCAAGAGTGAGTGTGAGGATACAAGATGTGAAAACAAAACAAAACACTGCTTTACTCCTAAGAGATTTTCTCCCACATAATGTAGTGGCTTGGATACATTAATCTCGTCCTACACCCAATCCTTTCATTCTAGCATAGGAATTATTATTATACCTTCATGTAAAAGAAAATGACTTCCCTGTCCAGGCCATTTTCAAAAGCTGAGAATTCTGGGGATGGGGCCTCAGATAAAGCATAAAGGTTCTCAGCTGATTTCTTCCCAAAAGCGCTCACTGTATTTGGACAGAGCATGGTTGGAGTTCCTTTGCTTCACCTGTTCCCCTGATCAAGGGAGAAGAAGAGGGGATGTTGTGAACCACAGCCTGAGATCCATGGCAGTGACACCTAGCCCCAGTCCACCCTGTTACCACTCTCTCCACTCTGCCTGCTTCTTGAAAATTCCTGGTAGCAAAAGAAGAGCCTCCACCCATAGTGGCTCAATTCTGGGTCTCAGAGAACAGGTTACAGCTGTGTGTATCTTCCTCTTCCTCCCAAAAATAGGCTGGCTTTCCCTGTGTGCTAGGGGCTTGCTGGGCCTTCAGCAGATATGAGGCTACTGTATGACTGATGCTCTGCACAGTGGCGCTTCTTGGGCTGATGTGGCAGCTGGCATTCATTGGCATGATGGTTTACACCTCCACCCTTGTGCCACCTGACTGCCTCCTTTTTGTTTTGTTTTGTTTTGTTTTTTGAGATGGAGTCACTCTGTTGCCCAGGCTGGAGTACAGTGGTGCGATCTCGGCTCACTGCAACTTCTGCCTCCCGGGTTCTACCAATTCTCCTGCCTCAGCCTCCCAAGTAGCTGGGATTACAGGTGAATGCCACTATGCCCGGCTAATTTTTTATATTTTTAGTAGAGATGGGGTTTCACCGTGTTAGCCAGGATGGTCTCAATCTCCTGACCTCATGGTCTGCCCGCCTTGGCCTCCCAAAGTGCTGGGACCTGCCTCCTTTTGATATCTGCATGTTTCTCCCCTTTGTCTGCCTCTCATTTTCAATACAGAACATCCCACTAGGTCTGGTGACACAGATAGATTTCAGACCCTTGGCAGACTTCTTACAGGTGAACTCCACTGCCTCAACCTCCTTCTGGCTCTGGAAGCCCTCTATATGCAGCTTACTCTGGTGCACAGTGATGTCCACTGGGGGCTCAAGTGCAACTCCAGAGCAGGTGGTCATGGACAGGAAGCTCAAACTAGTGCACACCTTGAACGATTTACAGATAGTTTTAAGATGGGAACAAGAGATGGAAGTTTCTTAGCTTCTTCAGGATTTTTGCATAATTGGTTTAAGAGTTGTGGAGATCTTCCAGAAATTAAATGTGTAGGCATGTGGGTGTGTAGGTTTTCTTTCTGAGAGAGATGGAAAAGAGGGCAAAGTAGGAGACACATTTTTAGAACATATGTGGTCCAATAGGTAAAAGGAGATGGGGAACACAAAAGAAAGGATGGTTCAAGATCTCCACTTTAAGAATCAGAATGGATTCTTCTGTACACAGCCTGTGCTGTCAAGGGATGGATATATAAAGCAAGGACTAAAATCCTCAACATTTCAAAATGTGGGGGTTCCAGGGAGACCCACAAATGGGGGTTCTTTGTGGTGCCTAAAGCCAGTGTTCTGCCCTGCTGCAGTGATGATCAGTAGTGTCATGGTAGCTAAAGTAGTAAAAAGAGTTTCGTTTGCTCGCTGTAAGATCACTGCAAACCTACTTTCCTGTGTTGCATTGGGATGAATGCAATAGAGCGCGTTGGGTGGTGTGGGTTTGATCCTGGGTTCTTGTCTCCCTAAATGCCGCCCCCATTCTAGTTTTCGTATTTCTCTGGGCTTTTAGAACATCACTGAGTTGGTGATTGCCGGATGGCCTAGTTGGTGTAAATATAATGTGTTGGTCTTTCTCTATGTTCTTTGGGGTTTATGTTTACAAACTTTTTGTATTGACAGAAACATAGCCAAAGCATTCAAAGATGGTTATGTACCAGGCAAAAAGATCTGAGACATTAGTTTTGGGGGCCGCCTTCTTAAAGTGGAGACCTTGAACCATCCTTTCTTTTGTGTTCCCCATCTCCTTTTACCTATTGGACCACATCTGTACTAAAAATGTGTCTCCTACTTTGCCCTCTTTTCCATCTCTCTCAAAAAGAAAACCTATACACCCACATACATACATATTTAATTTTTGGATGATCTCCACATCTTAAACCAATTATGTAAAAATCCTGAAGAAACTAGGAAACTTCATCTCTTGTTCCCAAACTCCTGAGTCAAGACCATTTTTTGATGTGATTCGTGACAAACACTCAAGTTACTGCTTTATTTTGTTTGGATCCATCTTACTTAATCTTTAATCCTAAAGCAGAGAAAAGTAATTGAGGACCTTTCAGGAAGGAAGTGGGGTAAGGAGGCCAAGAAAGGGAATATGAATATGTATCCAAGTGACTCAGGAACTTTTATGCAGGTGCAAGAAACATGTCAAAGTGGCCACAAGATTGTTTAATAGGAGACATATGGATGATGTAACATCATGATGACTGGTAGAAACCAAGGATTTGTGAGAAACAATTTATGGGGAGAGAATGGAAGGGTAGGAAAGCCTGTATCTGTCTGTTCTTTTCCTGATCCTTTCCCCTCATTCCTGAACTATAGGACACTGAGCCCCTTTGTACTTTGGTGACCCCATCGCTGGGTGTGTTTATTTGATGGTTTATTTTGCTGTATTGGAAACTTTCTTTCTTATTTTCTAATCATTTTGTAACACACATGTTGACTTTGTCTCTTCTCTTCTTTCCTGGGAAAATACAATGAATAAACAAAGACGTATTGGAACTGGGAAAAAAATAGAATTGAGCACAAATACAAAACAGATTCTGGAAAACTAATAAGTATTTAACATATTTAAAGATAGTTCAATGCATGGATCATAGGAGTTCCTATAGATAAAAAAAAAAAAAAGAAATAAAGGGACACACAAAACAATACTAAAAACCATAACCCAAGAAAAAAAATTAAATAGTGTTGGGGCTGCATATACAAGAAGAGCACATCACTCACTTGAGAATATCAACCCAGAATGACCAATACCATGAGAGATTCCAGTAAAATTACTACATTTTAAGAAAAAATATCAAAACACTTAAGCATCTAGACAAAGAGTAAATGGCATAGAAAAGGAAAGAAATGAAATATCAGAAAACATCAATATAATGCTTTATAGCCATAGAAGATGGTATAAAACATTTAAAGAAATCAAAGAAAATATCAAAGAAAAAAATGTGAGCCAAAGATTTTATGGCCAACAAAACTAACTATCAAGTATAATTACCACAGACAAATTGTTATCAACATGCAAGAACTGAGGGAATGTTTTCATGAGCACTTCCTGAGCAATCTAGCAGAGCAAGCAGTAGAAAATTATAATTCATGGGCCAAACTGCTTTGATTCTGTTTTTTTTAATAAGGAGTTATATTTACACAGTCATGTTTACTTATTAACACATCCTTTAATAGTGCTTTCACAATAGAATGGCATACCTGTGTAATTGCAAGAGAGACTATATGGCCTAAAAAAGCCTTAAATATATACTATCTAGTCCTTCATGATGAGAAGTTTTCTTACCCATGAATGAATAATGAACTTCTGATAAGCTACAAAGAATAGTATGTAATGGATTTGTGTTCTAACAATGTGTATAATGTGACTTGTAAGTGGAGGGGGAAGAATGAATAGAGTATATATAAAATTTATTAAACCATATTTCATATTTTATCTATACATGTATCTGTTGATGTATCTATTGATCTACATATTTATTTGTCCATCCTATCATCCTGATTGTTCAGTTTCATTGGAGAACTCTGACTGATACATATTAACAGTACTAATATGGCTGTGCTTCAAATACTGTATATTTCAGTAGAGCAAATAATTATGGTATATTCTAATTCCATATTCTCTGTAATCTTGAGAACCAGTACTGTCAGTGTGTAAGAGAGGAGACATAGGTGCAATTCAGAGGTATTTTAGTAAAAAATCCTGTAGTTTAGAGTTTGGATTGAAATTATCCATATAAATATGCAACATATTTTATAGTTTTTATGTATGCTTGTGTGTATTATATATTTTTCTATATGTGACCACTGAAAATGCCTTAAAACAATGAATAATAAAGTAGCAATGAGCACCTCTAGTTATCTGACTGTAGTCATAAAATGTCGTCTCTTACTTAAAGCAGTGTTTCTTAGAAAAATGACTAATTCCAGTGTTGGAGCAAAAATTTACAAGATGACCCTGCAGTATCTTGTTACATCATTTAGCAAGAAAGCTATCAGTGTTTATGGGGTGCTGTCAAAAGGTTAAAATGAGAAACTGAAAAGATTTCTGCTGTCAAATATGAGATCATTTGAGCTCATCAAATACAATAATTGCAACAAATTACAACCTATGTATTCAAATCCATTAGTTTATAATGATTATTAAAATATTAACAATTTCAGCATTTTCAAATATAGTGACTAAAACAAAATATTTATGCGTCCTTTTCTCTGTTAACCATACTACTAGATAATCAAAGGATAGATGAAGATAAGTGATTATTTATAACATGATTCAATATATAAATACAAACATATAACTGAATATTACCAATTGTCAGCCTCCAACAAATCAATGTATCTAGCAGTGAATATCAATTACTAGTGATGTCCAAAAAAAAAAGGAATAGCAGATATAATGAGACTCCTCATGAAATAACATAACAACACTAATAATCTGGCCAAAGGGATGAAAATCAAGCTTAAACTAAACTCTGAGATTCTGTGACAATTTTGGAGAACAATGAAGAACAGAGGAACATGCTGAAATGCAACAGTAGAACCCAGAAACTGTGGAAAACTCCATAGGTCAAAAGGAAGAGGCACTTTAACAGATACATTGTAAGGAGGAAATTACAAGATGGAGGGAGAGCGTTTAAAGTAAAATATATCATACGAATCACAAAACTTCTAGTGTCTAGGTATACAAATTATACAAAAATTATAAAATTATTCATATAAGGTAAAATTATAAAGAAATGTAAGAATTGGTGATTAAACAAGATGATGGTTACTTGTATGGGAAAAGAAGGATTTGATATTGGGACTGAACACGAGACAGGAATTTAATGGGGGATGGGAAAAGTTTTATTCCTTGAACTGGGTATTGGTTACAATATTGTACACTTCATAAAAATGTATTAAACCATATATACATCTATTGTGTGTGTGTGTGTGTGTGTGTGTGTGTGTGTGTGATGGAGTATCGCTCTGTAGCCCAGGCTGGAGTGCAATGTCGGGATCTTGGCTCACAGCAGTCTCCTCCTCCTGGGTCCTGGTTCAAGCAAGTCTCCTGCTTCAGCCTTCCGAGTAGCTGTGATGACAGGCACATGCCACCATGACCAGCTAGTTTTTGTATTTTTGGTAGAGACGGGGTTTCATCATGTTGGCCAGGCTGGTCTTGAACTCCTGACCTTGTGATCCGCCCGCCTCAGCCTCCCAAAGTGCTGGGATTACAGGCATAAGCCACGGTGCCCAGCCATTAAACCATATTTTTACACATTTTTTGTGTATCTGTGTTTTATTTGTAACAAAAGTATTGGGACCAAAGAACTCATAACCAGGTCAATGAGTATCTGCTATAATCTCAATTTATTCAAAATTGGCTTATAAAAAGGAGATATTTTATACTTTTACATAAGTGTAGAGATAGAGATATTTACTATCACTCTATTTGAGTGCTTTAGTTAATTCTAGTTCAAGTTTTAAAATTTTTCATTTGCATTTATAAAATTTTGAAACATATTCTTATCTATTTTCTGTAATGTAGCATAATTTCCAGGTACACTTTTAATACATTGAGTATTAATTGATTCAACATAAATGTCATTTCTGTGGAGGAACTTTTTGCTTTGGGCCTGCCTATCATTCTTAATTACTTTCTGAAAATGTCCCCGTCTGCCATTCTCTCAGTCCTTATGAATAAGGAGGGTCTCCACCCTTGGCACTGGACTTGGGACAAGTGATCCACGTTATGCCAACTCAAGAATCAAATCCTCCCATCCACAGTGGATTTTATTAGGAGAACACCAGATGATATGGTGGTTCTAGTCCATTTATATAGAGCTATATCCTGGCCCATAGCATTTATTTCAGGAATAGGCCTAGTAACCACTTTGTAAGCAAGCCAATCATGAAAAGTGTGTGATAATATACTGAAGTAGAAGCTCTCTTATTTTGCTATTGGATGCCTAGGTGGATGTAGGATTGGGACTGTGGGCAGAATTATGACTATGGGCAGAATTATGCCTTCATTTCAAACTGGAGAAAAGCCACATGGTCAGTAGAGAGAATGGACTCTGTTTCTTATGATAACGTTTGACACTAGGTTAAGATAGAACTGTTTACATTATAATTTCTGACTTTTCAATTATGTAATATAATCATCTCCAATGGAGTTGTATTTTGTGACAAATTATTAGAGATGCCATGTTGCATTTGAACACTAGCACGTCCAAATAACAATTTGTTATGACAGTTATCCTTGAATCTATTTAAACATATTAAATATATCAGGGCATTTGATAAACAATGTTTGGTAAAATATTTTGTCAAGCATTGGGGTAAATTAATAAAATTTTACAATATCATTGTTGAATTTAGAATCCTACATGCTTGTCCATTTATTTGAAAAGGCTTTAGTATTCTCTACTATGTGAAGTATGAAATACACAGTTCTAGGTGTAAGACATGTGACCCATATGAGACCAATCTAAGACTGAAGGGATGTAACAGAAAGAGACATAAAGATGAAGAAAGTAAGATCTTTCATTTCAAGGACTTTATGATCACCACCACACACACACACACACACCAACAATACATATAAACACACATACAATGTCTTATGAAAACATAAGTTCATAATTGTTACTTGCCTAACTTCTTCATTCAACTCTCTCCTATCTTAACCTTTTACTGCTGTGACACCATGTCTTTTATTTGGTTTCTTAGAAGGAGAGCCTGAGATGAAAATTCTTGTTAAAATTATTTAAATGGTTGATCTCAAGGAGGAGAGTGAATGAAGCAGGTCAGAAAACAGAGAGAAAAGCTAAACATATGTGAGTTATCATTTGAGGACTAAAACCCTGAAACACTTAGAAGTTATGAAGCCAAATTTGTACCACAGACACACTCCCTCTTTAGAGCAACAGGGGGAATGTGTATCTTATGTGTCACTCAGACATTGGCAGAGATCAGCCTGCAGAAGTGAAATTGGTTTAGCCTGCAGGGGATAAACATAAGGGTGCAAGGGCCAATTCTGCAGAGAAACAGGAAGACATGAGTTGCTATCAGCCAATATTTTCACTCATTGGAGATGGGTGTCACAGCCAAAATGAATCTAGGAGGGGACTAATAGCATCCGCCTCTTCATGTTTATCAAAGTTAATATAGTTGCAGGTACATTGTTTCTCTCTGCCTAGGCTGCCTATCAAACCCCGCGGTGCCAGAGAAAGTTGGGCCCTGCTTAAGTGTTGTTTATACAGCACTTTATGCCTCTAGGATCAATTATCACAGTAAATATAATCACTCTGTTTTCTTTCTTTCTTCTTCTTTTTTTTTTTTTTTTTTTTGTGAGACACAGTCCTGCTCTGTCTCCCAGGCAACAGTGCACAACCTCAACCACTGCAACCTCTGCTTCTTGGTTCAAGAGATTCTCCTGTCTCAACTTGCCAGGTAGCTGGGATTACAAGAGTGTGCCACAATGCCCAGATAATCTTTTGTATTTTAGTAGAGACAGAGGTTTCACTATGTTTGCCAGGCTGGTCCCGAACTCCTGGCCTCAAGTAATCTGCCCGAAGTGCTAGGATTACAGGTGTGAGCCACCGTGCCCGGCCTAGTCATTTTCTCCAAAGTAGGTCTTCACAAGTCTGAGAATTACTTGAGGATAATAATTGAGTCTGATTAATCTTTATTTCCTCAGACCAAATGTAGTAATTAAATGATATATTATTGTAGATTACATATATGTTGTATTTTAGTTTTTTCGAAAAGTTGATAAAATGGCAAACACGAAGCTGAAATTTGGATATATAGCCCAGTTGGTATAAAATAGTTCTTTAGAGGTGAGTCTCTTGGAGTAAGTAAACTACTGTTCAAATGTCTGACAGAGAAGTTCTTTTAATTCTCTAAGCTTCAATTGCTTAATTTTACATTTTTACAATTAGAATTTTATATTAATTTTATAAGGATGAAAAATATTGCCATGATCCTGTTTCTTGAACTAATTAAGAAAATGTATATAAAAGGGATTTGTATAGTAAGTATAATGGTAAATATTAAGTGTTGAGCATATGCTAGATATTTTAATGATGATCGTAGGAAAAACCATGGTTGCAAGAAAATTCCAAGTATCAAAATCTCATGTTGATATTTCATGCTTTAAGTAATTTTAAAGAATCAACGGATAAAAAGTAGCATGTTAGACCTGAATTTGATATTTTTTGAATCTGTTTTATTAGATATTCAGATTCATGGCACATGACACAATGGATCATGAATATTGTTGCTTTATCTGCAGCTAGACGTATCATTCAGATCTGTATATATTCTCATTGCTGAGCATAGAGTTTATCCTGGCAATGTCAATATAACATATTAATGTAATCATGGTGTTATTCCCTAAATGGGAGCTTCATGTTTAGTCTCATATGGTTCTATCAGTTTATAAAATATATCTCAGGAGTGACAGGAAACATAAAAAGAAAGTACCTTGCATAATGAAGACCTAACTCCTGCGGTTTTTTTAATTAATTCAGTTTCTTTAATTAATTATCCTTTAAGACTGTGCCCGCTGTAGCTATGTTTCACTCTGCTAGAGCACCAGCAAAGATCACCAGATTGTTTCTGAGATGGTTTTTTAATTTTTTTAGAACTGAAAAATATGAATTCATTTAATAAATTGCCCCATTTTAAATTATGCCAAGAACACTTTGAGATGGTGATGGCTGCAATGCATTCTCTTTCTTCTGAAATCTTTGCTAAGAAACCACATTAGTAATTTAAACCTCTAATTACAGATAAAAGGCTTGTATTTCATTTTGCCTTTTATACCTGTTTTCAAATGTTCTATTTGCTTTCCACAACTTCTTATTCATCAAAATTTGGGAAGCTATGAATTAGAGGTTTGAGGATTACATAACTCAGAAAAAAACTGCCTAGTTTTTCATTGTCATTAAAAGCTATGAATAAATTTAAATAGTATAAAAATGTGTTGGATTAATCCACATTTGGTTGGTTTAAAGTAACATAATACCTGTGTATGCATGTCTGTCTGTGTGTGTATACTTTATCACAATAGTGAATATTGCTGGAAAGTGAATGTGCTGGAATAGCTTCAGAGAGCTTATCTCCACATATTTTCTTAACTGGCACATTATTGTACATATTTATGGGCTACAGTGTGAGATTTCCATACATGTATTCAATGCATAATGATCAAATCAGGGTAATTAGCGTATCTACCAACTCAAACAATTATTATTTATTTGTGTTGGGGACATTCAAAGTCCTCTCTTCTAGCTATTTGAAAATACGCTATAAATTATTGTTAATCGTAATCACTCTACAGTACTATAGAAAACTAGAAACTATTGCTTCTATCTAGCTGTAATTTTATACCCCTTAACCAAACTCTCCCTATCCTGCCTTCACCACTACCCTTCCCAGCCTCTGGTAAGCATTATTCTACGGTCTACTTCCATGAGAGCAATTTATTTTTGCTTTCACATGCAAGTGAGAACGTGCAGTGTTCATCCTTCAATGCCAGGCTTATTTCACGTATCTTAATATCCTCCAGGGTTATCCATATTGCCATGAAAGGCAGGATTTCAGTTTTTCTTATAGTGAAATAGCATTTCATTGTGTGTGTGTGTGTGTGTGTGTGTGTGTGTGTGTGTATATAATAATTTTTAGTACATTCATCTATTAATGGACAGTTAGGTTGATTCCATGTTTCGAGTATTATGAATAGCACAGCAATAAACATGAGAGTGCTGATATCTCTTTTACGTTTTGATTTCCTTTCCTTTGGATATATACACAGTGGATGGATTGGTTGATTTAATGGTAGTACCATTTTTAGATTTTTGAAAAACCTTTACAGTGTTTTCCATAATGGCTATGCTAATTTACAATACCACCAACAGTGTATAAGTGTTATCTTTCTTTTCTCCACATTCTCACCAGTATTTGTCATTTTTTTCCTCTTTTTGTAAGTAGCCATTGTAATGTGAGTGAGGTCATATGTCATTGTGGTTTTGATTTGCATTTCTATAATGATTAGTGATGTCGATTATTTTTTATGCACTTGTTGGACATTTGTATGTTTTCTTTTGAGAAATGTCTACTCATATAATTTGCTCATAAGTAAACCAATTTATTTGATATTTTGCCGTTGAGTTGTTTGGGGTTTTGTGTATTATAGATATTAATCCTTTATCAGATGAATGGTTTGTAAGTATTTTCTACTATTCTGCAGGTTTCCTCTTCACTCTGTGGATTGTTTCCTTTGCTGTGCAGAAGCTTTTTAGTTTGATATAATCTCTCTTGTCTATTTTTGCTTTCTTTGGCTGTGTTTTTTTATATCTTATCCATAAAATCTTCGCCCAACCCAAAGTTTTGAAGTGTTTCCCGTGTTTTCTTCTAATGGTTTCATAGTTCCCCATCTTACATTTAAGTCTCTAATCCATTTCGAGTTCATATCTGCATATAGTGAGAGAAAGGGGTCTAGTTTTATTATTCTGCATATGGATATCCAGTTTTCCCAGTTTAGAGAAGAGATAGTTATTTCCTCAATGTAAGTTCTTGGCCCCTTTTTTAAAACTCAGTTGGCTGTAAACATGTAGATTTGTTTCTGGGTTTTCTATTTTGTACCATGTTTTTATGCCAGTATCATGCTGCTTTGATAACTATAGCTTTATAGCATATTTTGAAGTCAGGTAGTGTGTGTCACCAACTTTGTTCTTTTTACTCAGAATTGCTTTCCTAGTTGACACATTTTGTGGTTCCATATAAAGTTCAGAATTGTTTTCCTATTTGTGTGAAGAATGTTTTTGTATTTGGTTAGGGATTGGGTTGAACCTACACACTGGTGTGAATAATAGGTTTACTTTCATAGTACTAATTCTTCCAAGCCATAAACAAGGGATGTCTTTCCATTTGATTGTGTCCTCTTCATAGTCTTCCTTGTAGACATCTTTCTTATCTTTTGGTTAAATACATGTTTTAGGTATCTTATATTTTTGTAGCTATTGTGAGATTTCTTTCTTGATTTTTTTTTCATCTCGTTTGCTATTGTTGTATAGAAGTGCTACCAATTTTTGTATGTTGATTTTTGCATCATGTAACTTTACAGAATTTGTTTATCAGTCCTTAGAGTTTTTTTGGTGGAATCTTTAGGCTTTTCTCTGTATAAAATTATGTCATCTGTGAACAGGAACAATTTCACTCCCTCCTTTCTAACTTGGATGGCTTTTATTTCTTTCACTTGCCTAATTGCTGTGGTAAAGACTTCCAGCTCTGTGTTCAATAACAGTGGTGAAAGTGGGCATCAAAGTGAGCGTGCTTGTCTTGTTCCAGGACTTAAAGGAAAAGCTTTCAACTTTTGCTTTATCAGTATAATGTTGGCTGTGGGTTTGTCACATATGGCCTTTATTGGGTTGAGATACATTCCTCATATGTCTAATATGTTGAGAATTTTTATCATGAAGTGATGTTGACATTTATCAAATTTTTTTTCTGCGTCTATTGAGATAATCGCATCTTTTGTCCTTTATTCCCCGATGTAGTGTATCACATTTATCAATTTACATATATTGAACTATTCTTGCATCCTTGGAATAAATCCTAATTTATCATGGTATATAATCTTTTTGATGTGTTGTTTCATTCTGTTTGCTAGTATTTTTCTAGAACTTTTACATCTATGTTTATCAATGATATTGACTTATAGTTTTCTACATATTTGTTGTATTTTTTGTCAGGTTTTAGCACGTGGGTAAGGCTGGACTTGTAGAATGAGTTTGGAAGAATTTCCTACCCTTCAATTTTTTGGTATAATTTGAGAAAAATTAGTATTAGTTCTTTTTTAAATTTTGGTGGAATTCAGCAGTGAAGCCATCCAGTCCTGGGCTTTTTTGTTGGTGGTGTTGTTTGGATTTTTTTTTAAAAATGCTAAGTCAATATTGTTACTTGTTATTGTTCTATTTAGAGTTTCTGAAATTGAAGACAGGTGTCTTGAAATAACTCAGTAAGACAAAAATAAAAGACAAAAATAATAGAATAAAGAATGAAGAAGTCCTATCGGACATAGGCAACACCATTAGGTAAACAAATATTTGCATTAAGAAATGTCCACAAGAAGAAAAAACAGGAAAACATAACAGAAAACTTAATAAAATAACAGCTGAAAACATCCCAAGTCTTTAGAGAGATATGGACATCCTAACACAGGAAGCTCAAAGGTCTCCAAATAGATTCAGCTTATTTCCATTCTCTTACCTGACCTGCATGATTCAATTAAATTAAGCACTATAAGATAAATATAAAAATATGTATTTAAAGACCCAATATTTATGTGTGGGCAAAAATAAAATGTTGAAATTTCACTAATTTTGTTTTTTTACTCGAAATTTCACCTCCCCATTATCAGGGTTCATATTATAAATCCATCCTTTTAAACTACATTTTTCAGTACCTTTTTATTTCCCAGCCTCTGTTTTAGGCAATATTTTCCAGGATCATTGTGAATAAGACATACAAAGTCTCTACTATCAGACAAATTATATTTTTATTGGGAAGACAGAAAATAAATTATAAACTGGTATGATATCAGGTCATAATTAAGTGCTTTGGAGAAAAATGTGGGGCAGGCAGTGTGTTGTGAGATGGTGGAAAGGCTGCTTTATATAGTCCACAGGGCTGGCCTTTGTGAAGAGCTAACATTATAGCAAAGATTTTAAATGATGTGGGTAGCAATGCTTGTAGGACACATAATGTCTATAGGCTTTTAGGTGTAAATAAACTTGGTATATCTTAGGTACACAAAAAATGCCTCGTGTGCAAGAAGGGAGCCTTAGGGAGAAAGAGCCTGAAGGAGAGGAGATAAGCACAACAAAGTGCTCCCCTTGGCTCTCACTGGAACCCTATTTTCATTGACGTTTTTAGTAGCCAAGCCCCAAACACTTTATAATACTCTTTCCATCTCTTTATTATCCCTAGCACCTACTTCATTAAAAATAAGTTGTGCTTCTAAGTGATTTCTAAAACTTTTATATAAATTAGGGACTTCTATTTCATTGTTCCAATTACCCCCAAGGCCTAGATAGAGATATGAGAAATCTAAAGTTATTCTAGGATCAAGAGACTTCTCTCTCGTTAGAGGTTTAAAATTTAATAATACATAAATCAGTGTTTCTCTGGACAGATCTTACTAATGAGCACAAAGTTATGTATGTAATTCTTCAGGGACTTTCTCCAAGCTTTTACCATATCTATCTATCTATATATATATATGTATGTGTATATATATATATATATGTTATAGATATATTTCTTCAGGGACTTTCTCCAAGCTTATACCCGCCTTCATTTTTATCTTGCAAGCTTAGATGTTCATAGATAGAACTTTAAACCACATTCTGTAGGGTGAAGAAGAGCATTTTTATCCTTTTATCTACTTTCTCATTAGCCAGACATTAGTTAATCATTGAAAATAGTGTCCTTACCTGAATATACATGAACTAGAAAATATTTCAGGGTCTTGTCACTCAGCGTTTCCTCCTGAATAAGCCTCTCAGGGCTATGATACTAATATTGTAAGATAAATACAAATACAAAAAAAAAATTACTCTTGTAAACAAGGGAAGAGGCACTCTCCACAATCTACTCCCTTTTCTAAAAGTATTTACTTCATATTATATCACTTGTTAATGTAAGTTCCTTCTTAGTCTCTTTGAAATGTATGTAAACCTTTTTAAGAGCTACACAAGCCTCCTGTCAGTTTTAAGATTCAGGAATTACTTTCTCACAGACCCGGGATGATCTTTTGGAAATGGAACCTTTAAGGAAGATGGTACTACCACCGTCTGTGCCTTGGTAAGAGACTAACTTCAGTGGGAACCTTACCTTATGTTGCAAAGTGTCTTGTGTCATAAAGATATAAGAAGTTTGTTGGCCGGGCGCGGTGGCTCAAGCCTGTAATCCCAGCACTTTGGGAGGCCGAGGCGGGCGGATCACAAGGTCAGGAGATCGAGACCATCCTGGCTAACACGGTGAAACCCTGTCTCTACTAAAAATACAAAAAATTAGCCGGGCGTGGTGGTGGGCGCCTGTAGTCCCAGCTACACGGGAGGATGAGGCAGGAGAATGGCGTGAACCCGAGAGGCGGAGGAGCCGAGATCGTACCACTGACAATAGTGTGTCCTTTTGTTTAGAATAGTAGATTTATTTGAAAACATGGATGTAATAGGTTCTATGTGCTTGGCTATATAAAAAGGTGAGATTTTTTTCTTGTATTTGCAATCCCATAGGGATCTACCTGTGATATGTATCACATTCTGGCTTAATGATTATTCAGTAATAATGTGTTTTCTTTCTCTACTGCCATTGTGGAGAGGTTTTCTGGGTTGCAAAGACATTTTATATTTAATTACATTTTCCACAAATTTCATAGACTGTAGATCCTGAGCCAGGGATGAGATGGGGAGTGGGCAGTATCTGCTTGGGGCTGATAAAAGGAGGAGCTGAAAGATATTTATAAGAAAAAAATATATCAAGTTGGAAAGATTATAAGAGCGTAAATTTGAAGGTGAAGATACTGGGTTCAGGCTTTGAGAAACAAATCAGAGATATAACAATGAGTTTAAAATCTTGGTTTGAAGGTGAAATATAGATTTCCTAATGTGCTGTTATATGGGCAACGACTACTTAGCTCTGACAAAGAGTGTTAACATTGTTCAGACGTTATTGGGGCTTTGCTGGCATCTTGCACCTAAATACATTGAAAAAAGCAAAATGCTTTGTTTTTCTCTCCCTGAAATAAAGACTTTTAAGCACATTTATTGTTCAGAACACCTGTGTTCCAGGCATCTATTTAAGGCATTCTAAATTCTAAGGAAATTTCTCCAAATCATATCTTAATCAGCAAAAGGGTGATAGAATCTAGCCAAGTCTAGGAAGAAATGAAAAAGCAGCTCAAATAAATATAATTTGTGGTATAAGAGCAGAAGGAATCTGTTCTACTGTCTTTATGCTGCTTGCTGCAAAAGTAGGCATGGGCTCCCAGGTGTATTTCTGATCGTGTGTGTGTGTGTGTGTGTGTGTGTGTGTGTGTGTGTGTGAGAGAGAGAGAGAGAGAGCTTGTTTCTTTTCTCAGCCAGTAAGAAATTAAGCTATAGTAGAACTCATTTATAATAGGGCTGGCGCCAGTGATTTCTTGAGATTTACAATCAAATGTGCAACAGATGTAATTTAAATGGAAGAGTTAATATTATTTGTGTGTGTGTGTTGTGTTTATGTGCATATGTAGTATTTTTTTTATAAGTCAAATATGGCAAACTTGCATTTAATTCAAGCTCATGTCAGTTATTTATATATACCCTACGTGCTGAAGAAACAAGTCTTCATTCTTATTTCTAACATCTCACTAAATAAAAAATAATTTAGAGTATTTCTAATGAATTTGATTTTCTCACAATGTGAATATTTTGTATGTATGTTTAATTATCTTATTTTGTACAAATATGACATAATGAAACTTTATTTTTTGTAATTTATACCATGGTTAATCATAGCTGAAAGGTCAAACTTGTATTTAACATAGTGCTTTAAAATGAAATGACTTTCCAAATGAGTTAATGTTCATTATTACTAATTACATTTTGAAGGGCTTTTATCCAAAACTACTTGTATGATACTGCAGAAATAGTGTCAGTAAATGGCATGTTAACATATAAATTTGTTGCTATAATAGCAAATCATTTACTTAGAGAAATATAAGTTTTGAGAAAGTAACTTCCTATCAATAAATGTAACTTTTGCACGTATATTTCTATCTTACTAAAAAAATTTTTTTGCTAAGTTTTTTTTAAGTAGTTGACCTCTTTAGTTTGATATTTGAATATTTTTCAAATATGGAATTATTTATTAGCAAGCAGCTGCGTACCTGAAACACTTTAATTTTATAAATAATGCAGATGATGGTCATATTTCAGTTAAATGTCAATTTTTCATTAGACAATGTATCTACTCATTGTGAGAAAGATTCCGTAATGAAGAAAACAATGCTATTTGTGATACATATTTCTCTGGTTATTCTGTAATATGTTAAAAACATGTAGCACACAATTTTGCAGGCACTTACTACTCATTAATATACCAATTTATTTTCTTTATGCAAATAATAAATGGATTTTTTGTAGAAGAAAAGCACAGCCTTGGGTGGATAGCTAGACACACTCCTTTTGCCATCAGTTCCCTGCACAGACCCTGCTTGTGGAAGGCAGAAGGCCCTCCAGCCAATAGCAGCACCGTCAGCATGGGACGATGCTGTGTGTTGTTTTACTCCTCTATGATATGTTAAGGAAAGCAAGTTCAGAAAAATAGAAACCATACCAATTTTTAACAAAGATTTTAATATGGGTAATTGATTAAACATGTGAAGGAATGAAAGGTAACAAGGAACACTAAAGTAGCTGTGGGTAACCCAAGAACTGAAGGAAGCAAGCGAACGAGGGGAAGAAGTCAGCATTACTAGAATATAGATGCTTAGAGAAAGGGCCTTTGTGGGCCCAGACCTCTGGTAAGAGGATGCTGGTTAGTGCTGGTACTGCTAAGTGGGATGAGGGTGAGGGATCAGGTGGTTCTATTAAAGCAGGAACAATCTAGAGCTTGGAACCAATGGCCACTTCCAAGGCCAACTGTCTTTGCAATGGCAACACTGACAAAAAACACAAAGTGAAAAAGAAAGAGGAACACCTTTTTCTCCTCCCCTTCTCTTCCGGTCAGCATCTATTGCATCCTATTTCAGATGCTGACAGAGAGCCACAAGACAAAGGGGAAATTAGCCTCCAAGGTTCCAGCTCATCATTCCAAGCAGAATTTAAAAGGGTATGTTTAGAGGTGAGAAGCATTAGGCTAAATATCTGCACACTTTCCTTGCATAAGATTTGATCACCAGAGGGAATTCCATGCTGCAGTCTCAGTGTTACAGTTTTTCTGAAACTGGAGAAAATTCAAACTGGGCTCTCCGAGTCCCAACCACTGTCTTGGGCTATGGGCGGTCTTTTGGCTAAATTGGAATATCCAGATCCAGATGTATGAGAAGCTGTGTCTGATGGTGAAGGAAATTCCAAAGCAGAGTCGAATGCACCATAACAGTGTGTTGGCAGCCACTGGGGCAAAGGTAAGCCACAGGCTAACAGCCACCAAAATACCAGGGACTGACTCCACCCAATAACCTCAATGAGCTTATATGCAAATTCATTCTTATACCTTACACAAAAAAGCAGCCCTGTGGAACCTTGATCTTTTAAGACCTGGAACAGAAAAAGTAGATAAAACATGCTGTCCAGAATTCTGCCCACAAAATCTATGACAGGGGTGTCCAATCTTTTGGCTTCCCTCGGCCACATTAGAAGAAGAAGAATTGTCTTGGGCCACATACACACTAACACTGATGATAGCTGATGAGCTAAAATATTGTAAAAAAAAAAATCTCGTAGTATTTCAAGAAAGTTTATGAATTTGTGTTGGGATGTTCAAAGCTGTCTTGGGCCACATGCAGCTTGCAGGCTGCAGGTTGGACAAACTTAATCTGTGAGATAATGAACGTGTTTTATTTTAAGCCACTAAGTTTGAGGTGATTTTTAGGGTAAGCAATAGAATATGACTGTAGAGAGCAACCAAGGATAGTATGTTTAGTTAAATCTTGAAGCCCTGGCTTCTTCTCACCACTTTGAAGAAGTTTCAAGTTCTAAGAAGAGAAAGAGGAACCTCTAGTGTAGCTAACAGTAGAGTGGATACCTTGGAATTACAACTTGAGATGGCCCTTTGAGAGGAACAGCTGAATGAGCCCCACTCTTTCTCTATTTTCACTGTGGAGCATTCCCTTACCCAACAGTGAGACCACATTAGCAAAATGAAGACTAGTGACCAAGCCTGTTTTCTTGCCACCCTTAATGGGACTCTTGACTCTACTGTCCAACTTATATACACTACAAAAACAAACAAAAACGAGCCTGGGGTTTGTCAGGTAACTCTGGGCTTGCTTGGAATTGAAGATTGGATAGCTATTATTCCTAGAGCTAAGGATGGTCTAAAAAAAAAAAAGTTCCCCTTTTAGTATTTTGGAAGGTCATTATTTTTGGCCAACAGACAGCTGTCAAGATTATTTTAAACATTCCTGCATCCTTTAATTAAATTGTGATTCATGGTCATTGAACAAATATTACACTAAATATGGACATTTTACATTAAAACACCGAGTGTAAGCAAGCTAGTTAGACACGTCCATGAATTCTTGCCGATGAGTTCTATCACTATATTTGTAGCTCATTGCCAGGTACCTGCTGTACTTACAAAACTTGTCAAGATTATACAGTTGAAACAATATCTCATAATAACAGAAGAAAAACTACTTGTTCTTCTCAAAAATATTTCAGGAAGGCAGAAGCTCTTTGGGATGCTATTCCATTAACAGTGAACATCACTGATGCTTGGATCCCTTCTGTGGAATATCAAAGCTAAAATGAAAAATTAGCTCCCACTTTACAGGCAACAGCTGATGTTATCACTGTGACTAAACAGACTGCTGCCATGACTGGTAACTGGTATGAAGCTTTGGACATTCAACACTTTGTATTTTTTTATGATCGTTCTTCCGAAGAAAGACCGGGATCAATTTGCTTCCATGTGGCAAAGCTTGCAGTACATTTGTGCACTCCTTTTACAAGGTATGTGAATTATTCTGCAGTATTTTATCAAAGGGTCAGACAAGTTTTAGCACAGTATGAGCTACTGGTATGTGCTAAAATATTTCTTTTCATTTAAGACATTCTGATGGTGCCTCCCAAGGAGGAAACTGTTCATGCTGGAGTGATTAAAGTTGGCTGGGCCTTGAGTGAGAATACAATTTAGAGCCCTGATATTCCAGTGTCCTCTATTGTAAAGTGAAAATGGCATATCCTGTTAAGGCCAGCAGAGGTCCTCAAATCCTTGGCCAATTCTAAGAAAGAGGTGCAAGGAACAGACCCATGATCAACAGAATCAGTACCACTCACTGTATTATCTGTACCACTGGTATAAGAGGATCTCAGCTATAAAACTTGTCATCAGATAAGACAGCATGATTTGCTGATGAAACAATTCACTTCCAGCATGGAATATCTAGTGGAATGCTACGGCAATCCCCCATAAAAATAATAAACAGCTGATTGTGTATAGTATCGGATATTCTTTATAAGGGGCTTAATTTCAGGTCCTGCTCTAGGATATGAAGTATGAAGAGACTGATTGAAATGTATCTTCATATAGACTCATGGGTAGTTACTAATAATGTCTTAGCTCTATGATGAGGCCACTAGGACACCAAGGTATAGATAACAAAATATGTAGTGATATAAAGTATGTTTAACTTATAGACTATCTCTCATATATATATAGGAATAATATATATATATATAAATATATTTCACATGTACTGTCAGAAAGCAACCATTTAAAGAACACCCTCTAGATTGAATAAGTATATGTACTCAATTCTATTATAGCTTGGTGGATTTGTGCTCAAAATATTACAGAAAAGGAATTATCACAAAGAACTACAAAGTCTGTCCTATTTGCAACCTATGCCAGCCTCTGTGAGGAAGAATTCTATAAGAACTGTTTTCAGCTACTTATAAGTTACAGACCATCATTCTCATTCTACCTAAGCTTAATTGCTATGTGTTAGGGGTATAAAATCAGAAAGTCTTTGGAAAATAAAGTGTATTTTTCATTTTATTCCTTTGTAATTCCTAACTTTATCCCTGATATTCTCACCTTAATATCTTGGTTCCTAAAACAATCAGTAATTTTCCATAATAGCTGGGAAAAAAAAACAAACAAAAACCCAGAGCTGCTCCTTAATGCCCTGGTCATATTTTTCTCCATCACGGAGCTACCTTCATTATACTGTCTAACAGCCCCCAACCTGTGTGCCCACCAAAGTATAAATACTGGATAGATTTGGATATTGTCTTGAATACAACTGTGGGTGAGACTTTTTGTGCCTCTAGGACTTGTTTTCCTCTACAGATGGCAGGGACTCCGCTGCTTCCCTGTTGGACCTGAACACTTATTTTCTGAAGATTGCTAAAAACCCAGAAATCATTACTGACACTTCTTTTCATTGTCTCTGGTGTCAACACCACAACTTTTCTGAGTGATGAAAGCCTGATATACACAGGCTTTCATCATGAAGCACAGATGATTATGAAGCCCAGTGAGTTATCTCAAGCTTATGGGACACTGTATGGGAATTTTCTGATCAGATAGCCTAGGTCTTTATTGCTAAGCACAGCAAATATTACTCTTTGTCCAGGTTGTACTGACCCTGAACTCTTGAAGGATCTCTAAGAAGGGAAGGATAAAATGTCTAAGTATTGTACTACTTTTGAGTCAATACCTTAGCTCAAATTGAGATCTCAGAGAAGTATCTGAAGGAGCAGGCAGATAACTCTGAGTGTCCCAATTGGTTTTGGTGTGATAGACTTTATGTTATAAGCCTTGTAATCTTTTGAATTTTGCTGCATCTTCTTTAGCTCTGCAAGCAGGCATTTAAGGCCCAATTAAAGTCTAAATGATTATGATGTTAGACTGGGAACTGTACATCTAGTAATTCTCTATGGGCCAGTGATAGAGTGGAGGGAGAAGAGAAAAGCCTTTGGATGAATGGCTCTTCCTGTCCACTTTTCTGTTCCATGTAGTCTGGCACAGAGCTGTTTAGTTGCACTGAACTGGTTCTCAGAGTCATATCCAGACATCTACCTGATATCAGCAAGGTTAATATGAAATCTCCCTGGCAGAGGTCTGCATTTGTTTCCTAGGACTGAGATTTCTTGTCATGTTCCTTGTTGCAAATAATGTAAAGTTACTTTACCCTATTTTGAGATAGCATACACATATAACAAGCTATGTGAGGGAAGGGTATTCTGTCATGGAATTCTCTTCTTGATAAGTTTGCTATCCCAACCAGATGTTTAAATGGAAAAACTGTGCAAAGTTAAAGGGGCTTGTGTGTTCTGGTTCAACTCTGCTTCTCCATCATTATCAATAAATCTTTTAACACTTTCTTGTTAAGGGCTTGAGTCACTGTGCACTCTGGATAACAATATGCAGAATCCCTGTGCTTATTGAGGAAGGACATGGCAGTATATTCTTACCTTCCATTTAGAGTATGAATCCTTTGAATACTAAAATAGATTTCTATATCTCATATAACCCAGAAATATCCATGCATATACTATTCACAGAAGATATTCCTGGATTAAAATTCTAAATTCATGTCAGCTATTTATTTAAAATTTCAAAAATTAGATCTTGTCTCTTCAACTTGATCGTGTGCTCTTTTAAAGGAGAGGTGTAGTTTACATGTTTCTAATAGCCTTTAAGCACCTACCTCAACTTTTAAGTATAGTAGACAATAAAGGTATGTTGGTTTATGGTTTCACAAATTTACCTGTTTTGGGGGCATATTCATTGCATTAATAGTCAAATTTTGATAGTGTTATTATTCTGAGTAATGTATTTATTTGGAAATATATAACATATGCACATGATCAAAGAAACAGAATATATATTGAAAGCAAAATGTTAGTTCTCTCTTATTACTCATTCAGAGTCCCTTTATCCTTCTCTATTATGATTCTTTCTGCATATATACAGAGATATTCCAGAATAAACTAAATATTCTACCTATTAATATAATTTTTGCCCAATAGCAGCATGTAAGATTACTATTCTGCTTTTTTCTCCACTAACTGATATTGATACATTTCCTTTATTCCATAAAAGTATTTAGATTAAAGTTGCTTCATTATGTTTTTACTAGTTACACTCACTCTGTCGCACAGGCTGGAGTACAATGGCACGATCTTGGCTCACTGCAACCTCCACCTCCTGGGTTCAAACGATTCTCCTGCCTCAGCTTCCCAAGTAGGTGGGATTACAGGCATGTGCCACCATACCTGGCTAATTTTTGTATTTTTACTAGAGACAGGCTTTTGCTATGTTGGCCTGGCTGGTCTCGAACCCTTGACCTCAGGTAATCTGCCCACCTCAGCCTTCCAAAGTGCTAGGATTACAGGTGTGAGCCACTGGGCCTGGCCTATTTTGTTAATTTTGCTTGAGTGTATATGTGTATAGATACAAGTGAATTAAGTGAATAAAATCCCAACTCCCAACAGACTAGCAATCTTTTTTTTTTTTTTTTTTTTTTTTTTGAGACGGTGTCTCACTCTGTCACCCAGGCTGGAGTGTAGTTGTGCGATCTCAGTTCACTGCACACTGCAACCTCTGCCTCCCTGGTTCAAGTGATTCTCCTGTCTCAGCCTCCCAAGTAGCTGGGACTACAGGCACATGGCACCAAGCCTGGCTAATTTTTTATATTTTTAGTAGAGATGAGGTTGCACCATGTTAGCCAGCATGACCTCAATCTCCTGACCTCGTTATCCACCTGCATCGGCCTCCCAAAGTGCTGGGATTAAAGCCTTGAGCCACCACGCCTGGCCCCGACTAGCAATCTTATTAGGAGAGACAGTCAATAAATACACAGTAACAAATATATAACATATTTGATTGTAATAGGTGATATTCAACACTTATTAAGCAACCACAACAAAACCAGAAAGCCAAGGAGATTGTTACAGATAAGGGTAAAAGTAGATGTACTGTTTACTAGCAGAGGACTACTGAAGGCCTCATGGAGGTCCAGTAGAGATCTGAAAGGAAGGATCTGCAGTTATCCAGTCGCATTACATCCCAAAGAGTGGGAAAAGAGGGTACAAAGAGATGCAAATGTTCAACTTGCAGCAAGGAGGGGAGAACGACTGGGGTACAATGAAAGAGAAGGTCTGGGGGATCAGGTCTAACAACGTACTGGAATCAGATCAGTTAAGCTTTTTAGGCTGTTTTATTACATTGGTTTTACACTGAGGAATAAGAGAAGTGATAGAGTCATGAGCAGATTGACACGAATGAAATATTTTGACCTGACTTACAAAATAACAGGAGCACCATGAGTCCTGTTTTAAAAATAGACTATGTAAGAGTGAGGGCAAAAGCAGCAAGAGTAGGTGGGAGAAAATTTCAGAAATCCAGATGAGAAATAGTGTCTGGGTAAGTAATGGTGTCAATAGAGAGAACTGATCATAATCTGTTTATATTTTGCAGTTAAAGTCTACAGAAAATAATGATGGACTGGATGTACTATGTGAGAAAAAAAAAAGTCAATGAAAGTCCAGGATTTCTGGCTGGAGTAACTGGGAGGATGAGGCTGTAAGGGAGATAATAAGCTCTATTGGGGTCTCTGGGATGGCTATTAGTTGCTCATATAAACAAGATGTGATGGTTAATACTGAGTGTCAACTTGATTGGATTGAAGTATGCAAAGTATTGATCCTGGGTGTATCTCTGAGGGTGCTGCCAAAGTAGATTGGCATTTGAGCCAGTGGGATGCGAAAGGCAGACTCATCCCTAAGCTGGGTGGGTTCAATCTAATCACTTGCCAGCACAGCCAGAATATAAAGCAGGTAGAAAAACGTTCAAAGGCTACACTGGCGTAGCTTCTCAGCCTGCACCTTTAATACAGGCCTACCTACAATTATAGATAAAATTACAGCTAATCATATTTTGAATTCTACAGTTAAGAGGAAACAAGTACTATAGATATTAGAGAAGTGTTGTTTCCTGAAGATTAAAGTACAAAGATGGCTTACTTTTTATCCTCCCTTCAAGATGTCATTTTCACATCTTGGCATTATGCAAGGACATGCCCATCATTTCTATTTGAAAAATAGCAGTTCTGATTTACTTCCTTAATCTGCCACGGTCTTATAGTACCTGAGATATTTTCAAAGGTTACAGAAAATATCTGTTCACTTGGAACAATAGACATTGGGCACTGGGGGGTACTAGCGTGGGGAGGGGAGTGAGAGTAGAAAATCTATCTGTGGGGAGCTATGCTCACTATGTGGGTGACAGGATCATTCATACAACAAACCTCAACTACACACAATCCACCCATGTAACAAACATGCACATGCACCCCCTGAATCTAAAATAAAAGTTGAGAAGAAAAAAAATACATCTGTTTCACATGAAGACTTTTCTTTTTATGAATGTCTGTCAACGTATCTTTCAGGGTGACTACATATCAAAAGTCAATTTAATAATGGCCATAAAATTGTCATTACCCAAACTTTTTGACATCATTAATTTTACTTGTCATTACCCAAATGTTTTGATATCATTAATGTTACTCCTTTTATTATTCCTTTTGAAATATTCTGATTTAATTCCCTTGCAGTGACCATGTATTTGCCTAATACATGTACATATGGACATGTGCGTGTCCATGCATGCATGCACACACAGACACCTTTTGTTACCCATACAGCCCTTCTCCAGTTCTACATGCTGTTCCTTGGTGATAAGAACCCTGTTCCTTTCTAGCAAATCATACTGTATAATTTCTTATTGCTACTTTAATACATTAGTAACTACTTAGAGGCTTAAAACAACACTTTTTTATTTTTAACATATATTTATGACCTCACAATATCATAGTTCATAGGTTTATGTTGGTTTGGCTAGTTTCTCTGCTCAAAGTTTTACAGGCAGAAATCAATGTGAACAGACTGGGTTGTCATCAAGAGACTCCAGAAAGAATCTGATTCCAAGATCAGTCCAGTTTTTGAAAAAATCCAGTTCCTTGAGGGAGGAGGATTTACAGTCACCATTTCCTTGTTGGCTGTCAGCTGGGGGCTGTCTTCTGCTCTTACAAGCCCTTTCTAATTCTTACATGTGGCCCCTTTAAACTCAAAATCTCTCCAATGTTCCTGCTCTCTTCTGCTTCCAGCTGGAGAAGTTGTTTGCTTTTAAGGGTACATGTGATTAGATTGCACCCATCTGAATAATACAAACTAATTTCAGGTTCTAAGGTAAGAGCAGTGACCTCAGTTATATTTTCAAAGTCTGTTTTGCCATGTGATATAAATCATTCAAAGGTTTCAGGGATTAGAGTGTGGAAATCTTTGGGGAACCATTTTCCCTATCACACATACACGCCTCCATCTACTCGTATCTGTTTTCAGACTCATCTTTCACACTTCATGTTTGATTTGTACCTTCTTTACTTTCTTCATAAATATCATTGTCATATCCATCCTTAGTAACTTGAATCTAACTAATTTTTGAGCCACTGACTTTTAGACATAATTTGCCCTTTCCCAGTGTTCATGTTCTTAGCCTCTTCTCTATTTCCACATTGCTCTACCTTAGAAATTGTATTGACAATGGAAGGTCCTATTTCAACTTAGTAAAATCTTGTGTCTTCAAAATACACAGCAAAAATCAGAATCCACATCCTTCTATAATCAACTATATGTAGAAGGCAGGACATTTAATTCCCTCTTTGATTTATTCATGAGAAACTGTTGTAAATGCTTTCTAACTATGTACACTGTAGTGCCATCATTTTAAGTTAGTAATCCTACAGATATCTCTGACAAACATTTCCATTAAATTGGATAACATAATTACCATTAATCTTTACCCAGCTGTAAACCAAATAAATTCATTTTTATTTTACTGCTTTATGAAGGTGATTTACAGAAACTTGCAGAATGCGGCACCAGATGTTTAGGAGTTAGAGCCTGAGGATTGTATAACTGGATTGTTCTTTAGAGTATAGGAGACCTTGAGGCAAATAGTGGTTCCCTCCAAGCTATTATTAAGGCTTCCCACAGAAGTCACTGTGAGAACTATATCAGAAATACTCATTAAGAACAATGTACAACCTAACAATTACTAAGACCGTTTTCAATATCTACATCATCCCATTATGAGAAACCCTAAATCCAAATTCTCTGCAGCTTGAATATGTTAAAATAGAAATGAATATTTTTTAAATTACCATAACCTATACTTTAAAATTTAGTCAACAAAGAAAGTAATATGAACCTTATATAACCACTTTATATATCTATATTTCTCTCTATATATAACTATTATATATATATTACTCTCATATAAAATATATATATATATTTAAAATTATTATACTTTAAGTTCTGGGATACATGTGCAGAACGTGCAGGATTTTTACAATGGTATACACGTGCCGTGGTGGTTTGCTGCACCCATCAACCCATCATCTACATTAGGTATTTCTCCTAATGCTATCCATCGCCTAGTCCCCCAGCCCCTGGCAGGCCCCAGTGTGTAATGTTCCCTTCCCTGTGTCCGTGTGTTCTCATTGTTCAGCTCCCACTTATGACTGAGAACATGCGGTGTTTGGTTTTCTGTTCTTGTGTTAGTTTGCTGAGAATGATGGTTTCCAGCTTCATCCATGTCCCTGCAAAGGACATAAACTCATCCTTTTTTATGGCTGCATAGTATTCCATGGTGTAAATGTATCACATTTTATTTATACAATTTGATCCAGCAATCTCATTACTGGGTGTATACCCAAAGGATTATAAATCATTCTACTATAAAGACACATGCACATATATGTTTACTGCAGCACTGTTTACAATAGTAAAGACTTGTAACTAACCCAAATGCTCATCAATAATAGACTGAATATAACCATTTTTAATATTTTGATTAGTGCATATATTTATATATAGAGAGATATTGCATGTATGTGTATATGTGTATGCATATAAGTATTTGTGCATCTATATGGGTAGATTTATATATATATGTATATATGTACATGTACATATATATCTATATATTATATATAACTAAACATACGTGCAAACCTATAATATACATATTTTATTTCAAATCAGCATGGCATATATGTGTGTTTTTTTATTTTTAAGATCATTTGTTATGACATTTTTTAGTAATAAATATAGTTAAATTGTTGTACTTAGGAGGTGAATCCTTGTGCCTATTTATAACTACTTTGGAGAAATGAAATATTGAAGAAAAGGAATATGCATATTTTTAAGCTTTAAGTGTATTTCTACAATATTTTTGATGTTCTCACTCTAGGACCTGAGAAAAGACAATTTCAGTTTGTTTAGTAATGATAATATGTACAAGAGGGAAAGTGCAACATATTTCTAAACAGTTCTAAACTGACTGGACTGTTATGACTGTAAGAATGCCAACGTCCTTAGTGTGTTAAATATCGTCTTATCACACTTCTCAATAATGATTACGCACTTAGTCTTATTTAATATATCTTCTGACTAAAGTGATCAGTAGAAGTACTTGATTTTAAAAATATTTTATTTGAAACATTATGCTCATAAAAGAAGAAGTTATGATGTCAAAACGTACAGAAAGAGGAAGTAAAAGAAAGTTAGTAAAAGGCCTGTCACTAAAAAATTACCTTCAGGGTCTTTAATTTCAGATTCATATTCTCTCTCTCGCTCTCTCTCTCTCTCCCTCCCCTATATTATCTGAGGATTAGGATAAGAATTATACTAAATCTAGCCAAATTCTTTTTTTTTTTTAACTCCTTAGCTGCCACTTTTTGAATCTTTATAGCAGTATACTCTGACATCTCTTTGTTTCTGGATGTGAAAATTTCTACAAATTTAAATCAATAACATAAAAGTTGGTAGTCACGGATGAAGATTATGTAATCCAGCTTCAGTTTAACCCTGGAAACCAGGAACTCTGATCCACAAAGTTCTAATATGAACCACTGATGAGATAAATAGTTGAGAATTAAGGCCTGTTTCTGATAGAAGAGTAGGAAAGAAATACACCTAAGTGGCAAAGGCTTCATTATACACAAGGGTCCTTCTAGGTTCTTGGGTGAATGCATTGAGACTGAACTTCACTATTTATCGTTCCCAGTTAGTATGATTCTATTGTAGCCAAGCCATATCATAAAAGATGTCTGTATTAGTTTTCTGTTGAATATATAACAAATTACTACAAGCCTGGTGACTTAACACATATTTATTATCTGTCTTAGAGTTCTAAAAGTCTGAAATACAAAATTGATCAGCAGAGTTGTGTTCCTTCAAAGATCTCAAGAAAGAGTCTGTCCCCTGGCCTTTTCCAGTGTCTGTAGACTTCCTGCATTCATTGGCTCATGGCCCATGCCTTTATTTTCAAAGCCAAAACCAGCACCATGGTATCTTCATCTGTCTCTCTCTCTCTTTCTCCTCTCTTTCTCATCTCTCTCTGTCTCTATTTCACACACACACATACACACACACACACACACTTAACTGTCCTTCCATTCTCATGTTTCTATCTCTGTCTCTGACTCTCCTGTAATCTTGGTCATTGCATTAGGCCAACCCAGGTAGTTCAGAATGACCTTCCCATCTCAAAACCCTTAACTTAATCATTAATCACCGTCTGTAATGTCTCTTCGGGAATATGAAGTAAAATATTCACAGATTCTAGGATACAGTTGCAGATATATTTAGAGGGTTACTATTCCCTCTAAACAAGAATGTTAAATAAAGATGCTTGAAATTATATGGCATAATGAGTAATAACCCAGTTTCTAGACTCAAAGTTCTTGGTTTAAATCCTACTACTGTCATTTAATAGCCATTTTACCTTCTGTTATATTTAAACTATCAGGGCCTCAATTTTTATTACATTATCATTTCTGATATTTAGTAGAATAATTTCAAAACCATAGTATAGTACCTGACCCACCATAAATGATCATTGTTATTAACCAAAAACTGAAAAAAAAATAGCCTGGATTTTAAAATGCTTCATTCATACCACTTACATGAATATCTTGAAAGGGATAAAAAATCCTTCAAGCATCACTTCCCATGAAATCACCACCAATTATTTGGTTAATATAATTTCATGGCTTTTATTTTTAATTTTTTAAAGTAAAGTTGTACGTGCATATAGCTTAGAGAATCAAATCATTCTTTAAGGTTTATCATAAAAAGCAGCAATCCCCTGGCTTCATCAACCACCTTCATCTTTTTACTCCCCAGAGGCAACCTCTATCAACTCTTTGAAGCAGTTTCAAAGGAAAACTCTGTTCCTTTGGCATTTATTTATGTTTCTATACAACATGCTTATACTGCTGTTTCTTGATTTTTTAGTTTTAGGCTTTCCGTCTCACTGTGGAAATGAAGAAAAAGCTGTCTTCGCTTTTCTACACTCTTACTACCAACCACACCCACACTTACTGTTTCTGCTCTTTTTATATAGTTATAATATTCACTGGATTAATTGCATGTTTTCTCTTAACTTTGTGCTAAATTATATTTTATATATAGGTGATCATGTATTTTAGCATTTACGCAAGCCCAGGTTTGAGAATAAAAGTATTATTAAAGTTAGTACTAAGAAAAGAGGTAAAAATCATAATTTTTGGTCACTTTAATTAAATCTAAAATAGAGTAATAATAATGTCATTCATTTAAGTAATATTGATTTTCACTGCATACTAATGCATCTTAAGAAAAAAATACACTGTAGATTTATCTTACAATGGCCATGTATATAAACAATTTTATTTTTGTCATGATTTCCAATGTAAAATGAATGCAACCTTAATTCAAAATCCTATTCCTTCACCATATTTTTTATTCCACTTATTGTCATGGAGCTCTTGTCACTTTTTATCTTGTGTATAATTATCTTGGAATTTATTTTTAATTTTAAATGTATTTAAATGTATTTTGAATTTATTTTGATATATAAGTGTACAGTAGTGTCTCCATATCACTATACTGTATTGAATAATACATGAAGTCATTGATCTTTTCAAGAAATTCTAAAAGCCTGTTTCAATATAGTATTGAGTATTGTAGAAATAAGTATATTCTGAATCTCAAATGGTTATCAGTTGTTTACTCATATTACTGTAGCCAAATTGAAGATACCAAAAATACCCTAGGAATTCAAAAGCAAAATGCATATTTGTTGCTCAGTGGTTTTGTGACAACTGTAATCTATACACATGTAGACTTCATCAAATTTTGTAACAAGATATAGAAAATGTCTTAGTCTAAACACAGTACATGTAATTTACATCAAGGAAATGTACCTTTAACAATTTAACACATGGGGAATATAGATGTTAATTATTGAACACCTTCCAAGAAAAACATTCCTTAATTATTCTCTTCTTAAAACTTGCATGTCATAGATAAAAACATAATCAAATTTGAGTGTACACATGGAACACAGAATTTGTAAATTGTAATTAAAACATTTTGACAATAAAAATCAATCTAAATATTTTTTCTTGAAAATATATTTGGCTGTTACTGGGCTGAATTTTTTAATGGACTTAACAAACTTAAATACAAATATTATACTGAACAGTTTTTGATTAAAACATAACTATTTATATCTCTGACAGGTAGACTTTGAGCTTTCTAAAGGCCAAAACTTAAGAAAGTTTAGTGCTTTAGGACTTTTGTGTCCTTTATGTTCTTCTGATAATCAAGCACAATACTTGACTTAGAAAATTTTTATACATAATGAACAAATGAATGTTAGCTATCTACAATTTATTCTACTTAAGAAAATCTTAGGCTATGCTGTTTCTGTGACAATATACTAAGCCAGAGCTTTGTGATTTGGGCCTACATATCCAACAAAAATAGAATTTTGAATTGAATCTAAATGCTCTCTTGGAAAGATGTGAGAAATGTAATCTGCTTAGGTGTGGAGATTCAAATCTGCATGTGATAAGGCATTTTAAAAATTTACATATAAAATCCCCAAATAAATCTGCCATTACACTATCATTCCCAATATAGACAGCCCACGAACAAGCACATTTATTTATATGATATCTTCTATAAATTTAAAAATGGCAGTTATATATCAAGATTTGTTTCCTTTGTGAAGACTATCTAGTAAGCAAATGTGTTGTTTTATTGAGCTGCAAATCAATAAAATAGTTAAAGATGACAGATTTAATTAGCATTAAGTCCAATTGTAGATGTTTTATAATAGATGAAATAACTTTTTAATATTTGTATCTTTCATTTATATCCTTTAAAATTTATTTTTATCTTTTGAATTCACATCTTTTATTTAGTTGTTTTTATTTAAACATATGATAGACCTAGTTATTAAAACATCAATTCTATTTTTAAGAAATGTTACTAAACATAGTTTTCAGTTTATAGTATTTTTTCATCATTTGTCTCTTTGCTTTAATATGTTTATCTACCTCAAAAAAGATTTTCAAAAACCTATATTTTTTTCTTCTTCATTATTTGTTGCCTGTAATCTTACTTGATCAATATTTTAATCTGTACTTTCTTTTACACTAATATTTGCCAATGATAGTTATCTATAACTCAAAATACATCCAGATACTAAGAATTCTTACTTTTGCTGCTGTGTTATCAAGCCACCATTATCTCTCATCTACACTACTGTGAATGCCTTCTTACTGCTCTTCCTCCTTTTATCCTTGTTCCTACCATCGTCTACAAAAAAATCAAAGGTAATTGTTTTAAAGTATCACAATTAAGTACTTGTTCACCCAAAACATCCAATGACTACTCCCCTCACTTAAAATAGAATCAGAAAGCCAGGCGCAGTGGCTCATGCCTGTAATCCCAGCACTTTGGGAGACTGAGGCCGGCAGATCACCTGAGGTCAGGACTTCAAGACCAGCCTGGCCAACATGGTGAAACATGGTCTCTACTAAAAATATAAAAATTATCCGGGCGTGGTGGTGTATGCCTGTAATCTCAGCTACTCAGGAGGCTGAGGCAGGAGAATCGCCCTGAATCCAGGAGTCAGAGGTTGCAGTGAGCTGAGATTGCACCACCGCACTCCAGCCTGAGCGACAGAGTGAGCCTCCTTCTCAAATAAATAATGAATAAAATTAAAATAAAGTAAAAAGAAAAATCAGAAGTCCTTATCATGACTACAAAGTCACAACATGACATAGCTCCACTCTGTTTCTTAGTGTGCTCCTCACCAACCTTGGGTTTCTATTACTTACCTACTCTCTGCAACTCCTGTTAGCAAACCTAGGCTCTGATCCCCAAATGACCAGCACTTTGAGGCCTTTATATAAGAATGAGAACATATGAAATTTAAAGTAGTTTTTCCAATTCTGTGAAGAAAGTCAATGATATCTTGACGGCATAGCATTGAATCTATAAATTACTTGGGCAGTATGGCCATTTTCACGATGTTGATTCTTCCTATCCATGAGCATGGGATGTTTTTCCATTTGTTCGTGTCCTCTCCTATTTCCTTGAGCAGTGGTTTGTGGTTCTCCTCGAAGAAGTCCTTCACATCCCTTGTAAGTTGTGTTCCTAGATATTTTATTCTTTTTGTAGCAATTGCGAATGGGAGTTCACTTATGATTTGGCTCTCTGTTTGTCTATTATTGGTGTATAGAAATGCTTGTGATTTTTGCACATTGATTTTGTATCCTGAGACTTTGCTGAAGTTGCTTCTCAGCTTAAGGAGATTTGGGGCTCAGACAATGGGGTTTTCTGCAATCATGTCATCTGCAAACAAGGACAATTTGACTTCCTCTCTTCCTATTTGAATATCCTTTATTTCTTTGCCTTGCCTAATTACCCCGGCCAGAACTCCCAATACTATGTCGAATAGCAGTGGTGAGAGAGGGCATCCTTGTCTTGTGCCGGTTTTCAAAGAAAATGCTTCCAGTTTTTGCCCATTCAGTATGATATTGGCTGTGGGTTTGTCATAAATAGCTCTTATTATTTTGAGATACGTTCCATCAGTACCAGGTTATTGAAAGTTTTTAGCATGAATTTATCGAAGGCCTTTTCTGCATCTATTGGGATAATTATGTGGTTTTTGTCATCGGTTCTGTTTATGTGATGGATTACATTTATTGATTTGCATATGTTGAACCACCCTTGCATCCCAGGGATGAAGCCGACTTGATTGTGCTGGATAAGCTTTTTGATGTGCTGCTGGATTCGGTTGGTCAGTATTTTATTGAGGATTTTCACAGTGAGGTTCATATGGAACAAAAGAGAGCCTGTTTAGCCAAGACAATCCTAAGCAAAAAGAATAAAGCTGGAGGCATCACGCTGCCTGACTTCAAACTATACTACAAGACTACAGTAACCAAAACAGCATAGTACTGGTACCAAAACAGATATATAGACCAATGGAACAGAATGGAGGCCTAAGAGATAATGCCACACATCCACAACCATCTGATCTTTGACAAATCTGACAAGAACAAGCAATGGGGAAAGGATTCCCTATTTAATAAATGGTGTTGGGAAAACTGGCTAGCCATATGCAGAAAACTGAAACTGGACCCCTTCCTTATACCTGACACAAAAATTAACTCAAGATGAATTAAAGACTTAAGCATAAGACCTAAATCCATAAGAACCCTAGAAGAAAACCTAGGCAATACCATTCAGGATATAGGCATGGGCAAAGACTTCATGACTAAAACACCAATAGCAATGGCAATAAAAGCCAAAATTGATAAATGGGATCTAATTAAACTAAAGAGCTTCTACATAGCAAAAGAAACTATCATCAGAGTGAACAGGCAACATACAGAATGGGACAAAATTTTTGCAATCTCTCCATCTGAAAAAGGGCTAATATCGAGAATCTACAAAGACCTTAAACAAATTTACAAGAAAAAAAACAACCCCATCAAAATGTGGGTGAAGGATCTGAACAGGCACTTCTCAAAAGAAGACATTTATGCAGCCAACAAAATTATGAAAAAAAGCTCATCATCACTGGTTATTACAGAAATGCAAAGCAAAACCACAATGAAATACCATCTCACACCAGTTAGAATGGTGATCATTAAAAAGTCAGGAAACAACAGGTGCTGGAGAGGGTGTGGAGAAATAGGAACACTTTTACATTGTTAATGGGAGTGTAAATTAGCTCAACCATTGTGAAAGACAGTGTGGCGATTCCTCAAGGATCTAGAACCAGAAATACCATTTGGCCCAGTAATGCCATTACTGGGTATATACCCAAAGGATTATAAGTCATTCTACTATAAAGACACATGCACAGGCATGTTTATTACAGCACTATTCACAATAGCAAAGACTTGGAACCAACCCAAATGCCCATCAATGATAGACTGGATGAAGACAATGTGGCACACATACACCATGAAATCCTTTGCAGCCATAAAAAAGGATGAGTTCATGTCTTTTCAGGGACATGGATGAATCTGGAAACCATCAGTCTCAGCAAACTAACACAGGCGGAGAAAACCAAACACCATATGTTCTCACTCATAAGTGAGAGTTGAACAATGAGAACACATGGACACAGGGAGGGGAATATTATACACTGAGGCCTGTCAGAGGGGGTAGGACACGAGGAGAGGGATAGCATTAGGAGAAATATCTAATGTAGATGAAGGGTTGATGGGTGCAGCAAACCACCATGGCATGTGTATATCTAGGTACCAAACCTGCACGTTCTGTACATGTTTCCCAGAATTTAAAGTATAATAATAACAATAATAATAATAAAAGTATGAGCACATTAGACTCTCCATAAAGTGAGACAAGTGATGCTGGGTTACAAAATCATCTTCACTGTGTACTTTTGTTCACTGGGCTATGATCACACGATTAAGATCTCTGGCGACATTTGTATAGCCTCCTGGCAGAGTTTGTATAACCCTCCCTTGAGTGGTCCTCCAAACTCTTCGCTCTTCTCTTGGCTGAATCAAATAACAAGGAGAATTTATCACACATTCAGAAATATTGCATAAGTCAGAAATTGCCTTCTTTGCTTTGATTCACTGAAACTTGGGGATCAATTTGTTGCTACAACCCTGCCTATGCTTTCATTTGTTTTATTTAATTTTGTTTTGGTTATTATTATTTATCATCTCTATATTTTCCTCCTTAATTTGTTAATTTGGCTAAGTTTTCCTGTTAGTAGTGTAATGGTAGGTCCTTATTTTCTAATCTAAGAGTATCTTTTATAAGAAATCATGCTTAGTTCTAGTTTTCATAAGAATTGTTATAATTGATTATTCAAACTTTTTTGTTTATCATTTGATATACACTACTTAACTACATATACTTTTATTTACCTATTCATTTATTTTTGGTGTATTCAATTTGCTGCTGTTCATTAGGATTTTTTTAATTTTAGTAATTATTCAATTTTTTATAATTGACAAAATTGTATATATTTATTGTGTAAGCCATGATGTTGGAAGTATATATACATCGTAGAATGGTTAAATCTAGCAAAGTAACAAATACAGTAACTCACATAGTTATCTTTATTTGTGTGTGCGAGCATTTAACATCCACTGTCTTAGGGTTTTCATGACTACAATATATCATCATTAACTGTAGTCACCACGCTGTACAATAGATCTCTTGAATTTATTCATTGTATATAACTGTAATTTTGTATTTTACCTATTTTCCAAGAAGGCAATGTTTACTTGCTAGGTATTGCTATATAATAATCTACTACTATTTGAAAACAATCAATTTTTTAAGATACATTGTTTTTTCCTCTACTCTTCTTCTCTATTCGTCTCTTTTGGAATGATATCCAATTTAAAACGTGGCCTTAAAATATTTGGACTTCTCTATTATTTTCCTCAACTCATCGATAATATATTGAATTTAGTTTTTGTTTGCTGCCTCAAAGTCTTAGGTTTTCCTGAGAAAATGTAGTATTTTTAGGTTAGTCTAGAACAGGGTTTTGCTTTGTTTTGTTTTTCCTGTAAAGAGTCAAATAATAAATAAGTTTTGGGGGTGGATTCAGTCTTCGTCCCAACTACTCACACCTGACCTTATAGTGCTAAAGCAGCCATAGACACGACAGAAATCAGTGGCATGGCTTTGTTTCAATAAAATATTATTTACAAAACAGGCAGTGGGCTGGAGTAGTTTGCTGACTACTCGTGCAAATTAGTAATAATACTATATCTCTTCATATTCAAAAGTCCTAATTCACAATTTAAATAACATATTCCTTGTTGATCACCTTCCACTGAAATTTAATTCTTTCACAATCCCTCTTTTTGTATCCTGTTCTGTAGGTTTCAATTCTGGAATATTGTTTGGTCTGACTTAACTAAATTATATTCCTCAGTAAGGTAAAGATATAAAATATAACTGGATTTCTGAGGGTATGAAAAATATCTCTATTTTTTTTACTCAAATTATGGATAGGCATAGGATGATGGATTTGTTATCCTTTTCTTTACAGATTTCCTTGTCTTATTTTCTAGCTGAAATGTCCAGTGCTGGTATTATAATTTTTATTTTGCAAGTTACTTTTTTCTCTATGGAGGTTAGTAATATTTTGTCTTTAACTTTAGTATTTGATAATTTTATCAGTACATTTTTTATGATCAATTCTGCATGAAACCAAATCAAATTTTTCAACATGGATCAGGTTTTGTCATGAGAAATTATTTTATATGTTTATAAAATAATGTCTCCTTCCTCATTGTATTTATTTATTCTTTATAAATATTTATAAAAATTAAATTAATGAAATAATTTCTTCATTGTATTTATTCCTTTATTAATTTGTAAATATTTATAAAAATTATATTTATGAAAACTTCCTCTTCCTCATTGTATTTATTCATTTATTAATGGTATTTATTATTCCTTTATTAATCTGAGATCATGATGGAAATATTACATAATTAGGAGATACACACTATAGATCTATATTTTGATGTGTATATGTGCTAATTATGTAATCTTTCCATCATAATGTCAGATTCAGCAACTTTTCTCCATACTTTATGTATCCCATTTGATTTTTATAGCCATCAGTAGTCCTCAGACGTGACCATATTATTCTTCATTTATATATTATCATTATTATTATTATTCTAAAAATTTTATTACAGATGCTCCTTCACTTACAAGGAGCTTACGTGTGAATAGATTCACGGTAAGTTAAAAATATTGTAACTGAAAAGCACATTTTCCACCTACAGTATTTTCAATTTAGGATGGGTTTATATGACTGTAACCCCATCATATATCAAGGAGCATAGTGAATGAATATCATTTTTTACACTATCATAAAGTCAGAAAAAATTTTAAGTCAAACCATCATAAATTGCAGACTGTCTGTCTTCCTTGAAGGTTTTTAGATTTTCTTATGTTATTAATACACAACATTTATTTTTTTGTTGTTCAAAGTATCATCAGTCTCTCATATATGTTTTAATCAGAAGCCCACTGTTTTTTGAATCTTGCTTTTTAAAATTATTATTCTGTGATTGGTGAACAACATTAGGCAGGTTATTTTTATGCAATGAAACGTGTTGCTTGGCCCTTTCAAATCTGCCTGTCAAACAGCGTTAAGCCTAACTATGAAAATAGTTGCAAAACCTTATAGCAGCTTCCTTAAGCACAAAGATACTTTGGGGATAATGGAAATTTTCACTTTCTTGATTGTGGTGATAGTTTTATGAGTGTACATGTGTGTCAAAACCGACTGAAATGTACTCTTTAGGTATGTATCATTTATTGTATTATGCCCAAATAAATATTTTTATAATATATAGTTACAGCAATTTTTCTGCAATTAGTGTAGGATGGGAAGACTTAGACCTAAAAGATATGTGTGTGTGTTGGGTATACACATACACATACGTACATACACACTGCTTCTTTATTTCAATGTTTCAACATTTCTAAAGTCCTGGAAGTAATGAGGTATGGTAGAGAAATGACAAAAAGTGCTGTTCAATAACAATGAAGTCAGTACCATTAATATTCAGAATATCAACACCTAAAAGGGTCTTAGTAAGCAACAGGGTGATAGATGGATGAAATAAAGGGTGTATTTGTGTGTGTGTGTCTGTGTGTGTGTGTGTGTCTATGTGTGTGGGTCTGTGTGTGTGTGAGAGTTAGTGTGATGGATTAGTGTTTAGCCTAATTTATGTCACGCTAAGTGAAGCATTTGAGAAGCCCTTTCTGATGAGATTCTCCCTGATGATGAGAGGACTTGTTAACTCAGATCATTCATTCTTGTATCAACATGACCAAGAACCTCTAGCCCCATTCTCAGCATGGTTGTACTCTTCCTGCTTTACCTCTATACTATTTCTCCCCACCTCCTAGTCATATTACTCAAGGTCTTACAGAAATAATTTTCTTTCTAATGCTTAAGTAACTGAATTTAATTTCTGCCTTTTTCTTTTGGTTGCATTTGTGTCCCTTAGCTGAGTTGTGTTTTTAACTCACATACTCCAATATCTTGCAAATACTAGTAGACAACTACTCCCATCTTTAAAATAGGAATGATGATACCTACCTTATTAGTCCTCAAAGGCTGTTGTATAAAACAGGAATAAAATTAAAAGGAAAGGCCATTTTAAAACTCTAAGACAAAATCTAAATGCTTCTAGTAATTTATATGGCTACTACAAAGCATTGATGTAATATGCATGAGACCAGATTATAAAAGAAAAGACTATTTGCATATTGTTAGTACTAATTTATTGACATTAACTACGCTTTTCTCAAAGGAATTGACACTTCTAAATGGAATCTCTTGAACAACTGAAGATATTAAATGCATTATTAGGGGAATGACATATAATACATGAAAATTGTATTTTAAGGGTATGTCATGAAGAAAACAATACATTTTGGAGGGTCACAAATGCTGTTTAAAATCTTGCTTATGCCTTTTGAATATTTCAAAGTCAGCAGAACAGAAAATGTACTTTTAAATTACATTCATTTTCCAGAAACAGGTATTACCTATCATCTTAACTCTCTCTTGCCTGTCAAGACTTGTCACACTGCTTTTTAACAAGCCAGGCAAAGAAATTTGTCCATAGCTATCAATTTTTATTCTACAAGTATTCACAAAGAAAAAAATGTATTTTTCTAAGTAGTCATAGGTTTAATCCCAAATCAAATTTCCATTTCCTGTACTACCTAAAAAATTTTCTGGTTAAAAAAAATACGTGATTTCACCCACTAGAAAAAAAATCATGTATCTCTCTGAGTCTTCTTAGTTGAAAAGTTAACATTCTATAAGATTTTGTTATCCTATTTACAGGAAAAAAATTTTCATTTTAAGATGATAAATTATGTAAGAAAAGACAGTGCTGGTAACTTTGCAAGAGATCAGAGAAAGCTTGTATTTATATTTCTATATTCTGACATAAAGAATGTGGTTATAATCTAGTATTTTCTTTCACATAAGAGAGATAGCCAATCATGTTAGTCTTCAACTTTTTAAAAAATTTTGCCTCAAATTTTTAAATGAGCCAAAATATTTACTAGATTTCAAAATAAATAATTAAAATATGCTTTCAGTTACTTATATAGGAGTGAAGATTAGGATTAAATGGATGAAAGTTTGTGTGAAACAGACTGTTACAGGACTACAAAGAAAAACATTTTTAAAAATTTCTACTGTGCAAACTCCTTTTTCATTTTACCCAGAGTATGTACCATTGATCCCTATGTTTTGGGGAAAATATATCTGTATCCATCCACTTATCTCTGACCTATCTCTGCTTCTATGTCTCTATCTGTGGATGAATCCATCTACCTATGAGACACAGAGCATTTCAATGGCTTTTTACTTTTTGTTTTTAGAAAGGGTCTTGCTCTGTTGCCCAAGGTGGAGTGCAGGAGCACATTGATGGCTCGTTGCAGCTTCAGCCTCCTGGAATGAGGTGATTCTCACATCTTAACCTCCCAGGTAGCTGGGACTTCAGGTATGTGTCACAAGACCCTGATATATATATCTCTCTCTCTATCTATCTCTCTATCTATATATATATATCTCATATTTATGTATGTATGTGTATTTATTTATTTATTTATTTATTTATTTATTTATTTTTGTAGAGGTGGGTTTTCCCATGTTGCCCAGGCTGGTCTCAAGTGATCTGCCAGCCTCAGCCTCCCAAAGTTCTATGATTACAGGCATGTCTTATTGTGTCTAGGCCAATTTTGTTTTTCTTTCTTTTTTTTCTGTACAGAATTCTTTATTGTTTGTTTCAAGTAACACTTATAGTAGTTATTTAACATACTTTGGGTAACATAACTCTATATTTAATATTTTAAAACTTTTAAACTATGATCTGGCATTTTGATTTTAGTTTACTGGTATGCATCAGAATTTTTCTCCAATTTCTTCCAATGTTGAGAAAATTTAGACTATAAATCCTGAAGAATGGTTTATTAGTCTGTTCTCAATGCTGCTAATAAAAACATTACCAGGACTGGATAATTTATAAAGGAAAGAGGTTTATTTGAATCACAATTCCACATGGCTGGGGAGGCCTCACAATCCTGGTGGAAAGCGAAGGGGAAGCAAGGCATGCCTTACATGGCAGCAGGCAAAAGAGAGCTTGTATAGGGGAACTCCCATTTATAAAACTATCAGACCTCATGGGACTTATTCACTACCATGAGAACGGTGTGGGGGAAACTGCCCCCATGATTCAATTAAAACTGTCACCCTCCTTTGACACGTGGGGATTATTACAATTCAAGCTGAGATTTGAGTGGACACACAGCCTAACTATATCAAATGGAATAGTTTGATATAAGTGGTATAATAAGCAAATTAAAAAAAAAAGCTCCAGCTGATGATTAGAGATGGAAATAATGTGAACTCTATATAAATTGTAGTCATGAATTAGCTTGCCAGAAGGCTGGACATTTTTGATATATTATTTTCTATTCATACTTTTGAGTTATCTCAAATTGATATATGACTATGCATATATGTGTAAGGGTATATGTGTGTGTGTATGCAGACATTGCATATATGTGGGTATATACATATCCATATTGGCTACAAAGAAGCCTATTATAGATATTTAAAAGATTTTGAATAAAGCACTTTTAAGCATTTCGTTTTGAACATCTTGAAGCATATCAAAATTCATAATGGGATAATTGCAGAGGAGCCTCCAGAACAAGGTGTATTGGGATGGTAAAGACTCCTAAATATATCCTAACACTATTTTGGCATGTGTACTATAATGCAGATATCCTTACTATGTAGATTTGTTGCCTCCACTCTAAAGCTGTCTATATGTTATCTGTCTCAAACGTTTCGACATTTCCTTATTGATGAACTAGGAGAAAGGAAAATGTGAATAATAAAGTTTATTATACCAGGGTTTTGTGAAGATGCTGCATGCTTAGGATCTCCATAGGCAAGAGTTTGGTGAGGCCAGACTGCCTTATACAAAAGTTTTTCCCTAAAGAACAAAAATTAAAAATGAAACAAGCAAATTCTCATGTATTGAAAATTGCCTGTGAATCCAGTACTTGAGGTACCTTGCGTGGGTCACACTGAATAGTCATAGTCATCCCTTAATATTCATGGAAGCATAGTTCAAGGAGCTTCACAAATGTCAAAATTTGTGGATGCTCAAGTTCCTGATATAAAATGATGTAATATTTGCACGTAATATAGGCACAACCTTCCAAATAGTATAAATAATCTCTAGATTATTTATAATACCTAATACAATGTAAGTGCCATGTACATAGTTGTTATACTGTATTGTTTAGGGAATAATGACAAGAGGAAAAAGTCCATACATATTCAGTACAGATGGGATTTTTTAATGAATACTTTTCTATCCAACAGTGATTGAATCCATTGATGTGGAACCCATGGATATGGAAGACCAACCCATGGATATGAAGGACTAAGGCACATAAATAAATCACACACCAGATTAAGTCTCACTTTACAAGATTTTGGAGTCTTCTTTAGCATTAGTGGCTATGGAATAAATTCTTATGAGATGCTCATAATATTGTATCTCTTGAAGAACTTTACTTATATTTTCAACTTCTTTTTTTTTTTTTGCTAATGTGTGCCCTAGGTTGAGAGTTATTAAACTTTTATTTAACAACAATGAAACAAAATAAAGGTACTCATTGGCAGATTTTTGAAAGACAGATTAAAGCGCAAGGATAGTAATATAATTGGGAATTTGGTGTACCCTATCATTTGCTTTTCCTTTTTTAAATCTTCCTTGGCATTCTCAGTTTTTTTGTTTTGTTTATTTAAAAAGAATATTGGTGACTTTTATACCTAATATGATGGGACTTGCATATCACATTGCATGGATTTCTTATGCCTAACATCACAGCCTATCCCTGACTGAATTAGTAAATGCATTTTCCATATGAATTTACAACTTATGTAGTAATAATCACATTGGCCAATGTTTGTCCTTGTTTACACATGAATGTTAGCTAAAATCCTTTGATTATTGCCAACATTAACCCTTTAAATATGTATTTGATTCTTAACAGTCAAAATAGAATTTGAGTTTCAAGGCATTTTCAAAATCTTCTAATCCACTGATATTCTATATCACCATATCCTAAAGCTTGTGTATTTTAGACAGATAAGCTCCAATTTAGGTAGCCATTGGGAAAACTTTTTGTGTGTATTTCTATGGCTTAAAAACTGGGAATAAGCCTTTGTTTTCTTCTGATTTTCTTATTTCACTGTGGAGAATCTTGAAGACTCCAGAACTCAATAAATCATTGTCCATTGTCTCATTCATGGTTACTTGGTAGCAGACATCTTGTCTCAATGTTTGGGCACAAAGGTAGTAAAATAAAAATTGTTAATATTCTCACATAGAGCTAATTGAATATTGACATATTGCATAGCACTCAGCAAAGAGATACATTTATTTTTTAAAGAAATAGGTATTCTATTTCCTCTTTTAATGTATGAAACAAAACCATTGATGTGCATTATTGTTGCTAATAGCCAAAGTATATATTTATTGCAGCAAACTCATTTTTTCACTTCACTATGTGAAATTAAATGGAAAATTTACTTTTACAGCATTCAAGTGTACTTTATGTGCACAGCAATACCCAGGGATCAGTGTTAACAAATTAAGAGATGGTCCTTAAATATTTGTACAATCTAAAATGCCCATTGGCTGTAAAATGATGTTTATCTTGAAAATAAAGGACAAGATCAAGACCTGAACCAGTAGTAAGAATTGTGTAATTGTAACTATGATTTCCTTGTAATTTTGCTAATTTTCTAATTTTGCTAACTACATACTTCATTGACTTTATACATCCACATGACATCATTTTTCTTCAAATTTTGAGGCATTATGTGTGTGCACATGCATGCACTGTAATTGCCACGAAAGAAGCTACCAAGTATCCAAGCATATTTAAAAGATTTTGTATAAAGCACTTTTAAACATAAATAAAAATATGTGGCTGTCATGACTGGTTATTACAACACAAATCATGTGTTGGCCTATAGCTGTTGAAATCCCTAGCTGCTGAATGTCCTAGAAATTAAATTATATTTTTCTTTTTCTGCACTCTATGGAATTTGAGGCCAATCTCTGAGGTTAAATCACTTTTTTGACCTCAAAGATCTTTCAAGAAGTATTCATAAGAAGCTGTCTCCGGAGCCTTCCACTTTAAGGTAACAAATGATATGAACTGCGTAGCTAGTAAAAAAAAAAAAAAAAAAAAAAAGCAAGTAAAGGTTTAGCTAGTAGACTCTAATGTCATGTGAATGAAATTTTCTTTTGCCACATAGTTGTTCGTTTTTTATTTTCATTATTTATAGCAATTATTATACCAAAATCACATAATAATAATATTCCATAACATATTAATACCTTCAGAAGATGTATGATTTTACTTAAGGTAAAAACCATAGTTATTAGGGGAAACATCTCTCTCCCACAAATGATTTTTATGAAAAGAGATTTTCTTTAAATACAAATGAGTTTGAGTTGCAACTTTCACTTCCTTAGACAAAGATGATCTGAGTTCTCTGGTAAGTCAGCAATAATATTTACATTTCTTAATTGGTCAGAATTATTTAATAATTTATCAAGATTTCTGGATGTAGGATAAATTTGTTTATCTTTTGTTTTTCTAGATTGCTGTGAGAAGGAGCCATGTAAGTGAGTATTTTCTACAATTAATTGTTTTAGTTGAAATTTACAAACACTAGACTGAGAATTTAGTGAATATTTTTTCTCACATTAGATGGTTTTAACCTTAAAATCAATTTTATCAATAATGTGATATTTGGATTCTCTATTCATTTTTCTTATTTATTAATTAAAGGATATTTGAGGAAATGGTTTACTTCCTTTATTATACTTTAAGTTCTGGAATACATGCACAGAACGTGCAGGTTTGTTACATAGGTATACACTTGACATGGTGGTTTACTGCACCCATCAACCCATCATCTACATTAGGTACTTCTCCTAATGCTATCCCTCCCCTAACCCCCCACCCTCCAACAGGCCCCAGTGTGTGATGTTCCCCACCCTGTGTCTATCTGTTCTCATTTTTCAACTCTCACTTATGAGAACATTTGGTGTTTGGTTTTCTATGCCTGTGTTAGTTTGCTGAGAATGATGGTTTCCAGCTTCATCCATGTCCCTGCAAAGGACATGAGCTCATCATTTTTTACGGCTGCATAGTATTCCATGGTGTATACGTGCCACATTTTCTTTATCCAGTGTATCATTGATGGGCATTTGGGTTGGTTCCAAATCTTTGATATTGTGAATAGCATTGCAATAAACATACGTGTGCTTGTGTCTTTATAGAATGATTGATAATCCTTTGGGCATATACCTGTAATGGGATTGCTGGGTCAAGTGGTATTTCTGGTTCTAGATCCTTGAGGAATCACCACACTGTCTTCCACAATGGTTGAACTAATTTGCACTCCCACAAACAGTGTAAAAGCGTTCCTATTTTATCACATCCTCTCCAGCATCTGTTGTTTCCTGACTTTTTAATGATCACCATTCTAACTGGCATGAGATGGTGGTATCCCATTGTGGTCCTGATTTGCATTTCTCTAATGACCAGTGATAATGACCTGTTTTACATATGTTTTTTGGCAACATAAATGTTTTCTTCTGAGAAGTGTCTGTTCATATGCTTTGCCCACTTTTTGATGGGGTTGTTTTTTTCTTGTAAATTTAAGTTCCTTATAGATTCTGGATATTAGCCCTTTGTCAGATGGATAGATTGCAAAAATTTTGTCCCATTCTGTAGGTTGCCTGTTCACACTGATGATAGTTTCTTTTGCTGTGCAGAAGCTCTTTAGTTTAATTAGATCCCATTTGTCAATTTTGGCTTTTGTTGTCATTGCTTTTGGCATTGTAGTCATGAAGTCTTTGCCCATGCCTTTGTCCTGAATGAGATTGCCTAGGTTTTCTTCTGGGGTTTTTATGGTTTTAGGTCTTACATTTAAGTCTTTAATCTATCTTGAGTTAATTTTTGTATAATGTGTAAGGAAGGGGTACAGTTTGTTTTCTGCATATGGCTAGCCACTTTTCCCAACACCATTTATCAAATAGGGAATCCTTTGTCCATTGCTTCTTTCTGTCAAGTTTGTCAAAGATCAGATGGTTGTAGATGTGTGGCATTATTTCTGAGGCCTCTAGTCTATTCCATTTACTTCTTATTCACTGGGAATTACTTCCTATTCAAGCACTGCGCTTACCATAATAATACAATGTTTACTTAATTATCTATAAATTGTTTAAAATTTTTTAATTACACAGATCTATTGCCATTTCCCTTTAAGAAAACTGGGTAAACGGTTTATATTAACTTAGCTCATATTTCTTTTTTAACCAAAGTATAGTAAAAGATGAACATTATTGTTAATTTAAATCTTACACATCTTTTTTTTAAAAAAAATACAAAATGGCTGTCCTTAATATACATTTCTATAACAACAAAAATCATGGTAAGGGTTAAGGAAAATCTGAGTCATACCTAACATACCATAAAAAATGTAACGTTGGTAAAAGAGACAATGAATAAACTAGAGAAAGCTGTTTGGGATTTAAATATAATTCAAATTTGTAAATGTAATAGAGTATATAATAAGTGTATGCAAACAAATGTGCATTATTCAAATGTTAGAGTTAAAAAAATTCTGTTATCAAGAATCAGCTGAGAAAGTTGAAAACTTCACAAATTCTGTGTATTTACTTAAAGGGAATTCACATGGAATAGCATTGTACTTTTACCAAATGAAGTAAATTTCCTGAAGATTGTTAGGTGAAATGACTGATAGTGGTCAAAAAAATTTATCTGGTGAGTTATGTATTATTTATTTATTTAGAGACAGAGTCTCACTATGTCTCCCAGGCTGGAGTGTAGTGGGATGATCTGGGCTCTCTGCAGCCTCTGCCTCCTGGGTTCAAACAATTCTCCTGCCTCAGCCTCCTGAGTAGCTGGGATTAAAGGCATGGGCTACCACACCGGGCTAATTTTTGCATTTTTAGTATTTTTAGTTTTTGCATTTTAAGTTTTGTATTTCACCATGTTGGCCAGGTTGGTCTTGAACTCCTGACCTCAAGTGATCTGCCCCACCCCCCAGCCTCCCAAAGTGTTGGGATTACAGGAATGAGCCACTGTGCTTTGCCAAATTATGTATTTTTAAATTGATATGAGTAAATCAAAAACTGCATTCGTGTGTATGTTTATGTCTGTCTTCGTGTGTAGTACACTATAAAATGAGACTACTCTATAAAATCTGCTGGATATTTAAAATTAAAAATTAAGGATTCAAATAAAAAGGACAAGCTATATAGTAATAATTTTATAATTCTGATTTTGACTGTCATAAAGCATTACGCTAACAATATTACTACAACTGCTACTTCTACTAAGTAAACCAAGAGATAGTAAAATGGGCCTGTTTCTTGATGGTGACATGGTATTTCGTTATCCACCAACACTCAGTTGGGGTTATACATTACTTTGTCTATCTGGCCTTCCAAAATAATTTATGAACCTAATAATTTTATCTTGGTTCATATTACTAGAATACAGAATTATATTACTATATTCTCTATTATATTTAATTATATATTCTAATTATATATACTATATTCTATATTACTAGAATACAGACTATATTAATAGAATACAGAAACATCTTAGCATTTCCATCCTATCACAATGATGCTCACTCCCTGAAAGACCTCCTGTGCCCATGAGGCCCCAGTGCATTTTGGAGTTTTTGTTGTGATAATCAGTGGTCTGTTCTTGAGGCTGGTGTCAATGTTTAGTTCTTGGGCTGTTATGCAACTATCGGTTTGGGTTGCTTATGTGAAAAACACAGAAATTTTGGTTTTGGAGATTACAACTCAGCAATGCTGTATAATTTATCTTCCATTTGGAGGAATCAAAAATTTCAATGTATGTGTTTTCTGTATTTTACACCTGAATTGATAGTGACTTATGGAAACTGAGATGAGACTATGGGGCCATACTTGTTTTGCTCGTTATGTAAAGCTAAGAAAGTATTCATTGGTGTTTAGTCATTGCAAAAGCATCCTATTGTTTTGCATAGGTTGATTGTAATCAAAATAGCTTATAATAGGAAAGCAATGACTTAGCAGATAGTTGAACTGCTGTGATTATAGGAAACAATGTCCCTTAGAAAGAAGTTAAAATATATGTAAACTTATATGAAGGAGTGTGATAGGATATTAAAAGGGAAGATTGAGGTGAAACCAAAAATTGTATTTTGAAATGAATAGATATTATAAAGATATTTCAATACGTTTCATTTTATTAAACCTTCTGAAGCTAGGCTAGGCTGAGTTACAGAATATAATAGCCACTATTTCAGTTTCCCTTGCTTTTGGGCATAGCCAGGTGAACAGGTTCTAGTAAATGGGATGAATTAATAACTGGAATTGTGTAGCTTCTGAAAAGTGTTCTTAATGGGAGATAACTTTTTTCTCCTCATTGCTGGATTTTCAGATTCTCACCCTGTAGACTTTTCATATGGCCTGAAGGCCGTTGTGCATTTTGTAGGTGTTATACTGGTGGCCAGTTCCAGATGCAGGTGTCATTATGATTCCAGCCAATGAGGGTTATACTATGTAGAAGATGGAGTGGAGAGCTGGAAGAAACACAGATCTTTGATAAACCATTGATGTAGACTAGGTACCTTGTGACAAGAGATATGTCACATATTATGCCCCCACTTCATGTTTCTGGGAGATTGTGGCAGTTACTACATTTCCTTCCAGCTGGGCTGCCTTTGGAAACCCTATCACTTTCTCTCTGTCACTGTCTGCTCTGTTTTTCTCTTACTCTTTTCCTTTCAGAACTCTTTAATCCTAATACACACTTAGGGTTTTCTTTATTCCTTCTACATTTTCTGAACTCTCCCTTCCCAGATTCTGTGGTTGAGCAAATAATCTGGAATGTTTTGAAACACTTCTCAACAACTATTGTTGCCATTTTATATCCCCCAGAAGCGTTGATTCATTCATTGGAAACTTATTTAATAAGCTAATTTTAGTGAATTTGTTATCAGCTGTTATTGGACAACTATACATTAGTTTCTAGATAACATTATAATGCTTAGTCTTTATGTTCATTAAAAATAAGGGTCAGATGATATAGTGTGAACATTTTAGGCCATGGGGCTTATCAGCAGAGGCAATTAAATACCTCTCAAATTTTTACACAAAGGCAGCTACATCTTCTGCCCATGTGTATGTCCAGAACGGCTATAAAATCGGTGCAAATTAATAAATTTACAACATGAAATATCTTGCAAACACACACACACACATTGACCTTCATCTCAGGACAGATATCATAACTCTAAGTATTGAATTCTCATACTTCATGTATACACTGTTGACGGTTACTGAGGAAAAAGTCAAAGAGAACTGGTCCTTGTTTGGCAAACTAGATGATATGAGGAATATTCAGTTTACTGTGACAAAGTAGGCAGCTCTAAGATAAATAGCTCCTAGCAATGCTTTGGAAGGGAAATTTTCCTTAGATGGCTCTATAGAAACTCTGTGAACAAGCTGTTATATCTTTTACAAATCTGCCAGCTACTTTTTATGAGCTTCAGTTACTCTTTATGACTATAATAAAAGGAGAGTAGAAAGTGTATATCCAGTGGTCCTCAAAGCAAGCATCCTTATGTAGAAAATGTAATGAGATCATAGGATGTTCTTTCCCTTAAGCTGCTGGATGCTCTCTTAACTCTTGTTTTGACACCATTTTATTGTGCCTATAATAATAAAGTACATGTGAAATATGTTTCACAGATTTCAGTATTGTTAATCTAATAATTGGCAACATAGTATGTCCACTATCAACAACACACAAATCAATAAATGAAAATTTTAAATAATTCAAACACTCCATTGATAGACACCTTGTCATTTAGATATGTATTTGTTAACAGTGCAATACAATTATGAAATTTTAAAATAACTTATACCATTAAGCATAAATTTGCTATTATTAAAGGACAGTTAAAATACCTTGTATATAAAAACATCAACTCATAACAGTGATAGATTTGTAAATTTGTACCTTAAATTCTACATCAATGTAGATATTCTTTCATAATTTTAACCTCTCATAGACTTTTTACCAAACTATAGTTTGCCATTAAAAAGGTAGATAAAATATTAATGTGTTTCATAGTCACTATATATGTCATAATATATTGTTCAAAATGACATGTAAGAACTATGTCTGTTGAGTTTTAATTCCGAAAATTGGCATGGTTAGTTTAAAACTTGTTTATATTTTAGGTACAATGTGTCTTGATTGACTAATATTTCTTTGACATCTTGAAAACCCACAGCTACATTGTCTTCTTATAATTTGTTGACCTGTAGAAATTTATGATTTAAATTTTGAACTCTATCAAAATATATTTTAACCTTATTTTTCTTCAATTTTCTGTTTATTTATTTATATGTTTCCTTGGTGATGTTTTTTAAAATCCTAGCAAATATAGTAATATGCATTTTTATGTCATTACAAATTTTCTCTGAATGATGTTTTGGTGTAATGCAAATAAATATGTAAGAATTCAGTGCATCTTAACTCAAAGCTATTTCTTTCTCTTCTGAGGTCAGCATCATGGTGTTTATTTCTCTCTACCTATGTCTTAAAAGTAACTCTGTAGCATCCTGTTCTCCCTTGCTACTGCACTATCAGTTAGAACTGTACATTATATTTCAACATCATTAAACAAATTCTAAATCTGCATAGACAGAAAAGTTTTGCCTCCTTGTTCACCTTACCAACATCTATTTACTTATCTTTATCTTTCAGTTTTAAGATTTAATTTTGACATCACTTTTTTAACTAAAGTTGTTTGTAATCTCGTTTTGTGTGCAGTGTCCTGAGAACATTGAGTATTTTCTCTCATTGCTCTTATGTCTATACAATTACTGCTTTCACATTGTTGGATACATAAATATTGACCCAACCCATCCAGTATCATCCTTGCCAAAAATAAACAGCATTTATTTTGCTTTTCTGCCTTTTCGCTATCTGTTGATTTTACATAGAAGCCATCTTCATTCTCTACATTTTTCTTCATCTTATTTGTCATTTGGATCTTATCTCCTCTATCAACGCTTCATCAATGTCCAAGATTTTTCTAACTCTTCATTCTTCTGTACTACTGCAGTCATTACCGGTTATGCTTTTCATCTGGTGGTTTGAATGTTCTTCATGTTGTTATTAGTGTTGTTAATTGCTTAGAAACGTGTCCTGCATCCTCAAGCAGGTTGAAAACCCTGAAGAAAGAACTGGCTCTTAACTATGAGTTCACGGTTGATCTGGGAATGTTCTTATGTAGACCTTTGAATCTTTTGAAATTATAGATAAGACAATGTATTTATGTACAATTCTATGTATTTTTTTTTTTGCAAAAACACAGTTGCTAAAAGTCTATCAACAAAGGCATTCATATGTAAAATCCATTGATCTAAAATAATAAAAATGATAGTTTGCACTTTTTTCTTCCATAAGTCATGTAAGTCAAAAGTACTTAATAAATATTTGTAATTAATTTCCCAAACCTTAGGCTCTTAGTTGGAATCCTTGGAGTGATATTCCCTAGAAGTGTAGAAAAACCAGAGCCAGACAATGACTAACAAACGAAAGCAACCAAGCTATAAGTTAGCTCAAATCCATATCGGTCCTGTCTCCTATTGGGTTGTATTGCTTATATAATTTTTTAAGAATGATTTTACATATTTTATTTTCTCATTAGATATGTTACAAATAGTAATTTTGTAAAATATATATATTTTAAGAAATACTTACGAAGAGAATATCCACGTAAATACCATGAAGCTCAAGATCTGGATAATTGCCTGCAAAACAGAAGCAACCTGGAAGACCCTTCATATATAAATATTCTTCTTTTCTCCTAGAGATGATATTCTCTATGTACATATATATATGTGTGTGTGTGTGTGTGTATATATATATATATACACATATAAATAAACACTAAAATATGCCATGATTGCCAATAGAAAGATTCCTGTTGGGAAAAATGGGCCTCTCATGTTTCTGCATGTTATTCATTCAGAATCATAAACTCCATTTTTTCCTATCTCTTCAAAGCTGTTTGTGATTATATTAATATAATAAACATCCCATGTAAAATTTATCATCCTTTGTAATAAAGATAATGTCTCCTTCTCAGGCAAGGGTTAGACAGCCTAATCTTTGCCCAGTATAAAGTATGTGTTGCCCAAGCCAGCATTCTTGAAACTGTGGCAGGCTAACTGGAGAGCTGACATGTAAAATAAAATTTAGAGTTCTTGACAATTCCACCTTATAAAGATATTAAGGCTCTACAAATTTTCATGTATATGCAGTATAATTCCAATCATGTCATACAATTTTTTGAATGTGACAAATGTATTCATATATGCATATAAATGTAAAGAGTCTATTAGAATATTTCAAAAGAAAAACAAGGTGGAAGGAGATAATCTATAAGATAGCATAACTTTTTATATAGCTACAGTGATTAAGAAAATGTGGAATCGGTACAAGCATTTGGAAATCAGATGTTGGAACAAAAAGAGAGCCACAAAATAGATGTATAGTTATATGGACCCTTGATATATCAGATATATATTGTGGTAGATAAATAAGGAAAGAACAGATATTTTAATAAATTGAGATATCACATTGTCATGTCTATATAAAAATAAAATTGAATTCCTATACAATAACATTTCCAAAGATCAATTCCATGTATCTTTGAGAGAAATATAAAGATTTTAAGCAGTTGATACAACTGAATATTATCATGAACTTCTTTGGAGTTGAAAAGAGTTTTAAACAGGATGAAAAACAAAAATCGTAAGGGAAAATATTTCTAAATATGAATATATAAACAGGATTCAAGACTGGTATAATTAAAATGATTATAGCAAGTGTTATTGGTTATACCATGTAGAAATGAACGTCTCCTACTTTGCTGTAGAGAGTATACAATGGCACAGTGACTTTGGCAAACAGTTCAGCAACGTTGATGATCCATGTATGGTATGACCCAGCAATTCCAACTCTAGATAGGTACTCTGAATAATCTTTAGTCTTTGCACATATGCATCAAGGTATTAGAAATGTTTATGAGAGATTTGTTTATGAATACTCCAAACTAAAGATGACTCAATGACTATCAGCAGTAGGATGGAAAGTAAACTGGAGTATAGTATAGCAATACTTTTTAGCAACGGAACTAAGTGTAATACAGCTACATGCAACATAGATGTATCTCACAACATGTTTGAGAGAAAGAAGACAGTGAAGAAAAAAGGGGAATGGACAAGTCATCTATATAAACCAAACTTAGTGACAACTAAATGCTATTATATATGTATAAAATAAAATGTTCATGGATAAGCTGTTAAAAATGGCAAAAGCATTTAGCTCATAAATAGAAATGGCATTAGTGTGCATCTTTGTTTCATTTCTGATCTGAGGAAAAATAATATTTCCTGGTTAATATATTTGCTATGGCTTTTGGAGGTAACTTTCAGGTTATGGAAGTTTCACTCCTATTTCTGATTTGCTAAGAGCATTTTCCTTATTAATATATATTGCAGTTAGTCAAAAGCTTTTCCTTCATTTATTGTGACAGATTTTTTTTTCCTATTCGATATCTCAGATAAATTACAATATTTAATTTTTTAGTGTAAAAGTGAATTCGATTTAAACCAAGTAGGCTACGATGTATGTTTTGGTCAGTTTGCTAATATTTTGCTTAATATTTCCACTGTGTTCTTGAATTAGTTACCTATAATTATGATTTTCCCTGCATTGTCAGTTCTTGGTAAAGACATTATGTTAGCCTCAGAAAATGAATTGATATATTTTCTGTTTTGTTTATACTCTGCAACAGTTTGTAAGATAGGTCTGTTGCTTTTCCTTTAGCATTATTAGAGTTTGCAGGGGAAATTATATAGGCTTGCAATTTCTTTAGTGGTAAATATTTTTAATATTGCTGTCATTGTATTAATTGTTTTATAGTTAAATTATTATTTGCATCATGAATCATTAAATAGGCAACATTTATATTTTTTATATTACAAGGGTAAGGAGTTGAATTATTTTATAATTGAATTAATATATGAGTTGTAAGGTTTATGTGTTTTCTATTTCATCTATTCTTTGTTATGTAAAGCTAAGTTTTTATTTCATGATAAAAATCATTCATAACATAATAGGTTTTATTTTTGGCAGAATCTGGTGCTAATGTCCGTTTGTCATTCTGATTTTGGTTGCATATGTCTTCTACCAAATAACCCCGATCAGCCTTCCTACACATGCATTATTTTTGTCACTTGAAAATAACAATATTTTAAAAGATTTGTTTTGTTTATGCTTAGTTTTAGTTTCATTATATTATGCTGTACTCTACATTATTATATTTTTCCTATTTTTAATTTACTTTGAACTCTTTCTGGTGCTTTGAATTGAATTATTTTTAACATATTTATTTTAAGTCTTTCTCTTTTATAATACATGAGATGCCACAGGTATGTATGGATTTAGTTACATTACAATGTTTAGCTTTCATTTTAAAATATTTTCTAATTTCTATTATGATTTCCTCTTTGACCTGTTTTCTATTTAGAAAAATATTGAATATCACAACACTTTAAGGCCTTGTCTAGACATCAGCATAATTATTTCTGGCGTCCTACAATTACTGCATACATTTTAAATCCTTGGAAGATTGTTGAAGTTGCATTATGAACCATTAAGTAATCAATATTTGTAAGAAAGATTGGTGTATTATTGGTATAAGATGTAGTGATACTGGCCTTGTGTTTTACTGGATCTGTTAAAAATGTTCCATTGTAATTATGAATTTGCATCTCTTTCTAGTTCTATCATTTTGATGTTTATGTATTGAAGCATTAGTAGGTGATTAATATAAATATTAATACTATAATTTATATTCAAATATTAATATAATTATAAATGCATTAATTATGGTTTATAACAATATTTAATGATTAATAGGAAAATTTGGAATTATTCTATATTTTAGTACTAAAAAATTACACTTTTAAATTCATATTGTTTAAAGTCTCACTTGCGTACTAATAATATAACTTGTCCGTTCTAATATATCTGGAGACAGAAGGGTTCACATAAGGCATTCATATCTGATTTTTTTTTTTTTAGCTGGAAATACAATCAGGGTAGAAAACGGGTAGGCATTTTTCTTTTTTTTATTTTTTGAGACTGAGTCTCTGTCACCCAGGCTGGAGTGCAGTGGCACGATCTTGGCTCACTGCAAGCTCCGCCTCCTGGGTTCACGCCATTTTCCTGCCTCAGCCTCCGGGGTAGGCACCCGCCACCAAGCTCGGCTAATTTTTTTTTGTATTTTTAGTAGACACAGTGTTTCACCGTGTTAGCCAGGATGGTCTCCATCTCCTGACCTCATGATCCTCCTGCCTCGGCCTCCCAAAGTGCTGGGATTACAGGCTTGAGCCACCGCGCCTGGCCTCGGGTAGGCATTTTTCAATAACATTAAAAAGTGATTTAGAAACCCAAAACTTCCAGGAGCAAAATATGATGATTATGACATATGATACATAGTCTAAGGAGTAAGAAGAAAAGATGTGAAATGAGTTTTTTCAAAAAATTATGGCTTCGAATGTGCTTTTATGTACTGGAGAAACTAGAAAACATGTGCATGTCCAGGAGATGACACCTGCCCAGAAAAGACTTAAGTTTTCATCACTGGCTGATCTATAAGCTCAGTGTAAGCAGGAAGTAAAAGCTGGGGCTGAGGCAGAATTACAAATGGCCCCATTAAGTGTTAAAGGAGTGCCCTGGCACTGGGTCAATCCTCAAAGGTTAAGCTCCTGACATTCAACAAAATACCTGTCAAAACACTGACTGAACAAAGCTAGCCTTCAACAATCAAGATAAACATTGAGAGAGATAATCTGATATATAATGCTATCAAACTCCAATAGTTATAACAAAGTTAAAAACAACCAAAAAAAAAAAAAAAAAAACGTAAGCTACAATGCATATAAAAAATAGTGTAGGCAAATAAGCAAATGAGAATTAAAAAGCCTCTGCACAGTAAAAGAAATAATCAACAGAGTTAACAGACAACCTGCAGATTAAAAAAAAATTCACAAACAGTGCAACGGACAGAAGATTGACACTGAAAATTTATAAGGAACTCAAAGAACATCAACAACAAAACAACAAACCAAATAACCCTATCATAAAGTGGGCAAAGAACATGAATAGATATTTTTCAAAAGAAGACATACAAATGGGCAACAAGAATATAAAAAATGCTCAACACCACTCATCATTAGAGAAGTGCACATTAAAGCTGCAATGAGGTACCAGCTCACGCTAGTCAGAATGACTATTACTACCAAATAGAAAAATTATGTTGGCAAGGTGCACAGTGAAAAAGAATGCTTATACACCATTAGTGGGATGTAAATTAGTGCAACCTCTTTGAAAACCAGTGTGGAGATTTCTCAGAGAAACAAAAATAGAACTACCATTCAATCCAGCAGTCTCAGTATGGGGTATCCCACACACACACACACGAAGTTGTATTAAAAAATCCCAGCACTCATATGTTTATTGCAGTAATATTTACAATAGCAAAGACGCAGAATCAACCTAAGTGTCCTTCAGTGGATGAATAAGGAAAATATGGTATATATTATATAATTCACACATATATATATATATATATATATACACACACACACACATAAAATGGAATACTATTTAGCCATAAAAAAGAATAAAATGGTGTATTTTTTGGAGCAACATGGATGGAACTGAAATATCTTAAGTGAAACAACTTAAAAACTGAAATTCAAACACTGCATGGTCTCATTTATAAGTGGAAGCTAAATAATATGCACAAATGGGCATAAAGTGTGAAATAATAGACATTGGAGACTTAGGCGAAATGGTGGGAGAATAGTAAGGGATGAGAAATTACTTAATGGGCACAATGTACATTATTTGGGTGATGATTACACTAAAATGCCAGACTTCACCACTGCATAATATAGCCATGTAACAAAACTGAAATTTTACCCCTTAAGTATATACAAATAAAAGAAAAAATAGATTGACAAAAAGTGTCCACGAGAAATCATAGGCATTTAACTTACTAAACAACAACTTTAAATCAACTATTTTAAATATGTTCAAGAACCTGAAGGACTAAATAACATTTTTAAAAAATGACTTATGAACAAAATATTGTCAATGAAGAGATAGAAATGGTAGAAAGGAACCAAACAGACATTCTAGAACTAAAAGGCAAAATAACTAAACTTTTTAAAAAATCACTAAATGGATTCAACAGTTTTGAGCAGATAGAAAAAAGAATCAGTGAAGATGAACATTGAACAACTGATAATTTTAGTAGCAGAAAGAAAAATGAATTTTTTAAACGTGATTAGAATTTAAGTGACATTTGGGACAAGAGGACCAACCTACACATTATAGGAGTCTCAGAAGAAGAAGAGGAAGAAAAGGGAATAGAAAAAATATCTGAAGAAATAGTGGTCAAAACCTTCTCCAATCTGGAAATATGAACTGCATACCTAAGAAGCTAAAGAATCTCCAACTAGGACAAACTTAAAAAAATCCACAGAGAGAAAGATTATATAATCAAGTTGCCAAAAGAAAAAGAGAAATAGAGAATCTTCAAAGCAGCGAGAAAGAAGCAAACCTCACATAGAAGGGATCCCTGGTAAAATTTCTAGATGATTTCTTATCAAATATCATGAGGACCAGAAAGCAGTGGGATGACATATTTAAAGTTGTAAAAGAAAAAAAGACAATAATTATATAACTTGCACAATTTTCTAATGTATATCACAATAATTTTATATCCATATATTGTTGAAGAATGAAAAAAATTAATTCATGCACAGATAATATAAGAGGGTTTATTATCGGTAGACCTGCCCTATAAATAATTTAGGCTGAAACGAAAGGACACTAGACATCAACTTGAATCTGTATAATTTTTTTAAAAATAAGGTAATTACATATGTAAATTTAAATGGCAATATTACTAAACTTTGGGGTTGAAACTCCTCATTTTCTACATGAATTTAAAGAAAAAGCACAGTATTCTCTGATGGTAGTTTGTATTTCTGTGAGATCGGTGATGATATCCCCTTTATCATTTTTTATTGCATCTATTTGATTCTTCTCTCTTATTAGTCTTGCTAGCAGTCTATCAATTTTGTTGATTTTTTCAAAAAACCAGGGTTTTTTGTATCTCTATTTCCTTCACTTCTGCTCTGATCTTCATTATTTCTTGCCTTCTGCTAGCTTTTGAATGTGTTTGCTCTTGATTCTCTAGTTCTCTTGTGATGTTAGGGTGTCATTCTTAGATCTTTCCTGCTTTCTCTTGTGGGCATTTAGTGCTATAAATTTCCCTCTACACACTGCTTTGAATGTGTCCCAGAGATTCTGGTATGTTGTGTCTTTGTTCTCATTGGTTTCAAAGAACATGTTTATTTCTGCAGTCATTTCGTTATGTACCCAGTAATCATTCAGGAGCAGGTTGTTCAGTTTCCATGTAGTTGAGCGGTTTTGAGTGAGTTTCTTAATCCTGAGTTCTAGTTTGATTGCACTGTGGTCTGAGAGACAGTTTGTTATAATTTCTGTTCTTTTACATTTGCTGAGGAGTGCTTTACTTCCAACTATGTGGTCAGTTTTGGAATAGGTGTGGTGTGGTGCGGAAAAGTATGTATATTCTGTTGATTTGGGGTGGAGAGTTCTGTAGGTGTCTATTAGGTCCGCTTGGTGCAGAGCCGAGTTCAGTTCCTAGATATCCTTGTTAACTTTCGGTGTCGTTGATCTGTCTAATGTTGACAGTGGGGTGTTAAAATCTCCCATTATTATTGTGTGGGAGCCTAAGTCTCTTTGCAGGTCTCTAAGGACTTGCTTTATGAATCTGGGTGCTCCTGTATTGGGTGCATATATACAAGCTACCATCAGAGAATACTATAAACACCTCTATGCAAATAAACTAGAAAATCTAGAAGAAATGGATAAATTCCTCAACACATACACCCTTCCAAGACTAAACCAGGAAGAAGTTGAATCTCTGAATAGACCAATAACAGGCTCTGAAATTGAGGCAATAATTAATAGCTTACCAACCAAAAAAAGTCCAGGACAAGAGATTCACAGCCGAATTCTACCAGAGGTACAAGGAGGAACTGGTACCATTCCTTCTGAAACTATTCCAATCAACAGAAAAAGAGGGAATCCTCCCTAACTCATTTCATGAGGCCAGCATCATCCTGATAGCAAAGCCTGGCAGAGACACAACAAAAAAAAGAATTTTAGACCAATGTCCCTGATGAACATTGCTGTAAAAATCCTTAACAAAATACTGGCAAACCGAATCCAGCAGCACATCAAAAAGCTTATCCACCATGATCAAGTGGGCTTCATCCCTGGGATGCAAGGCTGGTTCAACATATGCAAATCAATAAATGTAATCCAGCATATAAACAGAACCAATGACAAAAACCACTTGATTATCTCAATAGATGCAGAAAAGGCCTTTGACAAAATTCAACAACCCTTCATGCTAAAAACTCCCAATAAATTAGGTATTGATGGGACATATTTTAAAATAATAAGAGCTATCTGTGACAAACCCACAGCCAATATCATACTGAATGAGCAAAAACTGAAAGCATTCCCTTTGAAAACTGGCACAAGACAGGGATGCCCTATCTCACCACTCCTATTCAACGTAGTGTTGGAAGTTCTGGCCAGGGAAATCAGGCAGGAGAAGGAAATAAAGGGTATTCATTAGGAAAAGAGGAAGTCAAATTGTCCCTATTTGCAGATGACATGATTGTATATCTAGAAAACCCCATTGTCTCAGCCCAAAATCTCCTTAAGCTGATAGGCAACTTCAGCAAAGTCTCAGGATATAAAATCAATGTGCAAAAATCACAAGCATTCTTAGACACCAATAACAGACAAACAGAGCCAAATCATGAGTCAACTCCCATTCACAATTGCTTCAAAGAGAATAAAATACCTAGGAATCCAACTTACAAGGGATGTGAAGGACCTCTTCAAGGAGAACTACAAACCAATGCTCAATGAAATGAAAGAGGATACAAACAAATGGAAGAACATTCCATGCTCATGGATAGGAAGAATCAATATCATGAAAATGGCCATACTGCCCAAGGTAATTTATAGATTCAATGCCATCCCCATCAAGATACCAATGACTTTCTTCACAGAATTGGAAGAAACTACTTAAAAGTTCATATGGAACCAAAAAAGAGCCCACATTGCCAAGTCAATCCTAAGCCAAAAGAACAAAGCTGGAGGCATCACGCTACCTGACTTCAAACTATACTACAAGGCTACAGGAACCAAAACAGCATGGTACTGGTACCAAAACAGAGATGTAGACCAATGGAACAGAACAGAGCCCTCAGAAATAATGCCGCATATCTACAGCTGTCTGATCTTTGACAAACCTGACAAAAACAAGCAATGGGGAAAGGATTCCCTATTTAATAAATGGTGCTGGGAAAACTGGCTAGCCATATGTAGAAAGCTGAAACTGGATCCCTTCCTTACACCTTATACAACAATTAATTCAACATGGATTAAAGATTTCCATGTTAAACCTAAAACCATAATAACCCTAGAAGAAAATGTAGGCAATACCATTCAGGACATAGGCATGAGCAAGGACTTCATGTCTGAAACACCAAAAGCAATGGCAACAAAAGCCAAAATTGACAAATGGGATCTAATTAAACTAAAGAGCTTCTGCACAGCAAAAGAAACTACCATCAGAATGAACAGGCAACCTACAGAATGGGAGAAAATTTTTGCAACCTACTCATCTGACAAAGGGCTAATATCCAGAATCTACAGTGAACTCCATCAAATTTACAAGAAAAAAACAACCCCATCAACAAGTGGGCAAAGGATATGAACAGACACTTCTCAAAGGAAGACATTTATGAAGCCAACAGACACGTGAAGAAAATGCTCATCATCACTGGCCATCAGAGAAATGCAAATCAAAACCACAATGAGATACCATCTCACACCAGTTAGAATGGCTATCATTAAAAAGTCAGGAAACAACAGGTGCTGGAGAGGATGTGGAGAAATAGGAACACTTTTACACTGTTGGTGGGACTGTAAACTAGTTCAACCATTGTGGAAGTCAGTGTGGCCATTCCTCAGGGATCTAGAACTAGAAATACCATTTGACCTAGCCATCCCATTACTGGGTATATACCCAAAGGATTATAAAACATGCTGCTATAAAGACACATGCACATGTATATTTATTGCGGCACTATTCACAATAACAAAGACTTGGAACAAAGCCAAATGTCCAACAATGATAGACTGGATTAAGAAAATGTGGCACATATACACCATGGAATACTATATAGCCATAAAAAGGATGAGTTCATGTTCTTTGTAGGGACATGGATGAAGCTGGAAACCATCATTCTCAGCAAACTATCACAAGGACAAAAAACCAAACACTGCATGTTCTCACTCATAGGTGGGAATTGAACAATGAGTATACATGGACACAGGAAGGGGAACATCACACTCCGGGGCCTGTTGTGAGATGGGGGTAGCGGGGAGGGAAAGCATTAGGAGATATACCTAATGTTAAATGACGAGTTAATGGGTGCAGCACACCAACATGGCACATGTATACATATGCGACAAACCTGCATGTTGTGCACATGTACCCTAAAACTTAGAGTACAATAAAAAAAGCACAAAACAATAATTATAAACTTATGTCAATGGGTATGTAATGTATAAAGATGTAGTCAGTGACAATATAGACGTAGATGAAGATGTATACAAGCAGAGTATTTGTATACTGCTGAAATAAAGTTGATGTTATTAAAACTAGGTTGTTATAAATGTAAGATCTTAATTGTAATCCCCAAGGTAACCACTAGAAAATTAAAATATACATAAAAGAAAGGAGGTAATCAAAGTGGTACACTACAAAAATATCAACTAATTACAAAAATGAAATAATTGAAAATTTGAGAAACAAAAAACATATACAACAAACATAAATGGATGTTAAGTAATTCCTTTCTTATAAGTAATAAAATGCATCAAATCTTCAATTAAAAGGCAAAGTTTAGTAGAACAATTTAAAGAAATGATCTATCTGTATGTGCTACCTACAAGAAACTTACTTTAGATGCAAGGACACGAAGAGGCTGAAAGTAAAATAATAAAAATAGATAGCTCATGAAAACAGTCACCAAAAGAGCGCTTGGATGTCTCTTAATAATGAGATGAACAAACAAACAGACAGAAAACCAATAAGAAAATAGTGGACATGAATGATACAATAAACCAATTAAACTTAACAGATATATACACAAACTATTCCGCCCAACACAGAAGACACATTTTTGTATATATACAAAATGTCTACATACAACAAATTGTATCCAAACACTTGGAGGTCTCTTAATAATGAGATGAACAAACAGAAAACCAATAAGAAAATAGTGGACATGAATGATATAATAAACCACAGAAAACCAATAAGAAAATAGTGGACATGAATGATATAATAAACCAATTAAACTTAACAGATATATACACAAACTATTCTGCCCAACACAGAAGGCACATTTTTGTATATATACAAAATGTCAACATACAACTGGAAGTTCTCGATAGGGCAAGAGTTACATAGAACATTTTCCAGCATATACCATAACTTAGACCATAATCCAAGCCTTAACAAATTTAAGGAGACTGAAATATTACAATGTGTCTTCCTTCTGAACACAAAAATTGTAACCAGAAATTAGTAACAGAAAAAAACTGGAAAACTCAGAAATACATGAAGATTAAATGACAAACTTTTAAACAAATTGATCAAAGAATAAAACGCAAGGGAAATTAGAAAATATCTTGAGAGAAGTGAAAGAAAAACAACACACGTGAAGTCATATGGGTCATAGAAAATGCAGTACTTAGAGATATATTTTAACTACAACAAACAAATTTAAAAAAGGAAAATCTTAAATTTACAACCTAACTTTACATCTTAAAGAAAAAAAGCAAGTCAAACCGAAATCTTTATATGGTTGTGTGTGTGTGTCTATTTATTACAGTGACAGATTATTCAGCTATAAAATGAGGGCATTATGCTAAATGAAATAAGCCAAACACAAAAATACAAATACTGTATGATCTCACTTATACATGGAATCTAACAAAAAATCTAACTCATAACAGTGGAGAGTAGAATGGTGGTTGGTGGTTGCCAAGGGTGGAAAATGGGGGAAATAAACAGATTTTGGTCAAAGGTACAAACTTTTACTTATGTGTAAGTTCTAGAATCTAAATTATAGCATGGTGACTATAATAAAAAATTGTGTAATACTTACTTGACATTTGCTAAGGGAGTAGATCTTAAGTGTCCTCTCTGGTGCACACAAGTGAATAGTAAATAAATTCAGTGGATTGATATTTTAATTAATTTTATTGTAATAATTCTGCTATGTTTATGCAATCTACATGTGCTCCTTGAATTTTTAATATTTTTACCTCAATAAAGCTAAAAATATAGAAATAAGAATGTATAAGTAAAATTGTATGCAATAGTGAAAGGCTGCTTGTCCCCTAAGATTGGGAACACATCCATTATTTAATATTATAGGAGAGGCTGGGTGTGGTGGTTCAAGCCTGTAATCCCAGCATTTTTGGGATGCTGAGGTGGGTGGTTCACTTGGGGTCAGGAGTTCGAGATCAGCCTGGCCAACATGGTAAAACCCTGTCTCTACTAAAAAGACACAAATTAGCTGGGTGTGCTGGCGGGTGCCTGTAATCCCAGCTACTCAGGAGGCTGAGGCAGGAGAATCGCTTGAACCCAGGAGGCAGAGGTTGCAGTGAGCTGAGATCCTGCCATTGCACTCCAGCCTGAGGTACAAGAGCAAAACTCTGTCTCAAAAAAATATATATATACTGGAGGTTCTAGTCAGAATATCAAGGCAAGAAAACCAAATACATTCACAAAGACTGGAAAGAAAAAAATGCAGAAGAAAAAAGAATTCGTTTGAAGCATGGAAAATGACAATCTGTCAAACAGATAATTGGTGTTCATGAAGTAGGACCGGAACAAATAGGACAAAAATATTCATGCAATTATTTTTAAAAATTAAATTGTTCAATTAATAACTAAATTTGTTAATCACAGGGCATATCATATTCACAGTACAAGTTTTGAAAAGTATTAAAACCTTTAGATAATAAAAACATCATTAAGAGAGTGAAATAACTTATTTACAAAATGAGATAATGTGCTGTGAAGTATGTATCTTGTAAGAGATTTATATCAAGACATTAAAAACCTACAACTCTACAACAAAAAGACAAAACAACCCAATTAAAAACAGGCAAAGGATTTGAATAGACATTTTGCTAAAGATGAAAATGGCCAATGAGTACAACACGAAAGTTGTTCAAAAACCATTAGTTATTAGGCCACTGCAAATCAAAATCACAATGATGTCATGTTATACCTACTAGTATCACTATAGTTAGAAAATGGAGAACAAGAATTGATGAGTAACTGGGAAATTTGGAGAATCATACTTTGTTGGTCTACATGTAAAATGATGCAGCTGCTGTGGAAGACAGTTTGGTGATACCTTAAAATGTTAAGCAGAATTACCATATGACCCAGCAATTTAATTTGGTATCCAAATGAATGCAAAACATGAATTCAGATAAATGCACACTAGTGTTTATAGCAGCACTCTTCATAATAGCCAAAAGGAGGAAATAACCCACGTGTCTATCAACAGATGAATGGATAAACAAAATGTGGCATGTGTGCATACTGTGGAATATAATTGAGCCATAAAAAGGAAATGAAGTTCTAATACATGTCACTATATGCATAAAGCTTTTAAACATTATGCAAAGTGAAATTAGCCAGACACAAAAGGGTCAATGTTGTATGATTTCTCTTATACAAATAAATATTTGGAACAGGGAGATTCACAGAGACAAGATTTAGTTTAGAGTTTACTGGGGGATGGATTAGGAATAAAAAATGGGGAGTTGTTACTAAATGACAGAGTTTCTGTTTAGAATGATGAAAATTTCTGAAAATAGTGATGATTGTTGCACAAAAGTGTAAATGCAATTAATGCCACTGAATTGTACACTTAAGAGGTTAAAATAGCAAATTTTATACTATACATTTTACCATAAAAATATTAACATGAATTATAATTTAATTTTTATAACAGTATTTTTATTTGTGAATTTTTTTACAATTTGCATTTTTGGTATGTTCTACATTTTTTTCCATGTACTAAGTATCATGGGAAGTTCCATCCTCATACTCATGCTGCTTTTCTACTTGCTAATATTGGATAGTTCTTGCCAGGCTCTTCAAATTGTGCTGTAACCTGGAAGAAACCTTCCTACTCTCACAAACCCTGAATAGGCCTGAGAGTTTAAACCTCACGTAATTATTCTCTATCATTTAGAAACTAGAGGGGTGGAGGATTGAGAGAGGAACAATATAAAATTCGAAACCAATGATGCATTGGCTGAAAAACCCTGACATGAATTGTGAGAGCAAAGAAACCACAGCTGGTTTTGCAGGTGCAGTCCAGGTGGGCCTTGGCAGCTGATGTTGAATTGTATGAATTGTAGCTCTTATATTTTCTGGGCTACAGCTGATATTGTAGGTTCAGCTAAAATAGTAAATTACTAGGAGGCATCATTAAGTTCCAATTAAGATTCACTTCAAATCACTTCCATCTGAATGTTTTTTCAAATACAGCTCATGTCCACATGCTTGAAGGTGTGCACTAACACATATCAGTTGTGCACAATTCGTGGTGCCATTAGTAATAAGATTTACAGGAATGCTATAATTCCAAACTCTGAAAATAAAAGAACTGCAAGTAATTTATACAGATACTGTCACCATAATTTCCTACTTTTTAAATGTCAGCTGCACAGAGTGACTTCATTTCAAAGAGCACTTTATGGGAAGGAAAAGCATAAGGAGTAACTTTAAAGTCAAAATCCTGACAGAATATCTTAGCCAGGTGATTAAAATGAACATCAACAGGGATAAGCCCTTTTGATAGTATGTAGCATTGATATGATGTGAAAAGACTGTCACTTCATCTCTGTGGCCTTCCTCCCCAAAATACATATCCCCAGTTTTCTCAGGAGATAAGCATCAAGCAAAGCCCAAATGAGGGACATACTACAAAATACCTGACCACTACCTCTGTAAACTCTAAGGTGGGCAAAACCAAGGAAAACGTGAGTAACAGTCACAGCCAAGAAGAGCCTGTGGAGACATGACTACTCAACGCAACATGATACCCTGATGAGACTCTGGAAGACAAAACAAATATTAAATACAATATAAGGAAATTTGAATAAGTTGTGAACTTTAATAACATTGTATGGGTTCAATAATTGTGACAAGTATACTATAGTAACATAAGATACTACATAGGGAAACTGTCAAATATATAGGAACTCTTTGTACTGTCTTCACAATTTTTCTGTAATTAGAAAACTATTGTAAAACTGTATTTCAAAAAAGCATTGTTATATTAAAAATGACACAAAACATGTGCAGCCGATGTGGGTTGGAGCCAGAAATTCTGCATTTGTAATAAGCGTATGGTGCTCTTTATGTTGCTGGTGCTGCTTGCCTGGGTCTCATGGAGTGGCAGGCATAGAGCGGCCTCCAGGTCAGGAGAATGGGCATCATGTGGAACTTGTTAGAAATACAAGTCTTTTCATGTCAGATCTATCGAATTAGAAAGTCTAGGGTTGGGGCCCAGCAGTATGTTTTATAGCAACCCCTCCAGAGGTGCTGATGTGAATACATAAGGAAAATTGATCTAAAATCTATCACTAGCATGTTATTCTCTCCCCCTTTTTTGTTGGAGTGGGAGTGGAAGATAAGTTGGAGGTAAGGGTGTATATTTGAAGAGTTAATTCACTGAATAAATTGTTATACAAAATTTACCTCTTTCTTATTTGAGACTGAATTTCATGCTAAAGAAATAGATTTATGCAATTTGTCCATGAATGTCTAGTTGCTGCTTATACAAGCTTTCCATGGCTGTTCATTGACAGAAAGTTGGCTGATTTATATCACCACATAAAAAGAGCATAAATAATAATTTATTAATCATTTGTATCTCCCCAAAGAACTACAAATTATATTTTAAAAATTAAAAATAAATTACTATTGGGTTCCCAGTCAGCTCAGGAATTGGATTCCTGATTCTAGCTCAGTCATCTAGAGGTTTAAACGTATCTTTTTATTGAATTTTTTGTTTAGTTACTAGATACACATATAAAGGACGTAATATTTTTAAATATATGGTATAATAGCTTTTAGTTTCATTTTTGTTTTTCTTGTATAACCTATTTTCTATATATACTTACGTATTTTGGCTTAATATTATGTTTGATAATTTATTCATGTTGATACGTCCACAAATATATTGGAATTTCATAAAAATTTCTTTGCCAAAGAGGGCACAACCTTCCTATTCTTCAGAGGATTGTTCCTTTCTAATATTTGTAATTACAAATGATAAAATAAAAACATTGTACAAATCTACTTTTGTACAAGGGCGATGTCTATAGAGCATATAACCAGGAGTAGAAATGCTGGACCCAAAGTTATGACAATATTTTACTTTCCTAGGTATTGCCCCAATTTTCTCTTAGTGCATATTTTAATGGATTTCCCACTTACCAGTTTTTGAGATATCCTATTGTTCCACATATTCACAACATTTGGTTTCATCCAACTATTTAATTTCCACCAATCACATAGAATTGAGGTCACCACATACATTTCCAAAGCATATTATCTGGATATTATGAGGTTGAGTATATTTTCAAACATTTGCTGACTTTTCAACTTCTGATCTATCAATTATTTCATCATATCTATTATTTTTTTTCTTTTGGCACATAGCTTTATATGAACATCTATATTGTAACTGTTAATCTACATGAGTGTGTGCACTGCAAATATATTGTTCAGGCTGCGGCATGTATTTTTAATTTTTGTGTTGTCTTTTGAGAAACAGAAGATTTTAATTTTGTTTAGTTAACTTCATTACTTTATAGTTTGTATTTCTTTTTTCCTCTTGTAGTAACCCTTTCCTTACTCCTTTCTGTGTTTAGGTTGGCAATAAGACTTTTCTTATTTTGTTTTCAATTAGGTTTGTAAGGCAGAAGTAAAGCTGTTAAGCTGTGAGTATTACTGCAAGTAAGCAAACTCTTGCACATCTTGTGGTTTATCTGCAGGCTCACCTGATTGGTATGGAGCAAAAGCCAAGGGCTTTGGTTCAGTCCTCCACTGCTCATCAGATCTCCCATTTCAGCTTCCTGGGCCAGGTGCATGTGCAGATAGATCCAGCTCAAGGAGTATGAACTACTCCTCCTGATCAGCTGTCATGTCAAGGGTAGAGGCAGTGAGAACAAGATTTTAATTTGTCTTTATGATTTCTGATCTTACTCTCTTCACTTTGCATATATCTTTTCTTCCTATCAGCCACCATACAGTGACTCCAAGTCCACTACCAGATGTGAAGACAACCACCTTCCACGGACTTCTTCACTAGCACCACGTGTTGTTCTTGGTTAATGGTGTCTCATATTCTAATTGATCCGTTTTAGCTCTTTAGCATCTTAGCTTTTCAAAAAACGTGAAAGATCTAATCTTTAAAATAAACTCTTCTTATCCATATCATTCGCGTTGATTCTTGTTCCCTAGCCAACTCAAAACACTAAGTTTAACTTTTCAAGTAATGTGGCTTTACACACGTAAATTTTGAATACACAGATTATTAATCAATGTAGAATTTATATTTTTTGCATGAGAAAAGGCACTGATTTGGTTTTTTAAGTTCTATAGGAAAACAATTGACCCAGCATCACAATTAAATAGGTCATCAAATGATGCTATGCTTATGCCTTTCTCTATTACTTTTCATTAATTTATATCCCTGGAACTATTCCACACTGTCTTAAGTATTTTGTAATTTGTAATGATAATGTATGTTAATATTCAATAGTATATATCATGCCACCTTGCTCTTCTTAAAAGCGTCTTTTTTTTTTTTTTTTTTACATTTTGTTGCAATACATATATGTATGAAACTTAGGACTTATGATACTAAGCCTACTACTATATATACATGTGGTATGTAGCTTAGTTCATTTAGATCTTTGTGTGTTTGTAGCTACATGATTTATTCATTCTATGTATAAAATACATGTCCTTTTTTATTTTAAATGATATATTTTCATACTTTCTATTCATTACTCTTTTTTTTCCTTTACCCTAAGCAGATAATTTAGCAAAGGTTTATCCTCCATTCAAATTCAAATTTTCCTTAAGTTGGTTATTCAATGTCCTATATTGGTGAATTGGTTAGAAAGATAGAAATTCTAATTTAATTCTTACACTAAGTTAAATTTAGTATATAATCATCCCCCATTTATACAGCACATATGCTTGTTATGTATCAGTTGACTCTGTTTTCTGGAATCCAAACTGGTACAGAATTCAACCAGGCCAAGTTAATGGTAAATGTTTGCCCCCCTTTAACATCTCAATAATGAAAATGGCATATAGACAACAAGATTTCCCTGTTGAGACATAGATGGTAACAAGCCACGTCTCTTCTAACTATAAGAAGGATTTTGCTAACAGCTTCCAACCCAAAATAGGTAATTATATAGTGATAAAGAGGTCAATTCTTTAAGAAGTTATCCAACTGTAAATATATATATAGATATGTGTATATATATATATATATATATATATATGTATGAATCTAACATCAGAACACCTAAAAATATAAACCAAATATTAATAAAAAGGAGAGACAGGGTACAATTCAATCATAGTATGGGATGTCAATACCCAGAGACAGATTTTCAAAGAAAAGATAATGAGGAAATGTCATATTTAAATTACACTTTAGAGCAAATGAACACAATACACAAATACGGAACATTCGACCGAGAGCAGCAGAATGCAAATTCTCCTCAAGCACACACAAAATATTTCCAGGAGAGATGACAGGTAAGAAAATAAGCCTTAACAAATTCAAGAAGATTGAAATCATATCAAGTATGTTTTTAAACCACAGTGTTATATAACTAGAAATCAATAAGAGGAATTTTGGTAAATTCATATATTCATAAAAATTAAACGTGCTCCTGAACAACCAATGTATCAATGAATAAATTAAAAGAGAAATTTAAAATACCTTAAAAGTAATGAAAATGGAAATACGACATACCAAAATTTATGGGATGCAGCAAAAGCAGTTCAAAGAGGGAAGTTTACTGCAATAAACACCAACCTACCTCAACAGAGGTAAAAGATCTTAAATAAACAACTTTTTTAATGAGCTAAAAAAAATAAAGTGCAAAATTGCCAGAATGAAAAAAAATAATAAATATCAAAGTAGAAATAATTAAAACAGATACTAGAAAAAAAAATGGAAAAGATCAATGAAACTAAGAAATGTTTTTTAAAAACAAAGAAAATCAACAATACTTTAGCTAAACTAAGAATAAAAGAAGACTCAAAATCAGGAATGAAAGAGGTGACATTATGTTAGATACCATAGAAATACAAAAAATTATGAGCCTAATATGAATAACTAAATGCCAACAAATTGGATAATCTAGAGAAAATCAATATATTTTTTGATACATACAACCTACCAAGACTGAATCACAAAAGAAATAGAAAATCTGAATAGAAAATATCAAGAAAAGATTTAATCAGTAATAGCTCAGGACCCAATTACATCACTGCTGAATTTTACCAAATGCTAAAGAATAGCTAATAGAAATAATTCTCAATCTTTTTGAAAAAACTGAAAAGGGAATAATTCCAAACCTTTTTACAAGGCCAGAATTGTCCTGATACCAAAGCCAGACACGGACATTATGAGAAATAAAAGTACAGGCCAACATCCCTAACGAAAATAGATGAAAAATTCCTCAACAAAATGCTAGCAAACCAAATTTAACAGCACATTAAAAGGATCATTCCATTTTAGATAGAAGAAACAAACTTCAACACAACAAAGGTCATCTTCAAGAAATCCATAGGTAACATGAAACTCCAGTGAAAAGTTGAAAGTTTTTCCTCTAAGACCAGGAACAAGACAAAGATGCCTACTCTGCCACTTTTATTTAAGATAGTAGGCCGGGCGCGGTGGCTCACGCTTGTAATCCCAGCACTTTGGGAGGCCGAGGCGGGCGGATCACGAGGTCAGGAGATCGAGACCATGGTGAAACCCCGTCTCTACTAAAAATACAAAAAATTAGCCGGGCGTGGTGGCGGGCGCCTGTAGTCCCAGCTACCCGGAGAGGCTGAGGCAGGAGAATGGCGTGAACCCGGGAGGCGGAGCTTGTAGTGAGCGGAGATCGCGCCACCGCACTCCAGCCTGGGTGAAAGAGCGAGACTCCGTCTCAAAAAAAAAAAAAAAGAAAGAAAAAAGATAGTAATGGAAGACCTAGTAAAAAAAAAAAAAAAATCAGGAAAGAAAAAGAAATAAAAGGCATTTAAATTGAAAAGGAAAAAGTTAAATAGTCCTTGTTTACAGGTGACATAATTACATATTAAAAACAGTAAATATTCCACCAAAAAATTATTAGAACTAATACACGAATTCAGTAAAGTTGCAGGATGAAAATTAACATCCCCAAACCAGTCGTGTTTCTATCAACTAACACTAAACTATCAGCCCTCCCCCACAAAAAAATCAAGTAAACAATACCATTTAAAATAGCTATGAAAAAATAAATAACGTACTTAGGAAAAAAACAAAAATGTTAAAGACCTATATACTGAAAACTATAAAACACTGGTGAACAAAATTGAAGAAAACTCAGATAAATGGGTAGTTATCTCACATTCATGGATTGAAAGATATTTTCAAAGTGTCCAAACTGCCCAAAAGGATCTAAAAATTCAATGCAAACCCTATCAATATTCCAATGTCATTTTTCACAGAAATTGAATAAATATTCCCAAATTCATATGGAACCATGAAAGATTCTCAACAGCAATTGTCAGTGAAATAAGCAAAGCAGGAACATCACACTACCTGACTTCAAAATATACTACAAAGCTATAGAAACCAAAAGAGCCATGGTAGTGGTGTAAAAATAGACACATAAACCAATGGAACTGAATAGAAACATCAATTCATAAATTTATAATCAACTGATTTACAATACATTGATGAGAACACACAATGGAGAAATAACAGTATCTTCAATAAATTTTGTTTCTACAACTGGATATTCACATGTGAAAAAATACAATTAGACATTCTTTTCACATTATATACAAAAATCTACTCAAAATGTCTTAAAGCTTAAACATAAGACCTAAAATTGTAAAACTACTAGAAGAAAACAAAAAGGAAAAACTCCATGCAATTGATCTTAGCAATGATATCTTTGAATAGGAAACCAAAATCACAAACAACAAAAGCAAAGATAGACAAATGATATTACATCAAACTAAAAAGCTTCTGCACAACCAACATAACAGTCAAAAGAGTGAAGAGACAATGCACAGAATGAGAGAAAATATTTGCAAACCATACATTTGATAAGGGGTTAATATTTAAAATATATAAGAAACTCAACGCAATAGTAAGAAAACAACCTGATTTTTAAAATGGGCAAGAGGTGTGACTAGACATTTCTCAAAGGAAGACATATTAATCACCCACAGATATATTAAGAAAGTCTCAACATCTTTAGTCATCAGGTAAATGCAAATTAAATCCCCAATAGGAAATCATCTCAGAACTGTTAAAATGGGAATTATATAAAAAAAGATAACAAGTGTTAGTGAGGATGTGAACAATGTTGGTGGGACTGTAACAATGTAGGGGGGACTGTAAATTAGTAAATCCATTTGGAAAATAGTATGGAAGTTACTATAAAACTGAAAATAGCACTACCATGTTATCCAGCAGTCCCACTACTAGCTATATATCTAAGGGAAATGAAATTAGTATATCGAAGATATCATTACACCCATGTTCACTGCAGCATTATTTTTAATACAAAGTTATGGAATCAATGTAAGTGTCTATCAATGGATGAATAAAGAAAACATAGTATACATGCATAATGGAAAACTGATCAGTTATAAAAATTAATAAAATCCTGTTATTTGTGACAACATGGATAAACCTGGAGGACATTATATTAAGTGAAATAAACCAGGCACAGGATGATAAATACAAATGCCCAAGTATATGAGAAATTTTAAAATTAAATTTAGAAGAAGAAGAAGAATGATGGTTACCAGGGGCTGTTGGTGGGAACACGGAGTGGCACAGGAATTGAGGAAATGTTGGTCAAAGGATACAGAATTTCAATTAGATGGAAGGGAAAAAATATGTTGCTTTCTCAAGTGTTTACTGCAGGCTTAGATACTGACTTAGGGTTAAACTTAGTGCAAGAAACAGTGAAGTTCAACATAAGTTTTCACATAACAGTAGTGTATTTCTCGTTCATGTAAATGAAGGAAGGTGGAAGAACAAGACTAGGATTGTAGCTCCCCAATGCTCAAGAACACAGGTTCTTTCCAGTTCATCATCCTGACATCCCCATGTGTGGGATTCATTATCATAATCTATTGGATGGCTACTGGTGACTGTAATGTTTAATCTGCATACCAGAAAATAAAGCAGAAAAAAGAAAATGAGCCATGGGACATGCCTAATGACTAAATGTTTTTAATGAGGACTTTCATACATCTCATTGACTAAACTGTGGCCACATGGCCATATCTCCACAGAAAGGGAGTCCTGGAAATCTTGTCTTTATAACAGAAAATCATGTGCAGTCTCTGCTACAGTTTACCAACCACATGGTTACATGGTTTCTTAAAACAATAGATTGAGGGAGATTGGCACAAACCACTTTTACCATGTGAACATTCTTTCCCTGAGCTATAAGCGTAAAACATTCTACCTTCTCGAGGAATTTCTAAGGGACAAAAAAATATGCTTCTGTCATAATTTTTAGTTCCTATTCATTTCTTTTTATGAAATTCTCTAATCCAATTGATAAATGTGATATTTGGGATCATTTTTATTAATGTGTATAGAATGCCATTATTAAAGCAAGAAACAGACTGCTCCTCATTCCTCATGAAGTAGTGAGAGGAAGAGTGTCATTTTCTCTACTTTTTCTTCCCAAATGAGAAGCACATGAGGAAAGATCTCCTACTTCCTCATGTGCAAAAGTCAGATACAATCCAAAAGACAGGAAGAGTAAGTGGTATGCAAAACTTCCAAAGCCAACTTAAGTCATAAAGCAAAATTCAGACCATTTCCATCAACGTAATTTTGGATTAATTTCGGTTATTATTGCTTATATGAAGTTCTGAATAAACAGGAATTTAAAAACACACACATATGCAATTTCTTAGTATAATTCGAACAAAATTCATACACCATTTAATTTCAAATTAAATATGTGGAGTATTATATTAAAAAGACACAAAAGCCATTAAGAAAAAAATTCAGAAAGAAATATGAGAAAACATATTTATGCTAATTTGATGCTGTTAAATTCCATAATAGTCACAGCAAGAACCGCTGAACATTTTATGACCATTTTCTAAACTAAATATTATACCTTAAGACTGTTTCATAAAAAATTTGTTTTTTATGCATAATTCCAAGCCCATATTTCAAACAACATCCTTACTCATGGATATGGGCAATATGGTGTAGCTTCTTGTTGACCGTCCCTGCAATAATTCACAAGCTTCAGCTTCTACAGTGCAGCTGTGAAGTCAGTAGGGAGTCATTCAGTTATTTGTGATTTTACCCATCTGTCAGCTAAATCCAAGCATCAAATGCAAAACTGTACACATGGGGATATTATGGGGATTTGTGTCTCACCCTAGAGGATATTGGATCTGTATACCTACAAAAGATCCATAAATAATTCTTTGCATAAGAGATATATATTCCTTTTCCACTAATGCTTATGCTATGCTGGGTCTGAGAATTTTCAAAACAGAAGGAGTCCCTGTAATCATGAAAAAACTGAAAATGGATCCTACAGATTACTTTGGCATCTTCTTTACAAAATGTGTGATTTCTGAGCACAGCATGACATTAGAATGAATACTACTTCTTAATTGAAAATATTTTACAGTACCAGAGGAAATAAAATTAGATTGAAAATTAATCAGATCCATATGAATTTAAGTGGAAGACTTCAAAATAAATAAGCATCTCAGAGGTCTGCAACTATGTAAAACACAAAAACATACCTCATTGATTGTACAGAATTACCTGTTAGCGTAATTCTTGTAGTGTATTTCAATTTCAGAGAGAAGAGTTACGTTAACTGCAATATTTACCACTTACAAGCTTTCAGTCACATATACTGTGAAATTTTGTTTTGTGTTTAAGAAAAATATATGGATCATTTATTCTATATATGATACTGTTTCAACACTTTCAGTTTACAGTCAGCTAGAAATTTAAAGGATGCCTGGCTTCTAATACTAAAATGTACATTTTAAAACAGTTTTGAGATATTGATTCTTCTTACCTCCTTGAAATGTTTTTTACTTTATTTTCCTAGCATCATATAGTATAAAGGATCATAGGCCAGAAAAATTTAATTAGCCTTATAGCCTTCCACTTATGAAATTTGTGCTTAGATTTGTAATTGACAAGAATCAATTGCTTCATCTGAATTTCAAAAGTAATGACAAGAGCTCTTAGAATTCAAGTAAATGGTAAACAAGGAAACATATCCGTATGTGTTTACCCTATTGATAATAAAACAGCATGTCCCCTACTCTCTTTAGTTAATATTAGCACAATTAGTGATAATATATTAAGATATTTTCCATAATCAGATCATATGTCATACTGAGGTGTAAAATCAATTTCCCTTTACTTCAATCTAAAATACTGAATATGCATAAGACTGAATTTTTTTGTCCTCACAAAATTCATATGTTGAAATCTAACTCCTAATGTGAAGGTATTTACATGCGAGGTCTTTGGGAGGTGATTATATCATGAGAATAGAACTCTAATAAGTGGGATAAATTATCTTATGCAAGAAGACTCCAGAGAGCTCCCTTGTCCCTTCTTCCATATGAGGAACATATTGAGAAAAGATTCTACGAACCAGAAAGCAGACTCTCACCAGATATGAAATTTGCGAGAGCCTTGATGCTGGACTTCCCAGCCTCCACAACTGTGAGAATAAATTTTTGTTCCTTATATACCACCTGGCCTGTGACATTATCACTCCTCAAATGAACTATGATACCATCAATAACAATGCAAGAATTCTACATACATATTTTTTTAATCTTACTAAAGGAAACACCAATTTTAAAAAGAAATAATTTAAAGATGGTACTTAGGAGAGATCTTGAAACAACAATACTTCTATTAATAAATATCTTTTTTGGTTATCAAATTTTTTAGGAACATCTTCAATCCAACCCATCGTTTTTGTAGACAAGATTGAATTTTGCTAAACAATTCTCTATTTATGTATGAAAGCACTTCCAATTTGGTGGTGATAGTCCTGAACCTTTTCCATTTTGAATAAAAATAAAAAAAATTGAGGGCAGTAACTGACCCAATAGCTTAGTAACTATCATGATTTTCTACTATAGAGTTAAAAGCCCATTATCAAAATTTATGGGATAGGGAAGCCATTTGGATACTACCTCCATATTTAAAAACAACAAGAAAAAACATTTTTTCAATGTATTCTAACCTAGAGAAATTAAAATAAAAATAAGCACATCATGATTTAGAGCAGAAATACTTGAACAGAGACAGAACTTATCCACCAAGTTAGAACCTTAGAATCTGAAATAGTTTAACTGAGAGGTCAAAAATCTGCTCTTCCATCTTCTAATGGGAGATCTCAGGCAGATGCAAGTAGTTAGGTCAAATTGCTTTTAACAACTTGGGGCAAGTATTATGCTCACCTATTTAGGTGTGCTAGATATTGTTGCTCAGTATATAGTAAGGTCTAGCTATGGGCAATAAAGATGTTCTGAACTTGATACTGGAGGTTTATGCAGATGTAGAAGTAAATAGGGTCAAGGTTGGGTATTTTCAAATAGAAGTAGTGTGATGTTCCCCTTCCTGTGTCCATGTGTTCTCATTGTTCAATTCCCACCTATGAGTGAGAACATGTGGTGTTTGGGGTAACTAACCTGCACGTTGTGCACCTGTACCCTAAAACTTAAAGTATAATAAAAAAATAGAAATAGTGACTGTAGATATTAATTTGTAGATCCATTGCCTTTGTCTGATTTTATAATTTCAATGAATATTATGTATAAGCAGTGTGTAATGCCCCATCCATTTTAAGGAGCTGTCTGTTCATACCTCAGTTCCAATTGGCCAACCTATTAGGAAACTGGAATTGTTCAATAGTAAACATTGAACAATACACAATTCCAGAGTTAAAATTCTTAACTCTGATTAAAGAAATGTTTGTAGCAAATGTTTTTATTCTCAGTAACTCTTTTTTTTATGTGACTTCTGACTACTATGCTAACCTGATACTTTTATGCTAGAAGATATTTCATATAGCTAGTTATGGTCCATTTGAAAGACCATTGATAGATTGTTACTAGGCATGGCCAAAAATACTCTCATCAATAAGGCAATGTCATCAGAAATTTTTAAGAGTAGAAATACTGATCATGTTCTGTGCAACGTTAGAGAGGTATTATTCAGGAGAGGGCAACTCAATGAAGTTTACTTGGAAAGTAGCAGTGGTGTATTCAAAAACCTCTAAGAGAAATAGCTGGCAAAAGGAACTGCCATATACACAGGCAGGTTACTTTACTGTCATTGGGGCCAAATATAGAAAGCAGAAGCCTTCCTGCCACCCTTACTACATGGTCTGAACCTTATGTTTGTCAGTAGAAACAAAATGCTGCCCATTTAACTGATAGGAATGCCTGAATTAAGAGTCACTGATTGGCTGGCTGAGAGGATAAGTTGGAAACAATTTCACACTGAGTCCTCAACTTATACAGGTTCCACCTGAAAGGCTTCCATAATCTTAAATTACACTTTCTTTTCAGAAGCACAATGCGTAATCATAGAATTGTATTTCTATGTGGAAGACAGAAATTAAAGTGTTTCCTTTCCTAAAACATTGTGAACTGTAATTTGGGAATGATCATAAGAGGAATTATTTCAGCAAACATCCTCTTTTGATCCTGTAGTCCTAAGATGACTGTAAAGATCTCTCTAAGGGCCATTCTTGATTAATTGGTGGGGTTTCCATAGGGATTACTATATTTATACTGTGTATTTTAGGGGAAGTAATCCCTACAATGGAAGTCATGCAATCGGACTTTAAATGCCGTATTGAACAAACTGAATATATTTGGTTCCATCTCTGTCACAAAAATTAGAATGGACAATAAAGTGGCATACTCAAAAAATTCTCCAGAAGGAAAGACAGTGTAGAAAGAAAAGTGTATATTTTGGGGAGAAAATTTTCAGTGGACCTCTCTTGTGTCTGCTGTTTTGCAAGTAAGGCAATAGCTGCATTTTGTTCTGAGAAATCTTTTTGAGAATGTTCGTGTAGGGATGTAGGGAGCTGCCTTGGAAGATAGTGTCTCTTTCAGGAACAAAGAAAACATTTGCTTACAGCTTGGAAGATAAGAGATCACCTATCCCTTTGGAATAAAGAGCAGAAATGTTTACATACAAAATCTTCAGATTGCCTAAAATCATAATTCCTTTTATATAAAAACTCCCTCTGCATCGGCGTGTGTCTGCTGGATCTCTTTTCATCATTCTATACAACCCCTGATACTCAGGTTTTTGCTCTCACTGGGAGTAAAAATATTTCCTTCTGTCTCTGACCAAGGAATCTTATATCTTCTACCAGGATCCATGAAATTTTGGCAGGCATAAGTGTTTGTTGCAAATAGTGCAAAATCTCAGATTATTCCCAGATTGGTACAACTAAAAATTTCATCTGGATAATTCAGATAAAAAATGGCACCCTCTCACCATGACACGCCATTGTCTCAACTGACCAATATACAACTACAGCTACCATTAAGTTCATGGTTTATAGGCTATAAGTTAATTGATTGGATAATTATCGTAATTGAACATCATACCACTGGCAATGGCGACAGCATTCTTAAACCGTCACACAGAAAGAACTATTGGTATTCTAAATAGTATGTAACAAATATATTTAAAAGGTAGGATTGCTGGAGGTACAGAAGTTGATGATCATTAATGGAAACACTACAGTAAGTCTCAGGGCAGAACATCTCTGAAAAATGTAGTCTTTATATTTAATATAGAATTAGCTGATTAACATAATTAAAAATGGAATTTGACTTTCTGTAGCAACTGGCTGGCAGTCGATAGAGGAAAAAAACACCATCAAGTTGTTGTGATAGGAGTGGATGAATAGTGACAAACATGACACCTGGAAATCAGTATCTCTAGAATCTTGTAGAAGATATCTGAAATACGCTTACATTCACAAACCAGTACAACCTACACTTGCTGGTCAGTGTCATGTGGTCAAAGGATCTGTCACTGGGAATATGCAGTACATGATCAAAGTTTACTTCTGCTGCAAAGAATTGAAGAGCGGTACTGTAATTTTAATTGATGTATGGTATGTAAAACATTGCTTTACTTTCTGCTACGTGTGTGTTATAACAAAAAGGTTATAATTTTATTGTCAAAATTAAATGTAATTCAGACTTACGTACAGCATGAACCATAGAATGAGTGAATATTTCTGGAAGCGTATTTAAAGCCTCTAATTAATGTAATACTTATGAAGAGTTACTGGCTAGAAAAAGACATTTGGCTTTTAAAATACCGCATGCCCTATTATAATCTTACAAATATTCAAATGCCTATGAATAAAAACAAAAAAATAATTGAGCTAGAAATACACAATTAAAAGGCCTTAGAAGGAACACAGTTATTAATAAAAAGATTATAGCAATAACTCCTGACCCCCATGTTATGTTTCAAGTCCAGATGGTCATTGAGGTGTGAAGTATCTTTTTTTGAATAAAATTTTGAGGAAATTTTAAGACACATTAAAAACACAACCAAGACATATGTGTCAAAGAGATATTGACAGAGCTTGGAAAGTGTCTCCAGAAGAAAAGAGTTATCCAGAGACCTATAATCCATTCCAATCAAATCCCCTGAAGATATCTTAATAAAAGAGATTTAACAAATTTACTGATGGTATTTAATAACAGAATGTAGATTATTTGACTAGAAGTTCTTATGACAAACTTGTAATCCATAGATTTTGGAGACAAGGGAATATAGCTTCCTGTAATATGTCATGAAAGCTTTGGTGTGTAAAATAAGCTTTTTTTCTTGATGAAAATGGTTTTCTTTTATGTAAACAATAATAACATCTAGCACTTAGAAAACTCATATATTATATATAGCTGGACATCATTGTTTCCTAACGAGGCTGGAAGGAAAATAGGAAAATATATCTGTAGCGCTAGACTTGCCACTTCATCTGTGCTTCACGACTACTTCTACTTTGAAAGTAATATTAAAGTTTGATATTGGGTAAGATCTGAGATTCCTGTATGTGATTTGATGATACGGTATTTTCTGTTATCTCAATATACATACGTCTCAATGTATAATTTTTTGAAAGGCAAGACACATGTTACCTGAATGATACAAGTTTCCATTGGAGTTTTGTTTCATTGTGTTTTGTTTTTTATTAATGGAAAATAAAGAGGGAGAAATAAACTGTCATTACTCAAGGAGAGCATGCACAATACAACCTTCCAGCTCTAATTCCAAAGTTTGATTTCTCTTATTTGAAGCTCGTGATATTTTGTTTGCTCAAAAGTGGGAAGGACGGGGTGGTTAACAGACTTCGTGTTGGAATTATTTAACAGACTTATGTAATTTCCTGAGTCTATTTTCTTTTCCATGTTTTAATTGTGTGATGGGAAAGTGATTCATTTTTCTAAGGACTAAAATACAATATAAGAATAAACTTTATAAACCCAAAGAGTTTGAAGACAAGAATATTTGACCAAATATAGACACATTTCCCCTTCATTGTTGTCATTTGCAAACATCCAGGACTCTTTTCTACTTACGAGGTTCTTGAGTCTTTGTTCACACTATTTCTTTCTATCCCTTTTCCTCCATGGGATCCATATCCATATGGAAAAGTTGCTCATAATTCTGGTCTCCAAATTTGTGTAGCCCATCAACAAAATTATAATTTATTGTCCACCTTTATCCCCCAATCTCATAGACAAACTTTTCAACCTGTCAATATAATAGCATAATTTCTGAAATATCTAATTCAAGTATCCTGTGATTTGAAACCCTCTCCTATTTCTTGTTCACTTAAGTGATAACACTTTCAAAATCTATAATCTATAATTCCAAGACACTAAAAGTTTTCAAAGAAAATGGTGCTTTCATAGATTTGGTGCTAAAACTCACTTTGTGGTAAAACCTGACATGATTGACTTCATTCATCACCTTTTTATGGTCATTATTTTTTCTTATTTGATGTGACTATGCATTTGTTCAGAGCAGAAAAAGAATCATATTTGATTAGGAGGTTCTTCTCCAATCCTTCTTGGAGATGTTACATAAAAAACTTAATTATTTAAGTCTAAATCATGCTGAATTAGGAAACACATTTGGTTCCAAGGATTTCAGACAAGTAATCGTATACCAGGAATGCAATATTTATTTGAACTCACCAAGACTTAAAATCCTGTGTTCAGCTACTTTTTATCTTATTATCACCATACATCATCTTTCATGCCTCCTGTTTAGAATAACAAGTCCATCATTACAAGAAAAAGTTGCAAACACAGGAATGTTTTCTTCTCTTATTAACAAAACAAAACAAAACAAAACAGATAACTTGTCTGTGTTTTTCCTGAGTGCATCTCTGCAGTTGAAATACCATGACCACCAGTCCTCACTTTCTCTCCTGTTGCTCCTGATGGATAATCAGATGTACTTACCTCCACCTATTTATTATCCAGGCAATTGAAAGGCTCAAATAGAAAATGTCATGCTTCTCCCTGACCAAACTCTGAATTTTGTCTTCAGTTCCTCACTCTCATTCAATTTTTTAACAATGCATAATAACCTGAAATTCTCCTACTTACTTGTTAATTTGACTGTTGTCTATCTTCATTACAGCTGGATTGGAAACTACAATAAAGAAAAAAAAAAAGCTTCAGCCTTATTCCTTCTGAAATTCCCAGGTCTAGAAAATAGTTCTTGCAACAGAGTAAGTGCTTAATTTAATAATATAATTTAATCTTAAAATCCTGTTTTATTACAATCTACTTAAAGTGGACTCCTAGTTGTGGGTGAATGAGTCTAATTTAAAATAAAGAGAAAAGGTTTCTTTTTTTTTTTTCTGTGCCAACATTCTTAAAATACAAATTTACAACTGTGCCTTCACTTTTGCTTCTCATTAAATACAAAATTGGCGCTTGATAAAATAAGTTATATTTACTTTTCTTGGAAGCATTTCCGTTTGAATTATGTTGAATTACCTGAAGCAACAGAGCATTTTCAAGATATAAAAATTTTAAAAAATTAGATGTATTTCTCATGCCAGATTAAAATTCTCCTCTTTATGCCTTTAACGTTTTATGAGCTTGTCAGGTATAGAATTTGGTTCTCTCTAGCTAATCTGAAACTTAATTACTCTTTATGTGAGAAAGTTGATTCACCTAATATTTCTTTGCACAAAAATTGCTAGTTTTAGATTTGAGACTTCAAGTATAAAAATAAAGTCGTTGAGGACATTGTTTCCCAAAGGTCCTTCCAGATGCCCATTTTTGTGATTATATTCATTAAAGAAGAAGAAAGGAAAGAAATGAGAAGAAGAAAAAAATAAGAAAGAGGAGAAAGAAAGGAAGAGCGAGTAGGAGGAAAGACGAAGTAGGTGCTGGAGAAACTAAAGGCACACAGTCTCCAGCATTAGCTTGTGTACTGTAAAACTAAAATCATGAAGTTTTATTTCATAGCCTCTTTATATGCTGCTGTTGGAATATATGAGCCTTAAAACACGTTTTAGAAGGTTTTGTTAGCTCCCTAGACGCTGAATTAAGGGCCGGCACAATTTTGCATTGCATAAAACTGCTGCCCAGGGCTCCAGACCCTCCTTTTAGTGTCCTTTTCCTCAGTCAGTGTCTCACATTTCCTGCTTATTCCCTATCTCCCAATACTTGACTGTGCTTATTACTGATTCACACTTTAGATTCAAAGTATGTTTTTTTCCATTCTCTAACAAAACTGTGCTTATCTCTAACTGTAAGCCTTATACTAAGATAAAGCCTCAGAGTAAAGTTGTTCTAATTTCTTTGACCAACCCTAGGGAAATGGAAGGAGAAAATAGAAAATTTAAAAGTTGTTCCCTGCCCCCGCCAATATAACCAGTTTCTTGACCAAAAAAAATAGCAAGGTTGGGAATTCATATTTTTGCATAAGAAGCTATCATGCAATCAGGGATCGTATAGAAAGTAAGCCGTTACAACACAGAATCGTATCTATTTCTTGGAACAAGAAATAGAAGAAACTGTAAAAGTGCACTGCAGATGGTCCCTTGTCAGTTTCTAGCTAACAACAACCATGGCAGCAATTATAACATTTAAAATAGTGATTCCATATAATTCACTCTATCGTGGTAGTCTCCCCTGGAGGCACCCACACTTTTATCAGAACACAATAATTAGGCCTGCTTGGGCCTTTACCGTATTTCATTACACTTGAGTATACAATGCGTGAAGCAGTCATCTGCCATCTTCACTGTAATGTGTGCTTTAACATCAGTGAGCATTTTTACCCTAAAGACAGTCAACATTTGTGTTTTGACTAAGTATCAAAACTTTTCTAAGTGTTTAACAGTTATCAGTTCCTTCTCACAAATAACATTCTAAATAGTAAAATACCTGCCACAAAACATCTTGGACATTTGTAAAATTGCCCAAAGCTTAGGCTTACAAATTAAATAATAAAATCAGGGCTTGTAAATTACTGAGTACAAAGGTGGAGCATGGGATTGTGGACAAATGTGATATTTTGAGCTATTATACCCTTTGTATAAGTTCACCAACGTAATTTGATTTTACAAAGTAGGGATTTTATTGTTAGTAGTGAATGAGTTGACTCTCAGAGAGTTAACATCTAAATCGGAGTTCAAGTCTTCAAATAACTTCCTGGTATAACCAATAGTAGTTCGAAGTAAAGTACTGAGACAAATTGAGACAATTTCATCTAAAGGAAATAGATTGTAAGCAACTAAAGTTCCTTTAAGAACACTGATTAGGACTACCAAAACAGCAGTTCAACATTCCTAAAATTGTAGGTTAAATTGTAAATATGTGGTTTGTAAAATTATTTAAGCAGGAATAATAATTGGAGGAGTAATCAAAAATTATCATTATCATTTCAGAATACTACAATGAGAGAATTTTCTAAAAAAGTAAACAAAAAACCATGGTGTCTGTGGCATCCATTCATGTTTTGTGGCATTTTTTATGTTAAATTCAGAAAGAGAGAAAACTGTCTTACAATTAAGACTAAAAAGCATAATCAGTGAAGATAAAGTCTGTAATTGCATGGGTAAATCTAAACAATTGTTGACACAAAAACTGAAATGTCCTCCCTATATTGATGACTTTTAGATAAAATAACAGTAGTGGATAATACATTTTTGTTACTGAGAAATGTTTAAATGTTTAAATACAGTGTCTTGAGAACACTGCATTATTTGAAAAGAAGGTGGATAAATTTATTTACTTCAAATGTGAGTGAAATATATATAATTTTTAATCGCTATTTAGAGACATTAAGTACAAAACTTCAAAATGATAGAAGAAACATGTAATAAGCATGCAGTATATATGACTGGAGAGAAAAAATAAAACATTGAATAAAGATTAACAAAATTGATAGACTGCTAGCAAGACTAATAAAGAAGAAAAGAGAGAAGAATCAAATAGACGCAATAAAAAATGATAAAGGGGATATCACCACCGATCCCACAGAAATACAAACTACCATCAGAGAATACTACAAACACCTCTACGCAAATAAACTAGAAAATCTAGAAGAAATGGATAAATTCCTGGACACATACACCCTCCCAAGACTAAACCAAGAAAAAGTTGAATATCTGAATAGACCAATAACAGGCTCTGAAATTGTGGCAATAATCAATAGCTTACCAACCAAAAAGAGTCCAGGACCAGACGGACTCACAGCCGGATTCTACCAGAAGTACAAGGGGGAACTGGTAACCATTCCTTCTGAAACTATTCCAATCAATAGAAAAAGAGGGAATCCTCCCTAACACATTTTATGAGGCCAGCATCATCCTGATACCAAAGCCTGGCAGAGACACAACAAAAAAAGACAATTTTAGACCAATATCCTTGATGAACATTGATGCAAAAATCCTCAATAAAATACTGGCAAACCGAATCCAGCAGCACATCAAAAAGCTTATCCACCATGATCAAGTGGGCTTCATCCCTGGGATGCAAGGCTGGTTCAACATACGCAAATCAATAAATGTAATCCATCATATGAACAGAACCAAAGACAAAAACCATATGATTATCTCAATAGATGCAGAAAAGGCCTTTGACAAAATTCAACAAGACTTCATGCTAAAAACTCTCAATAAATTAGGTATTGATGGGACGTATCTCAATATAATAAGAGCTATCTATGACATACCCACAGCCAATATCATACTGAATGGGCAAAAACTGGAAGCATTCCCTTTGGAAAGTGGCACAAGACAGGGATGCCCTCTCTCACCATTCCTATTCAACATAGTGTTGGAAGTTCTGGCCAGGGCAATTAGGCAGGAGAAGGAAATAAAGGGTATTCAATTAGGAAAAGAGGAAGTCAAATTGTCCCTGTTTGCAGATGACATGATTGCATATGTACAAAACCCCATTGTCTCAGCCCAAAATCTCCTTAAGCTGATAAGCAACTTCAGCAAAGTTTCAGGATACAAAATCAATGTACAAAAATCACAAGCATTCTTATACACCAATCACAGACAAACAGAGAGCCAAATCATGAGTGAACTCCCATGCACAATTGCTTCAAAGAAAATAAAATACCTAGGAATCCAACTTACAAGGGATGGAAGGACCTCTTCAAGGAGAACTACGAACCACTGCTCAATGAAATAAAAGAGGATACAAACAAATGGAAGAACATTCCATGCTCATGGGTTGGAAGAATCAATATCGTGAAAACGGCCATACTGCCCAAGGTAATTTATAGATTCAATGCCATCCCCATCAAGCTACCAACGACTTTCTTCACAGAATTGGAAAAAAGTACTTTAAAGTTCATATAGAAGCAAAAAAGGGCCCACGTCGCCAAGTCAATCCTAAGCCAAAAGAACAAAGCTGGAGGCATCACACTACCTGACTTCAAACTATACTACAAGGCTACAGTAACCAAAACAGCATGGTAATGGTACAAAAACAGAGATATAGATCAATAGAACAGAACAGAGCCCTCAGAAATAATGCCACAGATCTACAACTATCTGATCTTTGACAAACCTGACAAAAACAAGCAATGGGGAAAGGATTCCCCATTTAATAAATGGTGCTGGGAAAACTGGCTAGCCATATGTAGAAAGCTGAAACTGGATCCCTTCCTTACACCTTATACAAAAATTAATTCAAGATGGATGAAAGACTTACATGTTAGACCTAAAACCACAAAAATCCTGCAAGAAAACCTAAGCATTACCATTCAGGACATAGGCATGGGCAAGGACTTCATGTCTAAAACACCAAAAGCAATGGCAACAAAAGCCAAAATTGACAAATGGGATCTAATTAAACTAAAGAGCTTCTGCGCAGCAAAAGAAACTACCATCAGAGTGAACAGGCAACCTACAGAATGGGAGAAAATTTTGGCAACCTACTCATCTGACAAAGGGCTAATATCCAGAATCTACAATGAACTCCAACAAATTTACAAGAAAAAAAGAAACAACCCCATCAACAAGTGGGTGAAGGATAAGAACAGACACTTCTCAAAAGAAGACATTTATGCAGCCAAAAAACACATGAAAAAATGCTCATCATCACTGGCCATCAGAGAAATGCAAATCAAAACCACAATGAAATACCATCTCACACCAGTTAGAATGGCCATCATTAAGAAGTCAGGAAACAACAGGTGCTGTAGAGGATGTGGAGAAATAGGAACACTTTTACACTGTTGGTGGGACTGTAAAGTAGTTCAACCATTGTGCAAGTCAGTGTGGCGATTCCTCAGGGATCTAGAACTAGAAATACCATTTGACCCAGCCATCCCATTACTGGGTATATACCCAAAGGACTATAAATCATGCTGCTATAAAGACACATGAGCACATATATTTATTGTGGCACTATTCACAATAGGAAAGACTTGGAACCAACCCAAATGTCCAACAATGAAAGACTAGATTAAGAAAATGTGGCACATGTACACCATGGAATACTTTTATGCAGCCATAAAAGATGATGAGTTCATGTCCTTTGTAGGGACATGGATGAAACTGGAAATCATCATTCTCAGTAAACTATCGCAAGGACAAAAAACCAAACACTGCATGTTCTCACTCATAGGTGGGAATTGAACAATGAGAACACACGGACACAGGAAGGGGAACATCACACTCCAGGGACTGTTGTGGGGTTGGGGGAGGGGGGAGGGATAACATTAGGAGATATACCTAATGCTAAATGACGAGTTAATGGGTGCAGCACACCAACATGGCACATATATACATATGTAACAAACCTGCACATTGTGCACATGTACCCTAAAACTTAAAGTATAATAAAAGAAAGAAATATAATATGGGGTAAATAAATCTTAACATATATTTCCATATTAATAAAAATGCTTAGAACTTAATAATAATGCAAATGTTACTGATATAGATTGTGGGATGCTGACCAAGTGATACTTAGAAGAATATTTGTCCTTTTAAAATCTTGTATATGAAAAAAATGTATTGCACTTAGTTACATTGGAACAGTATTTAGGCTAAAATAATATGAAATAGGAATATCATTTAAAGAAATAGGAAAAAAGAAGAGATAAAGAATGATGCAAGTACATTATAGTTTATTGAAAAATTGCTAAAACATGAAACAAATATTTAATAAAGATGAACAGCAAAGCCCAAAGATGGTTCTTTGAGTAGAAAAGAGCAACCAACATTTGTGGCAGCAATTTTATGTTGTCAATGTCTGATTAGTTTTTGCTAATATTCCTTTGGAGTTCTATGTGATGTGATGAAAACATTTTATGTTCTTCCATTATTTGTGCTGTATAATTTAGACTGACGTAATTCATCACTTTATATATTCTTCCTCTCTACCCACTTTCTGAATCATAGTAGGTAGTAACCTTTCTTACCTTTTTTTCTGGTAGAGAGTACTCAAAAAAAAAAAAAATAAACAGATATGGCTAGATATAGGACAGTTCTGTTTTTAATGTTTTGAGAAACCTCTATAATGACTGTACTAGATTACATTTCTACCAGCAGTGGGCAAGCGTTTCCTTTTCAACACATCTTCACCAACACTTGTTATCTTTTGTCTTGTTTAATAATAACCAATGTGAGGTGATATATCTCATTATGGTTTTAATTTGCATTTCTTTGATGATTAGTGATGTTGATAATTTTTTCTTATTCCTCCTGGCCATTTGCATGTCTTCTAAAGGAAATAAAACCAATATGTTGAAGAGATACCTGCACACTCATATTCATGGCAGCATTATTCACAATAGCCAAGATACTAAATCAGTCTAAGCATCCAAGAAGGAAATCCCATCATTTCTGGTGACATGGATGAATCTGGAAAACCTTATATTAAGTTAAATAATCCAGCCATAGAAAGACAAATACCACAAGATCTCACTTAAATGTGGAATCTAAAAAAGTCAAACTCACAGAAGCAGAAGTAGAACTGGTGGTTAAAAGGAAGTTGGCCAATGGGTGGGTGGGTGGTTGGGGCAGACTGAGGAGGTGATGGTCAAAGAATATAAATTTTCACTTAGGCAGAAATAATAAGTTTAAGAGAGCTATTGTAAAACATGGAAACTATAGTTAATAACAATGGATCGTGTACTCGAAAATAACTAACAGAGTTAATGTTAAATGTTCTCACCACAAAAACGTAATAAGTATTTGAGGTAATGCCTGGCCTGTGATAATTAGTTTGAAGTTTGATTTGGTCCTTCCACAATGTATGTATGTGTGTGATATATATATATCAAAATGTCTTATTGTATGTGATAAATATATAAAATTTGAGAATTTTAAAATAAATACACACATATATAAAGGATGATAAAAAACCACATGTATATAATATTAGAAAGGAGAGCATAAATAAGTAGATATACCATGATTTGTTATAAAATTTTAATTATTAAATTTCTCTAGTATTAGCATAAAGATTGACAAATCAAGTAATAGAGCAGTGGAGAACCAGACTCAATCTTTCTATATGACAAATTAAAGATTGGTCAATTCTACAAATAGCACTAATAAAAGTCAATAATATAGATCAAAATATATCACAGTCTTAAGCAATACACAAAAATTCAAGATGAATTAAAGACATACTTGAAAAGAAAATCTGTATAAATTTTTATAGTAAGGTGTTATGTTTATGCTTTGAAGATTGTAAAAAATGTATTTAAAATCAACACAAATCAAGAAATAAATGATAAATTAGAATACATCAACATTTAAAATTTTTGCTCCTAAAAAGATGTCCTAATCTGCAAGAAAGTATTTAGCACATAAACTAGATTATTAGTCATAAAATTCAGAAAAATACACGAATCAAAGAAAAATCAAAAAATTCCACATTTGTGTATACATTTAAGAGAATAATCTCACCCAAAACAAGAATAAATCCCTATTTGCAAAAAGAAAATTTGGGACAACAGCCTAATATTTAAACATTTTTGTAAACAAATATTGTAAAATAGTAATCCACAATGAAACTGAATAAACTGAAGCTACATATAACAAAGTATCAATCAATGTTCAACTAAATCAATATTGAATTGAAAAAGCAGGTGGAAGAAGACACACAGTTGAAATGTGTAGAAAGCAAAAAGTGTAAAACATGCTTAGGCAGTAGATATAAATTTTTAAAAGTTACAGGAATGACTTAAAGGAAATCCAGGATAGTGGTTATATTAGAGGTAAAGAGGGATGTTATCAGTCAAGGTAAACAAGAACTTCAAATGCACGTATTTAGTGTAATACTAAAATGTGGATATCAGTGCATTAATATTTAATGCATTATTCTTTTTGAATATTTAAAATATTGCAAGACAAATTTTAGCTGGACTAATACTTTATATCTTCTTAGGTTATTCTGAGAATTAGTGGTTATATAAGTAGGCATAAAGCATGGTGTATGGTAAAATCAAATTATTTTTATTGTTATTAAAATTATGATGTTTATAGATGTTTAGGAAGACTTCCTAGTGAATGTACTGTTATGATAGCCCATTTCAAAACCCGTGTATGACAAATTATACTTAAATATTTAAATATAATTTTAAAACACTTTTCTCATCAGTAGACAATTTCATTGCAATTTCAGATTATAGTAATAACCTTATTTAAATAATGATGTTAATATCACATTTAAGAAAATCTGTTTCCATTTAAAGATTATTTTTTATTTCAATTTAATTTTCAATGCTTAAAGTTGATAATAATATGTAGACTTTATTGATCTCTTATGTTCTGCTTTCAAGTTAGAAGGTGAAAAACAATAGAAAAAATGTAATTAATGAAAGGATTTATGTGAAAGAAAAACTATGAAGAGCTAAAATATAAATATGATTATAGTGAAGGAAGAATGTCATTACATTAAATAGACAGTACAATTTATTTTTTTTCTTTTGTGGGTTTCTTGTACATGTGCCTTAATGTTTCATATGTTTCCTGTAAAAAGGAATCGGTGGAGAAAACATCACATAATTAGGATTTATAACCTATGGAACTAAAGACATTCAAACTATAGTTATAGTCTTCCATTATGGTTCCACAAGCCAAAATCAAGGCAGAACCAAAGAACTCCTCTGTGTGAGTAATGATCAAGTGAAGGGATATACATAGACAAGACAAGGCCATTTCAGAAAATACATAAATAAATAAACCAGTAAAATAGAAGCAATTTATCAAAATAATTTTTATGTACTGAACATTGGCTTGCAAACAACATGGACAATCAAGTTCATAGACAGACAATAATGTGCCAAAATTATTAAAACTCAGATAAATTGAACATCTTCTGGCCCCTTTAGGAAACTTCCAGTTTCAGCTTAGACATGAAAAGAGCTGGGCAGTCATTGCTTACATCCTTACAATAAACAAAGACTGGACAAAAATAAAATCAATAAATTTTCTTGGACATGTCAGATAATTGACCTGGAAAAGCAAATTGAGGTGGAAAAGAAAATCACTACCCCAATATCTAGAGAGACGGACTGATCCAGGTAATTACAGCCAACATCTATTTACCTGGGGTAGAAACCACTGCAAAGAAAAACTGTTAGGACATATTATATCAAAGTCCTAACATATATATTGTATCCTTTCTCATATTACTTAATAAAGTGTGAGCATTACAAAACAACAACAAACAATAGCAAAAACTGGAATGGACACTTAAATAGTAACTATGACAAATTGCTGAAGGATGACTGTGAACTGGGTGAGAGTGAGAAAATAATTGAGGGAATATTTTTAGTGGTCTAATACACTTTTACAGGCTTTACATCCAGAATTCCTAGGAGATTCTCACAGTAAACGTTTGAGAAAGATCTCATGGCTCTGATAGGGGACAGTGAATAATCTCTGTGACATACTACCAGAGTTATCTGCAAAACAAGGCCTTCTCTTCAGAGAGAAAGACTATATGAGCTTTGTCCCAAAGTCATTGATAAGATTCAAGAAAATGGACAATGTTAACAAAAGGATTTTAAACAAATCTAACAAAGGATCAGAAGAAAGTCTAGAAATTCAAAAATAATGTAATCTACATATAGAATACGTTTTTGGACTCGATAAACTAGACATGACTATGAAAAGAATCACTGAATTTGAGTATAGGCCAAAAGAAACTTCCCAAAATAAATAGTGTGAAGAAAAAGAATGAATGAAAAGAAGAGGAATAAAATACCCAAGAACTATGGGAAAATGTCAAAATGTATGTATTCAAATGAAATAAAATCAGTATGTAGAAGAGATTTCTGCACTCCCATGTTTATTTCAGTTGGACTTAAGTAGCCAAGACATGTGAAATAGTGTCCACCAACAAATGAATGGATAAAGGAAAAATGGTATATATACACAACGGATACTATTCAGCCTTTAATAAGATGGAAACACTGTCCTTTGAAATAACATGAATGAACCAGAAAGACATGTTAAGCAAAAAACGCCAAGCACATAAAGACCAACACTGCGTGTTCTTACTGATATATGGGAGTTTAAAATGTTGATCTCCTAGAACTAGGAAGTAGAATAATGGTTAGGAGGCTGGAGAGGGGAGGGAAGATGATAGATGAGGAGAGATTTGTCAAGAGGCACAAAGTTACAGTTAAATATGAGGAATATGTTTTGGTGTTTATTGGACAGTAAGATGACTATAATTAACAATAATATATCATATATTTCAAAACAGAAGAGAGGATTCACAATGTTCTCACCACAAAGAAAGTTTGAAGTACTTAATTTTCTATTTACCTTCATTTGATTAATACACAATATAAACATATATTAAAACATCACATTGTAACCATAACTATGCACAATTCTACATGTCAATCAAAACTGAAACAAACCTTTAAAAAGTGTATAATGTCAAATTTGAACACCAGAATGAGAAGATAGAACAAAGTAGAAAAAAATATATGTAAAATGCTAATAGGTGAGAACTCCTTTTCAAAATTGATGACAGACACCAAACCACAGTTCCAGGAAGCACAGAGAAATCAAAGCAGAATATGTATCAAAAAAAACTATTCCTATTCATAGCATATTCAAACTTCAGAAAAAAAAGACAAAAATAAAATTTTGAAAGATACTGGCACAAGATGAAAATAATTTTAAAGGGATAAAGATAAGCTTTAGTGCTGATGTTTTGTTAGAAACAATACAAGCCAGCAGAAAGTTGAGCAAACATGTAAAGTTGAAAGAAAGAAAAATAAAGAGAGAGAAATAAAGCAAGCAAAAAGAAAAACAGAATTCAAAATTCTATGTCCAGCTGACCTAACTTTCAAAAGTGAAGGAGAAATAAATGATTTCTTAGACAAGCAAACACGGAAGGAATTATTTTCCAGCAAACTTGATTTGTAAAATATGTCCATAGACATGAGGCATGAGGAAATGATGTAAGTCAGAAAAAAACGTTTTACATGAAGAAAACAAATAGATGAAGGAAATTATTTATTCTTATTCTTATTGATCTTAATAACTGTTTTTAAAAGTATTAAGTTGAAATGTGTTGTGTGATTATCCATGTGATTATAGCACATGGATAAAAAAATGGATGAGTGCCATAACATGGGAGACAGGAGGAAGGAACTTGGAACTCTCCATTATAAGACACATAAACCACAAACAAAGATAACTAGTGTTACTTAAGAGTTGAATTAGATTAATTAAAAATATTTTAAACACTAGCGCAAACCAACATATATATTTTTTAAACTGTGTAGCTGATATACTAAAGGGAAAAGTAAAATGAAGCTATAAAAAACACCCAAATAAAATAAAAAAGCATAAATATATGCCTCTGAAAAGGTATAGAAAGTGTAATAAACATGACTGTCATTAATCCAACTATATAATTTATAACTTTAAATGTGAACAGTCTAAATGCAGCAACTAGAGATTATTATAATGAATAAAAAATTACCTAATAATATGTCTATTTGTAAAAGTACTTTTTAATATGAAGGGTCAGATAGTTTTGAAATAAAGAAATGAAGAAACATTTACCATGCTAAAACTGATCAAAGGAAAGCTGGAATCACTACATTAATTTTGAAATAGCAGACTTTAAAGCAAGAAAAATTATTGGAGATAAACAGAGGTGCAACATAATAATAAAAGTGTCAATTCTCCAAGAAGACATAATTCTAAATGTGTATACACCTAGCTACAGTGGTAAAATACAAAACAAATAATTAAGAGAAGTTAAGACATAAGTAAACAAATCCACTGTTATAGTTGTAGTTTTCAAAATAGCTGTTAAGAAGGATGAAATTGACATAAATGGCATTATAAGTCCATCTTATGTATATGATATTTATGGAAACTTCCATCCAACAAAAAAATAAATACACATTTTGCTCAAACTCACATAAAACACCCACCAAATTAGACCACATTCTGGGCCATAAATTTTATTTTACAAATTAAAAGAATAAAAATCATTCAAAATATGTTATTAAACCAAAGTGGCATTAAATTGTAAATCAATAAGAGAAGTATAGGTGGAAGACCCACATATATTTGTAGATTAATCAACTCAATTATAAGTAACAAAGAGGCAAAAATATTTTTTAATTAAAACTATTTTGAAGTGAATGTTAATAAAAAATACAACTCATTAAAGTTTGTGTGATGCAACAAAAAATCAGTGTTTAGAAGGCAGTGTGTCATATTAACTCCATAACTACAAAATTAAAAACCTGTAAAACTTGGCAACCTAAATTAGGACACTAAAAGTAGCAATTTAAAATGCAAACAAGAAGAAAAAAAACAAAAAGTAAAGCAGAAATCAGTGAAATTAAAAATTGAAAAATAATAAAGAAAATCAACACAACCAAAAGCTGGTTTATTGAAATGATCAATAGCATCAATCAACCAGTAGTCAGACTAAGACAAAAAAAGATAACACAATATTTACTATAATATCAGAAAAAAAGAGATACTATAGCTACTGTTCCCATGGACATTAAAATAGTCCATCTCATCCACTAAACAAGCACATAAGTAAACCACCACAAAAGCTAGCCCTGGTGAAGGAGTGATAGTAAGCATCCATAATGTCTAGAATATATTACTTATAATGTCAAGTTTGAAGCAAATATTATAAGCTCTGCAGGTAAACAGCAATGTTTACCACATAAACAGGAAAAAAATTAGTAGAAGTTACTCTGATAAAGCCAACATATGAAACTTAATAGACAAAGACATTAATGGACTTTAAAAATATTTGTAAAAATTCATGCTTACAGAAGTACAATGACAATGTCAGAGCATTAAGAAAGATATAAACTACTTTTTAAAAATCAAATTGAAATCTGGAAATGAAAACATACAATCCAAGTTAAAAATTTACTAGAGTGTCTTAAGAGAAGATTTGAGCTGGTAAAAAAAATAATAATAATAATAAAACTTAAAGATGTATAGAAATTATGCAATAAAAATCAGGAAAAATGAGCGAATTAAGATTCACTAATTAACAAAAACAAACAGAGCTCAGGGAAATGTAGGACAACATTAAGCAAACTAGTGTACTAGTGTGAGTACCTCAAAGAGAAACTAACAAAAGAAAATAAAATTTTTCAATGACAGAAATAATTTGAAATTTGATGAAAAAAAATCTATACACTCAGGAAGCTCCATAAACTCTAAGCAGGATAAATCCAAAGATACCCACACAGAGACATATTATAAAAGTTTATTAAAAGACAGAGGTCTATCTTCAAAGGAGTAGGAAAAAAACAAATGACTTGTTACCTTTGAGGGGATTCCACTAACAGTTGACAACTCATTCAAAAAATAAAAAATAAAGAGGCCAGAATGCAGAGAGGCTATGAAATAGTAAATACTGACAACCAAGAATTGTTTCCCAGCAAATGTATCTTTTAAAAAAATGGTAAAATCATTACCCAAATAAAACTGAGCAAATGTGTTACTTGGAAAATTGGCTTTACAATATATAATAGGAAGTTATTCAGGCTGAAAGCAAGTAACCTTGTATGATAATCTAACTCTAAAAACAAAAAAAAAGAGAACTGATAGAACTGATTAAAGTATTTATGTAATTATAAAATATAGTGTGTGTGTATATATATATTATATATTTCCTGTCATTTATCTTAATAAGTGATTTTAAAAGCAAGTATATAAAATAATATGCATGAAATTGTATCATTGGACTTACAGTATTTAAAAATATATCAGATAATAGAATAAAAGAGGTGGGTAGGAGAAAACCTAAATGGGATGTAACAAAATTGTACTAAACTATAAGTTGAATCAACAGCATCAGCTTAAATCTACAGAAGCTAATGAATAGAATCAGAAATGATAAAGTGGATAATATGAAAATTTTAAAGTATATATTTACTCCCCTTTTTTATTCAGCTTCTTTAAAAGATAAATGCATGTATAGCAATAATAATAAAAATGCAGGTTTGGGTTCTTTACATATATAAATGTAATATATAAAACAATAATAGCACAAAAATGGAAGAAGGTATAAACTATATTGAAATAACCTTTCCATATCTCATGATGATTAAGTTAGTATTAATATAAAGTAGATTCTGTTAAGCTGTAAATCATAAACCCTAGAGAAATCACTAAGAAAATCATTTTTGTAAAAAAGAGTAAGGTATAAAAAGAATTAAACATTACAATAGAAAATGTATGCTCAATGCAAAAGAAGCAGTAAAAAAAAAAGATAACAACATGAGACATACAAGAAACAAACAGCAAAATTGCATACATCAGTATACCAAACCTTATCAGTAATGATATTAAATGTGAACAAATTAAAAATCCAACCAAAAGGCAGAAATTGTCAAATTAAATTTTTAAAAAGTTCCAACTATATATTTTGTATACAAAACACAATTTAGATTCAAACATACAAAAAATCAAAAGTAAAATAATGAAATGTACTATTTCATGTTGGCAACACAAGAAATCCGGTGGCTATACCAATATCAAATAAAGTAACACCAAAACAGTTACCAAAGAGGGATATTTGATAATCATACAATAATCAACTCATTAGAAATAGATTACAATTATGAATATATATGTACCTAAAAAGCGATAACACTACACTAAGCAAACTGACAGAATTGAGGGGAGAACAGACATTTCCACAATAACTGGAGACTTCAATGTCCTTCTTTTAATAATGGTTAGAGCAACTATGAAGAAAATTAACAAGACAGTAGTAAAGTTAACCATCAATAAGACCTAACAAGAATGCATTGGACACTTGACCCAACAACAACGGAGTACACATTCTTCCCAAGTGCTCATGGTACATTTTCCAGAAGACATCAAATGCCAAGCCTTAAACAGAATGAATAAATGCAAAGCAGTAGAGATCAATCAGGAATGTACTCCAAACAAAATGGAATAAAATCAGAATCATCAACAAAAAGGGCCCCTGGAAATTCACAAATACATTCAAATCAAACACACTTCTAAATTACCTGTGGGTCAAAAATACACCACAAAATTCTAAATGCCTACCTGTGTTCAAACAAGGAGGTTCTTGTGGATTTAGGGAGGCATCTTTTGGCGAGGTCAATTCCAATGACATGTTAATGCATCTACTTTAGAGCCAAGTTGTACTCTTCTTGCAATCTCCTGTATTAGGATTAGGGAGGCATATTTAGAGATAGGATGACCTCAGCAAAATGGAATGGCCAGATTTAACTATCGTCTCTCCAGAAAAAACATTGAAAAATAACCATAACCAGTCAGATCCAACTTCATTAGAATTTTAAAAAATAGTTCCAGATTTATAGCAAGAAATGCAGCAACAAAGCAACAAAGCAAATGCTGACAAGAAAAACATAACTGATATAAAAAATAAAAATAATTGTGATATTTTTGCTTTCCCTTGCTCCACCCCCTTCACAGCATGGTAACAGTCTTGAAGGTAGCTTATGTTCCCAATGTAGGACCTTGGTTCCTGGGACTGAAAAAAGTAGAACAAACTTCATTTGCAAATTATTGTGCATGCCTGCTATAAACTCTCTGAAGACTCCTTGAAGGATTGAGATAAGGTGCTCATCAATCTTTCACTAATTCAGAACTCAGGCTGGAAAAAGAATGAGTATCATTCAAAAAAACCACAAGATGGGCCAGGCGTGGTGGCTCACTCCTGTAATCCCAGAACTTTGGGAGGCCGAGGCGGGCAGATCACCTGAGGTCAGGAGTTCGAGACCAGTCTGACCAACATGGAGAAACCGCGTCTCTACTAAAAACACAAAATCAGCCAAGTGTGGTGGTGCATGCCTGTAATCCCAGCTACTTGGGAGGCTGAGGCAGGAGAACCACATGAACCCGGGAGGTGGAGGTTGCACTGAGCCAAGATCGCACCATTGCAATCCAGCCTGGGCAACAAGAGCGAAACTCCATCTCAAACAAGCAAACAAAAAACTACAAGATGATCTAATGAATCAAAAATGCCTGGGACAAAATATTATGTTCTAGACATGTAATAAACTACTAAGGCTGAGGAGGAACAGCTAGGGGAGAGTTTCTTTCAAAAATTAAGACATTCAAAAGCATCTATGCATACAAGGGAATTAAGAAAGCCACATATATGTCCAGGGCAAGACACATGCTCAACAAGACCCAGAGCTTTTACCTCAGGCTAATCAATAGACTTAATACAAGTCTGGCTAAATGTCTGTGTCTATGGCACAGAGCTAATCTCAAATACTGGGAGAGGCATTTTTTGTTTGTTTGTTTTAGACCCTGGTAATAAAAACAAAAAAATGCCAATACAATAGCTGAACACAAGCTAAAGAACAGACATGTCAGTTATCACACGAGAAAAGGAATAGTTTGCAAAAATAGGTTAGAAAGTAATTAAACAGACTTCTACTACAGTCTCAACCAGAAAATAACAAACTGAGGAAAAGAGAGAATCTCCAAGTTACCACACAGTAATATCCAAATATCCAGGTTTCTACAAAAAAAAACACAAGGCTGACAAATAGGAAAACATGGCCCATGTAACAGAACAAAATTAATTGGCAGAAACTGTCCCTGAGGAAGTCCAGACATAGGATTTACTATAAAAAGTTTTAAATGTACAGTTATATGTTACTAACCAATGGGAATATGTCCTAAGAAATGCATTATTAGACAATTTTGTCAATGTGCAAACATCAGATTGTATTCAGGCAAAGCTAGATGGTATAGCGTACTATATATGTAGACTATATGGTGTAGCCTATTGCTCCTGGGCTAGAAACCTGTGCCGAATGTTACTGTACTAAATATTGTAGGCAACTGTAACACAGTGATAAGTATTGTGTATCTAAACATGTATAAACATAGAAAAGTACAGTAAAAATACAATATTATAATCCTATGGGAGGACGATCATAAATGTGGTTGGTCCCCCATTGACTGAAATATCATTATGTGCCACATAACTGTCCTCACAGAAAAACATAAAAAAACACAAAGAACTAAAAGAAATCATGAAAATGATGCACAAACAAAACAGAATGAAAGAAATAAATAAATTCCAAAAAGAACTAAACATAAATTCTGGAACTAAAATTATAATAGACATTTCAAAAGACAGAAGATTTGAGCAAGCAGAAAATATAGTTTGAGAACAAAACTATAAATACTTGAAATTATCAAAATGTGTAATTAAATATAAAAGCCAGCATTATTGTATTTTTTTATTTATAACTTTGTGTTTCTTAATTTCTAGCAGAAACAATATCAAAATAACTATTTCAAAATCATTATAATTCTGAGCATAAAATGTAGAAACGTTTAACTCATAAGAGAAACAACATAAAATGGAGTGAAGTTACATAGGAGTAGGATATTTGCATGCTGGGCATGTTAACTTTAATCCAAAGTACATCGTGATAAATATAGGATTTTGAATATTATACCTATAATAAGCACAGAGAAAATATCCACAAAATAATACAAGAAAACACAAGAAGGGAATTAAGTAGCACCCTATTTTCAAACTCAACTAAAAGCAAACAGAAAAGGTAATAATAGAGAAAATGAGAGCAAAAAATATAGTTATGAAAAAAACAGCAAAATGGCAGAAGCTTTTTAATCAATGATTACTTGAAATAGAAACATATCAAACTCTTCAATCAAAGGCAAAATAGAGTGAATTCTAAAAACGACACAACTTCAAGAGACTCACATTAGATCTAAAGACTCAGATTGAAAGTTAAAGGATAGAAAAAGATATTCCATACCAATATCAACCAAAAAGAGAGCTATGGTGGTAATATCAAAGTAATTTTATAACCTGTATATGAGGAAGAGGGAGGCATATATTTTTTAAAATGTCAATTCATTAAGAAGATGTAATTATAAGCATATATTCTCAAAACAACATAGTCCTAAAATAATATGAAACAAGTACTGACAAACTTGAAGGTAAGAATAGACAGTTCTACATTAATAGATGGAGACTTGAATACCTCACTTTCAATAATGGGTAGAACATCTAGACAGAAGTTCAGTTAAAAAATACATGACTTAAAAACATAAAAACCAACTGATCCTAACAGTGTGTGTGTCTATTATATATATATATAATATATAATATATTATATACATTATATATATTATATAATCTCTCTATATAGAGATATATATCTCTCTATATATAGAGAGAGAGAGAGAAAGAGAGAGAGATATATATATATCTATATATGGAGAGAGAGAGAGAGAGACTGAGACTTGGTCTATGACTCAGATTTAGAAGATGTCTCTGCTTAAGATTTTCAAAAAGTGATGCTTGACAAATTAGACACCAAGCATGTGTCTCATTGGCTTCTAGCAAATGACAAACTCATTTATACTTTCATAAAGTTAATCATGTGCTTCTAGGTAGTTTCTTTTATAAGTTACTATTTTCTACCTAATTTTAAAACAACCAGGCAATTTTATTATTCTGTGAATTGCAAAAATGGAAGCTTTAAAATAGTTCTAGAAAACATAAATATTGTGAATGTGTGAAAAGTAAATTGAAATAGATGTTAAAATTAATAAATACATGAAAAGTAATAATACAGTATTACTGTAAATGCTCTATATGCCATATACTTTATATACGCTATATAATCTCTATACTATGTACTATGCATAAACCCTATATTATACACTATAATAAATTTTCTATATACTATTGTGTGTGTATATATATGTAATATTATTTTCTGAAAGTTGAAGATATTCATAAGGTTCCAAATGACTACATAAATCTGACTTTTCCTAGAATTCTAATTAATATCTTACTTCCTAAGCATGAGAGGAGTTATATGAAAAAAATGACATTTAACTGGGTTCTGTCTACACATTCTGTCCCCTAGCTACTCCAATGAAAGATAAACAAGTAGTTTGTGCTTATCATAATAAAACTCATTTGCCCACTTTAAATGAGTAACAGTAAGTCCATGTTTTTGTAAGCAGTTTTCTTAGACTAAAGGCTAAACTGCTGGGGGAAAAATATAATAGCTTGAAGAGTGAAGTTTGTCTCACACACATAAGGCAGCTTTTCTCTGTGAATTTTTATTGAGCCTATTTTATTCCTCCATCAATCCCATGGATGTTGTCTTCATCAGCATGACTGATGCTGCACCTCTACCATATCTACATTTCAGTCTGCCAGAAGAGAAAAGTGAGCAAGACCAGAGTAAGAAATCTTTCTTTTTTTTTTTGAGAAGGAGTCTCGCTCTTTCACCCAGGCTGGAGTGCAGTGGCGCGATCTCGGCTCACTGCAGGCTCTGCCCCCAGGGTTCACGCCATTCTCCTGCCTCAGCCTCCCGCGTAGCTGGGACTACAGGCGCCCGCCACCGCGCCCGGCTAATTTTTTGTATTTTTAATAGAGACGGGGTTTCACCATGTTAGCCAGGATGGTCTCGATCTCCTGACCTCGTGATCCGCCCGCCTCGGCCTCCCAAAGTGCTGGGATTACAGGCGTGAGCCGCCGCACCCGGCCAAGAAATCTTCTTTTAACCTTTTAATCTTCTTTTAACACATTACTTTGTTCATATTCCATTGGTGAGAACTTATTACAGAGCTTCACATGGCTAATACGTGTGAGGACAACAGAAATTGTTCACAGCTCTGTAGCCATGTGCCCAGGTAAAAAGAGGGCAAAAGATTTGAAGGGAATAACTGGTAGGCTGTCAGAGTCCATCCTGCGGCAACCATTTATCAGTGCACACTCTGCTTCCAACAAAGTGAACTCATTCTTCTGCCAAGGGACAAAGCCCAAGGTTCTATCCTATTACCTCTTCCATCACAAATCTCAGAATCTGTGGTTGATGGGTATCCCTCTCGATCAGTCACAGATCCTATATCCTGGCAACTTATAAACTAATAGAAAAATAATCTGTCATATTTTGGTATGTGACAATATTTATGGGGGCAAGAAAAATATTACAAATGTAGTCTTACATATCCTATACCTATGCAATGGTTTGAATGTTTGTGTCCCTCCAAAAATTATACATTAAAACCTAATCTTCAATGTGATGCTATTAGGAGGTGGGGCCTGGGAGGTGACTAGATTAGGAGGGCAGAGCCTCTGTGAATGGGATTAGTGCCCTTACAAAGAGACCTCAGAAAGCTAACTATCCCCTTTCACCCTGTGAGGACAGAGTGAGAGGGTGTCATTATGGGAAAGTGGGCCCTCCCTGGACATCAAATCTGCTGATGCCTTAATTATGGATTTTCCAGCTTACAGAACTGTGTGAAATAAATTTCTGTTGTTTATAAACAACCTGATATATGGCTAAGACAAACAATATTAAATAATTACATACAGCCCTGGTGCACTGGCTCATGCCTGTAATCCCAGCACTTTAGGAGGCCTAGGCAGGTGGGTCCCTTGAGTCCTGGAGTTTGAGACCAGCCTGAGCCACATAGTGAAGCCCCGTCTCTACAAAAAAATAAAAAATTAGCCAGGCATGGTGGCACATTCCTGTAGTCCCAGCTACTCCAGACGCTGAGGTGGGAGGATCTCTTGAGCCTGGGAGATGCAAGTTACACTGAGCCCAGGTCGTGACACTGCAATCCAGCTTCTCAAAAAAATAAAATTAAATTAAAAATATATAAACCAAACAAATCACACTGTTAAATATAATACATTCTATTCACTTACATTGACAAATTCAAAATTCTCAGATTCTTGTTTTTCCATCCGAGAATATATGAAAACACAAGGAAAGATAACCCTAACTCTGAATTTGTAATCATGACCCTCTCTTCTCTTCACTCCCTTCTCTTATGATTAATTGGGTTACACCCCAATCTGCAAGCCAAACTACATTGCTGCTACATTAGCCAGTTCTTGGGTTTAAGTTAAGGCCAGCAATTTTCAGGAGGATGACATGGGTAGAAGGTCTGTAAAATACCTGGAAGCCAATTAGGGTCTATTTGAGCAGGGGTCTGTGGACAATTAGGCATTCAAAGCATGACCCAGAAGTGGAGCCTATGCTTCAACTAGACACAGGCATCACTGCCCTTTGGTCTATGCAATTCCTACCTTGAAAACTGGAGTTAGGCTGGGGAAGGACAGAATTGAGTTTGCCAAAATACGGAGTCCAAGGCAGCACCCCTTCTTGCCTGGGTCTGAAGTTGCTAATGAGAATAATATATGAGAGTGGAACAGAAACAAAATTACTGCAGTTAAAAAGAATTCATTAGAATGGGTGTAGCACACCAACATGGCACATGTATACATATGTAACAAACCTGCACGTTGTGCACATGTACCCTAAAACTTCAAGTATAATTTTAAAAAATTTAAAAAAAAAAGAAAGAGAATGGGAAACAAGTCAGTCAGCACATAATAATGATGTCTTTCTGGGAAGGCTGACTGTTGAAAGTTGGGTAAATTCATTGGGTAGACTCAGATTCTGAGCTGTGAGAAAAACGATCTTGTCCTCTGTGTGCCATGGCACATGGCTCTGCCTTCTGAGAGGGCAATCATTGTGTTCATTAGCTTCTGTTGCTACATCTGAAGAATGAATCTATATTCTCCTTGGAGGCTGCATACTTACACAAACTATATTCTGCAGGTGCAGTTCTGGGAGCCTGAGAATTGTTTTAGAGATAAGCAATCAATTCTTTTAGGCCAATCTTGTGATTTCTTTGTAATTGCTCTCTCAAAAATTTTTAGACCCATGGCCTATTTGCTTCCCCTCAGTACTAATATGCCAGGGAAAAAATCACGGCGTTATTTTATGGACATACTTCCTAAGCCTGCCTTGTGATTTTCTTGTCTGTGCCTATTTCTAACTTATTTTGATTGAGGCAACTTGAAGATCTCTGACACAATACATGGGAGTGAAAGACAATACTCCAAATCTGATGTTTGCTACAAACTTAGATACCTTATGGATTAGAAATCTTAATCAGAAGTCTCAATACATGTTTTTAGACTGACACTTTTATCTTTCTGTTTTAGGGGAGTAAAAAAATGATTTGGATATTGCCATCCTGCAAAGCCCCATATTTTTGGACGTTCCCCTTCATTTTGTTTTGAAAGTAAGTCAGATCTTATCTGAGGTTCTCTTTATTGTAGTAATTTGCATAAAGCAACAAGAAACAGGCAATATATAGTTACATTACGGATCTTTGTAATGATTTCCTCAAAAATGTAGGCTCAAGAGTCACCTGATTTGTTTAACAAACACGTGGCTTAGTTACCTTTTCAAAGACAACAATTTATCAGCTATACTGGCATAACAGGGGTCACCAGCTTTCCAACCTTACCCATCTATACTGCCTGAGTACTATTCTAATGTCACATATTTTCAGTTTCTCTCACAGGACCAACCCTCTAGTGATACTAATATCTGCTTTAGTTAGAATACAGTTTAGGTTGCAATAGCAAGAAGACTCAAAATACAGTGGCATGAATACATTAAGAATGACATTTTCTAGACTCGACAGCAGCTAGATGCAGCCATATTCCCAAAAATACTCGGGGAATGTATTTTTAGATGACAATTGGCATACCATTTTAACTTTGAAAACTGAAAATTCCACTATCACTTCAAAAAGCACTCTATTAAAGATCAACAATAGGCATCCAATGGTTAAATTCAATAATATCCCTTTGCTTTAATATATTCCACTAAACTCCTTTCCCACTTTCACTCCTTTTCAATAAAACATCTTAGCATTTGACAATAACCCCTCATACCTTGAATATCTGTTCTCTTTTAATTCATCAGAGAGTCTGTTTTTAAATTCCTTTTTATCACAATTTTTGTCCTTATTTTTATAAACCTTAGATCTAATTGGCTGTTTTTCTTATTCTATATTCCATGATCAGCTTTTAATTCTTATCTGTTTATTAGATTTTTCTTCTCATATTCACTCATTTCAAACTGTCTTATAATATCTCCAATTACACCTCTACTTTTCTAGTTTAACACCCCATTTTTTCTTTCAGCATCCAATAAAGAACACTGTTCCCTCTTTCCAAGTCAGATTATGTGACATTGCTTGTGGCATTTCTTTTTTTGCTTAAGATTATTTTTATCTCCTTTTGTCAACATTTTACACATTCTTCAATGTTTATGTCAAATGCTAAAAATAAAATTTCCATAGGAACTCATGCTTACATTAACATTCCATCGTTAAACTTCCATACAACCCTATAACTTTTTTAAAATGGGACTCATCTTATACTGTAACCAAAATTCCTCTCCCTATTCTAGTGTTCTAAAGTCATCGTCTTATAAAATGTACTGGAATTGTATGATTCGTCTGATGCCACTCCAGACATGCTGTTTTGAGTTACATGTTCTTATTCTCTGCTTCTATCTCTGGGATGAGTTATTTCATTCAAAGCAAATACTTTGAAAGAATCCTCAAAGAGATAATGATACCTCTGTAAAGACACCAGTAACAATTTCAAGGTAGACAGGCTCACTTTCCTTGATGCCCCTACAATTTTAGTGGCCACAGTAGCAATGCATAAGTTTGTCAAATGTACAGCTTTGGAAGTGGTGCAAATAATTAAGGAAAATAAAATCACAGGAGTAAAACATTTTAGAACTGTTCTAAATTGACTACACAGTCCACAAAAAGAATATACAAATAGACTAAAACATTACATGTGATTATCTCTGTTGCCAAGCCCAAATTCAAAGACTTGCTTTTCTTTCTTCAGGTTTTCCACCTTACTTCCAGTTCATTTTTTCTGTGTTAAAAGAATTTTCATAACTAATTTGGTTTGTCTATTTGTTAGTATTTTCTTTAAATCAATGACTATATTTTCATGTATATAGAATTTCTAGTTCTTAATATGCCCATTTTTAATGTATTTTTTTCCTTTCAGGTTCTTGTTCATTTTTCAGTGTGATCACTTTATACATGCTTATTTTAAAGTCTCTTTCACAGTTCTGTATTATCTTTAGTTATTTGTCAGCTCTTTAATATATACCATGGAAGGTGTTTTCTGTCATATTTGAAATACCTCATATGCAAACTTTCCTATAAAACATTTTATTTGTGTTTTGTAACCCATATGGATTGTCTAAATTCAGACCATTTTAAAACATTAATTTTTAATTTGTAGTTTCTATAACTTATTGGCAATTTAAGCATAGAGTCATATCCTTGTAAGCCTCCTGCTTCCTTACTTCATATCCAAGACATTGGGGTAAAAATTGAGTCTCATTTAGAAGCAGAGTTAGCATTTCCTCAGTAATGATTTTGTGCAAGATACTCAGTTTCATCTCCCTCTAGCTAAATGTGAAGGTCTATGGCATGGCCATCTTTTTAAAACAAATTGAAATATTTTGATCTAACAATTCTGCTTTACCCTCTTTTTATTTGTACCTTAGAATTGATTCCATTGTCATTTCTTTTGAGCCTAATCATGCATATTAAAACATGATTCCTGGAATTTTTGAATTTTTCAGTGTGTAGGACCTACCCTTATTAGTTCAGTCCACCATATTGACAAGTATCCCCTCCTTTCCCTCCTAAGGCATCATTTTTACAAACAGCTGGCTATAAATCTTGGCTCTCCTTTCATGAAATTTATCCCTTACACACATGGCTTTATCTTATCCTAAGCTTTAGGTCCCTGCTATGAGTAATATTTGTCAGCCTATCTGAAATATACATTCCAAAAAACATACTGTGCCATATAGCAGCACTAGACAGCACTTGAGACTTCAGATGCACAGAACATTTCAGGATGGGGAAGGGCATTCCAAATCCCAGCTCTTCAAAAATATCCTTGTCAGCATGATAGCTCATATTCTTCCTGATATTTTGGGAATTAGATAAAAATTAAATAAAATAGCACATTGACAAACATTAAAGTGAAACACTCAGCCCTAGATGGACTGCCTTGTAAAATCTCCACGACATAGAGAAGTATTTTTCTATCTGTTCATAAAATGTGTGGTAGCTCCTGCTATGAAAATATGATTTAACTTTATTATTAGAGAAATGTCAATATTCCCCCTCTATTTGTTATTGATATTTCCATGCTGTGTCACTGGGCAGAGGTATTTGAACTCAACTTTTTCCCCCCATCAACCCATCAAGTGGTTACAAAAAGTTGAAAACTTTTTACATGATTGTTCATAGTGACTTTATTCATAATAAATGAAAACAAACAATCTAAATTTCCATTAAAAGGTGAGCTGATAACCAAATTGTCATATATTCATATAATTGAATACTACTCCACAACAAAAATGAGCAAACTATTCATACTGCTTTGTCATTCTACTTCAAACCATAATCTGAGATTAAGCACCATCTCCTCATATAAGGAATTGGGATTTTATAGTAAAAGCAGAAACTATACGTTAGTGAAGCAACAGGGAGAATATAGCTTTTGATTAACTTTGATATTTAGTATAAGTTTGGGGTGTTTATCTGAACCAATTTGCTAGATTATAAACTTTGAATATAAAAAAGTTTATTCAACATTTGCCTTCTAAATATTAGTTTCTCATTAAAAATATATATTAATAAAATTTCAATTGTTATATAATTTTAGAGCCACATCAACTCCACAGAACTGAGAATTCAAGCCCCACAAAGAATGTGTTTAGAAGTGAAAAGTTCAGAGACTTTTGTGAACCACACACATTCTCAATGAATGTTTATCTATTTGGTAAATATCTGTATATTATATAATAACATTACTTTTTTTCTAAAATTTTATAAAGTCTAAATCCTTCTACTAATTTATGAGATCATGACTTTCAATCTTTCTTTACTAATGGAAATGAATAATCTCATAAAAAGAAAAAATGTTACTTGACAGATGTTTATTTTTAAAAAGCTATATTTAATGTTGAAGAAAAAATACTTATTTGGGCTGAAAATAGGTTCCCTTTTTATATCACTTCATTTCATATATATATATTTAGAGAGAGAGCAATTATTTAAAGAGAGAAAGTCATCATTCTATTGCAATAAAATATCTTTAAGAATAATAAATTGCTAATGGCAATTTTCTAATGGCTCCATAATTGGTTATATTAAGGTAGTATTCACAAACTATTATTATAAAATTATTCCTATTTCTTTTGTCATTAATTGGTAATTTGTGAGGCAATAATTTCAGGCTTTTTTAATATTTGGCATCTATAATCTAGTTACTTCACATTGACTAATGAATTTTTCCTTAGTTTTTATGATGATGATTATTAAATGGTGATGTTTCTATTTTTACCATTTCTTCTAAATATTTAATTAGCATTATTATATAAATACGATTTTTTCTTTCCCCTTTTTAATATTTTTACTGTTAAATGTCAGCATTTTGCAAAGTAATTAGTACAATTAATCTGGGAAAACTTGAGCTAAGAATATACCTATATAGTAAATTTATACCTATAATGTTAAAGTAAATTTTATTCAAAAGCCTTCACATTTTCTTTAAAGTTAATCATTGTTTACTAAGTGGAGAAAACCTGAAAGCCTTTCCTCTAAAATCTGAACATGACAAGAATGCTCAATTTCAACACTGTTGTTCAACATAGCACTGGAAGTCCTAGCTAGAGCAATCAGACAAGAGAAAGAATTAAAGGGCATCAAACTTGGAAAGGAAAAATTCCAATTGTCTTGTTTGCTGATAATATGATCTTATATTGGGAAAAATCTAAAGACATCACACACGCACACATAAGAAAATTAGAACTGATAAATTCAGCAAAGTTGTTGCCATTTAAAAAAATCAAATCAAAATGGATGTAAGACTTAAATCTAAGACCTCAAACTGTGAAACTACTACAGGAAAACATTGGGGAAAATCTCCAAGACATTGGTCTGGGGAAAAAATTATGAGCAATACTTCAAAAACACAGACAACCATGGCAAAAATGGACACAAATTTAAAAACCTTCTGCCCAGCAAAGGAAACAACCAGCAAAGTGAAGAGACAACCCACAGAATGGAATAAAATATTTCCAAACCACCCATCTGACAAGGGATTAATAACCAGAATATATAAGGAGCTCAAATGACTCTATAGAGAAAAACCTAATAATCTGATCAACAATGGGCAAAAGATTTGCTTAGCAATTTCCCTAAAGAAGACATACATATGGCAAATAGGTATATGAAAAAGTGCTTAAAATCACTATCAGAGAATTGCAAATTCAAAACTACAGTGAGTGAACATCTCACCCCAGTTAAAATGGCTTTTACCCAGAAGACAAGCAATAACAAATGCTGGTCAGTATGTGAAGAAAAGGGAACGTTTTTACACTGTTGGTGGGAATGTAAATTAGTACAACCACAATGGAGGACCATTTGGAGGTTCCTCAGAAAAACAAAAATTGAGCTACCAATGATCCTGCAATCCCAATGCTGAGTATGTATCCAAAAGAAAGGAAATCAGTATATCAAAGAGATATTTGCACTCCTATGTGTGTTGCAGCAACTATTTACAAGAGCTAAAATTTGGAAGCAACCTAGGTGTCCATCCACAGAAGAAGGAAGAAATTGTGGTACATATACACAATGGACTACCATGCAGCCCTGAAAAAGAATGAGATCCTGTCATTTGCAACAACATGGATGGAACTGGAGATCATGATGTGTAAGTGAAATAAGTCAGGCACAAAAAGGCAAACATTGCATTTTCTCACTTATATGTGGGATTTAAAAATCAAAGAATTGAATTAATTAACATAGAGAGTAGAAGGGTTGTTACCAGAGGCTGAGAAGGGTAGTAGGGAGCTGGGAAGAAGATGAGAATAATTAACGGGTACAAAAAAAAAATCAGAAAGACTGAATAAGGCCTCCTATTTAATAGCAGAACAGGGTGACTATAGTCAATAATAATTGTACATTTTAAAATAACTAAGAGTATAATTGAATTGTTTGTAACCAAAAGCATAAATGATTGAGGGAATGGATACCCCCTTCTCCTTGATGTGATTATTTCACCTTGCAAGCCTTTATTAAAACATTTTGTGTATCCCATAAATATGTACACCTACTACGTACCCATAAAATTAAAAATAAAAAAATTTGGAAACATAATCATTTAAATTAGCTCTGTAAAGATTATTCTTAAAAATATTATATTAAGTACACTATCAGTGAGGTTAATTTTAGAACAACTCCTTTGGAATAAATATGAAAGTAAAATTAAGGAAACTTAAAATAATGACTTTGATTCAAACCATTGAAAGGGAGAATTATTTTTATTATTCCTTCCAAAAATACATGTGATAAATAAATGGTTAAAGTATTCAACAAAGTAGTGCAAAACAAACTTTTAAAAGGTGCAAATGCAATAGGTTGCAGCAGAAATATAAGAATTTCTTCTCAGCAGATGAGAGTAAATGAATAAGAGAAAACAATAACCTCGAGATTGATGCCATAGCAAGATTTTAACACCATGTGAAACTACTATAAAATAAAAAATTTAAAAAAAATTATCACTGGGCAAAAGAAAATAAAACTTTCCAGTTTAATTTCTGCATGGGCTAAAGGAATATTTTTATTAGATGCTGGCAAGAAATAAATGAGAAATATATTTTATTTTATTTTAATTTACTACGGGAATATAAAAAATATTATATATTTTTAAAGTGCATAGAAAACAAAACTTTCAAGTATAACATATAACTACTAAAATATTCATATTGTGATCCTTTAAAAAATAATAGGTTCTAGTAATACAACAAACATATTTAATATACTTCTAATATGTAAAAATAATGCTTTCAAGGTGTCTCACTATAATGAATTATAAAGAATCTGACACTTTACATATATCAATTCCGAAGTTCTTGAACACTCTAAGAAGTTATTGAATGTGTGAGATATAATTTATTTAATGACTATTATTGTTAGAGTAATTGTGAAGACATTGGAAGAAACCAAATCTTATGCGTCAATGTCAAACACGTAATAGAGCGCTATCATCACAGGATCATAGTTAAATAAACACAGTAATTATAATGTTATTTTACATAAATGTTTTGATTTTTTATGTTATTTCCTGATAAGAAAGTAAAGCAATCATTTTACCATATTCCGTCCATGTGAGATCTGTTTTTTACCAGGGATATCTAGCAGCTATTTAAATATTTATAAATGAGACAGTTCTAACCTTCATGAAAATTTCATGAAATAAATTTAAATAAACTCAAAATATAAATCTATAAATACCGAGGAAGTTAATAGCACAAGTGTACACTGTTTAAAGGAATATTTGAAAGAATATTAAATAGTAATTGTTGGCTCTTCCTACTATGCAATGAAATAAATCTTTCAACTGTGCTGAAATTAAAAAAAAAAAGAAAAAAAAAAAAACAAAAAACATTGAGAGTAACTGGACCTAAACTACTAGAACTACAATTAGGAATACATGTGAAAAAGATGTGTAGATGTTTGGGGGCAATAGTCTTCTGAGGCAGATTCTTGTTTTCCTTGGGCTCAACCGAATCTACTAAAAGATGTTTAGCTGTTTCTCTACACGTTCTCATGCCAATAATTTCAAGCTGTCTGCGATGTTCTTTTAGTCATATATACATGACTGTCTTCTCTTTAAATGTTCTCCCAATGCATGATGTAAGAGAAAGAACATTGCAGACAGCTTAAAACTATTGGCGTGAGAATGTGTAGAGAAACAGATAACATCTTTTGCTAGATTCATTTGAGCCCAAGGAAAACAAGACTCTGCCTCCGAAGACTTATATATATAATATATATAACGTACATATACTTATATTTATAATATATGTACAATATATTTAAGGTGTATATATATGTGTGTGTGTTTATTCAATAAAGCTAAGTGACCTGACAGCCTGCCTTGCCAAATTATCCCTTGTGTGTACTCTGACCACTTCCACTTTATTACAAGGGACATCACAAATTGCTAAGATAGATCACTTGTAGTTTGAATTGAGTACCGTTACAGGATTTTGCAATATCGCTAAAGATTCATCAATAAAGATAATAATATGTAATGCGGGTTCTTAAATATATTTTTATCAGGTTAAGGAACATTCAAGTATGATTTGCTAAGTGTTTTGTTTCTGTCTTTGCTTTTATTCATGAGTAATACCTGAATTTTTGCCAAATATTTCAATGCAACAACTGAGATTATCTTGTTATTTTTAAATGTATAAATATACTGTCAATTTGTTTATACTAAAGCTCTTTGCTATTGCTAGGACAAAAAAATTTAAATATGATTTACTTTAAATGTGATTTATTTTATATAAAACAATGGAGGTTTCAATTTGGTGACAGTGTGTATGCTTTCTACATCTGTGTTCACAAATGAGTTTGCTCTACAATTGCATTTTCTGGTTGTAATTTTATCCAGTTTTATCGTCAAGGTTACGCAGGTCTCATAAAATGTGTTATGGAGTACTTCCTTTTTTCCTATTCTTTGAACAGCTTGAATACAGTAAGTATTGTCTATTTGTTGAAAGATTTTTTTTTTTTTAGACATCCAAAGCTACATGGGCCAGATATTTTCTAAAACTTTTGAAGAAATGTTTTTTGGCCACTGATTCAAGTAATGGTTCTATATTTCATTAATATTAACTGATAATATATTTTGAAATATCCCTATGTCTTTTTCAAGTATCCTATCATTTCATAGTTTTAAGATTTTTAACAACTTCCACCCATCTAACTCTGTTGTTTTGCTTCTTTACGCTTTTTCTAGTTTGCTTTGATGAATCATTTTGTATCTTAGTTTTTCAAAGAATTATATTTTGGTTTTGTTTATTATCTCTATGGTTCCTTCTCCCAAGATTTAATATCTCTATTTTATTAATATCAGATATTTACCATTTACATTCTATTTTTCTGTTTACTCCATATTTATTTTCATGAATTATAATATTTAATAAAATTTCATGATTTCTTCCTCTTTAACTCATACATTTACCACTATAATTTGCCTCTAATCAGGACTCTGACCAAATCTAACAAAATTTTAAACATATATTATATTCATTTTTATTCAGTTCTAAATATTTATTTTCTCATATGAATTTGTTTACAATTGATTTAGAAATGCACATTATATTTTTCAAATGAAATTTTTTCTGATTAAAAATTTGATATTTCATTGCATTGCTTTTTCTATGATAAAAATTATTGTATTTTTAAGATTTTCTTTATAAATACATAATCATCCTTTTTAAATATATTTCATGTGTCCTTGAAAAGAATGTATGTCTTATTATGTGTGTTAGGGGTTAACATCCATGTTAGATCAGATGGGTTAATTGTGTTGTCAAATATTCAATATCCTTAACATTTTATCAAATTTATCGAAAATTTTAAGAAATATATTAAAATCTGCAAGTATCATAGCTATGTTAAAAACATTGCCTTATAATTCTATGGAATTTTAAATAATTTTATTTATTTTTATTGATTTATTTTTTATTTTTATTTTTTGAGATGGACTCTCACTTTGTCATCCAGGCTGGAGTGCAGTGGCGTGATCTCAGCTCACTGCAACTTCTGCCTCCTGGATTCAAGCCATTCTCCTGTCTCAGTCTCCAGAGTAGCTTCAACTACAGGCACCCACCACCACACCTGGCTAATTTTTGTATTTTTAGTAGAGACAGGGTTTCACCATATTGGTCAGGCTGGTCTCGAACTCCTGACCTTAGGTGATCCACCCGCCTCGGCCTCCCAAAGTGCTGGGATTACAGTTGTGAGTCACCGCGCCTGGCTAAATATTTTAAATTTTACTTTTAATTGACAAATATAAAGTATGCATATTTATGAGGTCCAATGTGATGTTTCCATATATGCATACATTTTGTAATGATCAAATCAGAATAATTAGCATACTCATCATCTCAAACATTCATCATTTCTTTGTGGTGCAAATATTCAAAATACTTTATTCCAGCAATTTTAAAATACAGAAAACAATATTATTAACTATAGCTCCTCTATTGTACAATGAAATACCAGAACTGATTCCTCTTATCTAACTGTAACTGTACCTATTGAACAACAACTCCCCTTTCCATTTCACCCCTCCCCCAAGCCTATTGTGTCCACCGTTTTGCTTTCTAAGAGTGCTGTTTTCTATCTTGCATATAAGTGAGATCACATAACATTTGTTTCTCTATGTGTGGGTTATTTCACTTAACATAGTGACCACTGGGTTCATCCATGTTGTCCCAAATGACAGAATTTCCTGTTTTTAAGTGTGGAACAGTATTTCATTGAGTATATATATCCCATTTTTAAATCCATTCATTTGTTAACAACACAGGTTGTTCACATATCTTGACTATTGTGAATAATGCTACAATAAACATGGGAGTGCAGACATTTCTTTGGCATACTGATTTGAGTTCCTTTGCGTATATCACCTGGTAGTGAGAATTAAACATTTTAAAGTTATATTGCTATCTTCTTATGATTTTTACATATCCTCAGTGAACTGTTACTCTTATAATCATGCCTACTTATATAACACCCTTAGGAGACGATTCCTTACATTTTGAATACTATTAATATTGTTAGATCAGGATGCTGTCTCTCCTCTCTCTCTCTCTCTCTCTCCTCTGTCATGTTTATTCTCTTTATTCAATCTTTATGCTCCTATATTTTAGGCATCTCTGCAAACAAACTTGTAGATAGTATTTTTAAATTCAGTTGGATAGTCTTTGTTAAATATAATAAGCACATTGCATTTCAATGATAATGATTATAGTTGAGTTTATTTTTGCTCTCTTTTGGGTATCTACTTATTATGTAATATCTTTTAAAAAATTTATTTCTTGTTTCTTGTTAAAAATGTCTTTAATTTTTCTCCGTGTGTATTGAACCCAATAACTGAATGTATTTAATGTGTACATTTTGTAATGTGTACACTTTTAATTGACAAATATAAATATACAAATATAAATATATACTGATTAATAGACATTAATAAGTATAATTAATAATAGACATTAATCAGTATATATTTAGCTTCTTCATAAACCAAAACTACATCTCGACAGGATTCATATAGAACAGACCCTTCCTATTTCACTTGTTACAATTGACTAAATTAAGACATTTGTTTAGTTTTTACCATTATAGATAGATTGATAAGATCAGTAAAAGCAGAAGATAATCAGTCTTCCAGCAAAATGAAATAGAATACAGTCTTCCAGAGAAATGAAATAGAATATATATTTATACTTATATAAAAGAAATATATAAACATATAAATATGCAATATATATAAGAAATTGGTACACATATAAGAAATGTATATACAAAGAATCACCTCATATTCAATTGTAATTGATTATGAAAGCTGAGAAGTTCCAAGATGTGCAGTCAGCAAGCTAAAGACTCCGGAAAGCCAATGATATCATTCCAATCAGGATCCAAAGACCCGAGAACCAGGAAAGCTGACGGTTTAAGCTCCAACCCTATTCTGAGTCCAAAAAACAGAATAATTGAAGGTGTAAGTTATATCTGAGACCAAGCCTGAAGGCAGGAGACCCATGTCCAGCTTGAAAACAGTCATTCAGAGAGTGAATTCTTCCTTACTCTGCCTTATGTTGTATTCTGGCCTTCAACAGATTGAATAAGGTCCATTCACATTCAGATGAAAAAATCAGCTTTACTCAGTATATTCATTTAAACATTAATCTCATCTAGAAATACTTTCAGAAACATAGTCAGAATAATGTTTAAACAAATATTTGGGCACCTAATGGCCCAGTTAAGGTCACACATAAAATTAACCATTTTAGGTAGGCAGAGATTTGCCTACTGGTATATGTTGTATGTTATCATTCTTTTGACTCATATATCTATTTGAGTCAAACATATATACATATGTATATATGTATATATGTGTGTCTATATTTCCATCTGATTTCTTCACTTGGTTCTCTCTCTTATTCTCACAGAAGTAAGTTATTTGGTGATTACTTTATTGTGGGTCCATGAGTATTACACTATTTAGGTTTTATATATCTGAAAAAGCCTTTGCTTTATATTTTATCTGTGGACACAATTCTCAGAATATGCTTACTTTGCTTCCCTTCCTGCTTCTCACACCTCTCATTGCTGAGCATAAGTCTGCTGGTGCATAATTATACTTCCATTAGAAGTGATCTTTTCCTTCATGAGTTATTAGGAATTTTTGCTTTATGTTTCTCATTCTGCTTTTTATCCATGACAATTTAGAAGAGGATGCTTCTTCTGGAGGATTAATATGTCCTTTGTGTCTGTTAATTATTGTTTTATGTATTTTTTCTCATTATCTTTGTGGACTGAATCTTCTCTAAATGCTTTAATGTGAATTTTGTCTTTGGCTTTATTTAGCCTAGAGCTTCCAATATTTTGAACTGTTTGATATCACTGTCTATTATTTTCATTTCCAGGATTTCCAATTTATTCTTTATTACATTTATCTATTACCTCATTCTAAAAGACTTGTTATAGTAAATGTGGTTCTTAGATCAGCAGCATTAGTATTACCTGGGAGTTTCTAAGAAATACATAATTCTAGGTCTCAATTCAAATTTGATTCAGATAATGCATTTTTACAAGATTTATCATAATTTTTATACCTATTAAAGTTTTAATATATCAGATGACCTTTGGCATATTTATATTAAAGTCAATTGAATACTTTGATATAATTTGCTATTATCAGGAATGAATTAATTTCTTAATAATAGTGTTATTGGTTGTCTTTTCTGGTGTTAGTTTTACAACTGGACTTGAATTTTTATTTTACCAATACAAAGTATGATCCAGAGTCTTTTAAAAATATATTTTTTGTCGTTTGTGTTCACCCATCAGATTCGTTTCTGTGGGTTCTACCATCTGAATCCTACAGAGCAGTGATACTACAGACATTTCCATTATTTCTTTGACTTTAACTCACATACCACATTTCATATTGGTAATTTTTGTGGTAAACAGATATATGCATTTAGTTATGAATATATTCTGGATAAAAACTTACCTATTTATAAAAATAATAATCTACATAACTTTTAAATATGTAACACCTTTTTGTATGTTTGAAGAAGAGAGAGGAGTTTAATCGTAACCTTGGACTTCAAGTCTTAGGCTCTTTAAATATTGTATTTTACTTAATAGATTAATTGTTTGGCCAAGTATTACTATATTATCATTTAACAGATAAAAGGCCAAGATTTTAGTTAATTAAATATGTTGAAATTCATACAGGGCTCAATTTTTAAACCTAGGTCTTACTGACAAAAAAATAAGCTCAAGTTAATAATGGCATAAATAGTAAGTAGTTTCTTTTGTTGTTGTTTTATGTATGCCTTCATTTCACAGCTCTTTGTAGGGCCTCCAAAAGATAATAATAGTAACATAGGAGTTCATTCCATTAAACATCTACCATGTGCAGACACTGTTTGAAGTGTGGAGACACTGTTTTTCACACAAAGAAATTAGCAAAAAAACTAAGCATACAATTAATATTTTTGTTAATAGAGTGAGGAGTCGCAAACAAATACTGTTAAGAAGAAAATAATTAGCTGAGATGAAGAAATGCATAGGAAACTTCATTTATGTAGGGAGGTCAAGGAAGTCTTCTTTGAAGAGGGAATGTGGACTTGGATAATTTGGCTATCTGCAGAGATGGGGAGAAGAGACACGGGGAATCATATGCAAGAAAGAGCTTACCAATAGCCAGAAAATGATCACAGGAGGTTAGGGAGTCTGAAGCACAGGGAAGAAATGGGGAAGCTGCTTACAAAGAAGGTGGAGAAACATGTGAAGAATTGATCATGTGGGCCAAGTCAGTCTAGATTTTGTAGTAAATGTAATATGGAGCCATTGAAATGTTTAAGCTAAGAAGCTACATGTGACCTAATTATTTTCTGAGAAAATCACTTTTCTTGCTCTGTAGAGTTAAACAGGGGAGGAGAAACAATAGGAGTGGCTGGAATCACCTGCAGTGGCAAAGCAAAGGGAATGTTGCGGGGAGAGGTTGTGCTGGGTTTCTGTGCCTCTAGGGATGAAACTAAAGCTGTGTCTCCAGTGGTCAACTTGAAGGGACATCCCATTTGCAAGGAAATGGCAATGTTGGAGGTCTCCTCTGCAGAGAAATTGCCTTTAAAAGATCCTCAGTGCACCCCCATGAATAACATTATCACGTGAGTATATGTGCCATCGAGAGTATACCAATGTTAGATTACAAATATATCAGCTGGGTAATACCTTCCCCAGCCCATTGCCTCACCTCCCTTCCTATTTCCCATCCCCAGAGGGGCCAGAGGCAGCACAATCTAATGAGAAGCAGTGGATGCCTCAAGAAGGGAAATCACACCGTCTTCGTGCTGCTCTGTGAAATTTTCAGACCATAGTCTGATCAAATCAGAAACTGGTGCAATCATTTAGGTGAGACAAGTCGGTGGTTTGGACTAATGTGAAACCAATGAGGATCAAAGACATATTTGAGTAATATTTCGAGAAATATATTTGAGTAATTTTTTGAAAGTATAATTGATAAGGCAGTACTGATAGTTTTACAAAGCTGAACTCAGTGCTGTACAATGTATAAAAACCATATTCCTTTCTCACCTCTTCCTTTAAATAATCTCTATCAGCTCTTACCTTCTTGCCCCTGGATAGTATGTTTATATGCAAAATTATTCTTGGTTACTTTCAGATATTGGAAAACTCATTTTCACATATTAAAGAAGTCCAACTAACATTAATATCAACATTATAAGCTGTCATCCATTTTAAGCACATCTTCTCCCTGCCTGGACTCTGCTCTGAAAATTCCAAAGAGCAACAGGAAAAGGTAAGATATCCCTTCTTGAAGCATCCATTGCTTCTCCTTGCTAGATTGGGCTGCCTCTGGCTCCTCTGGGGATAGAATGGGGAGGGAAGTGTGACAATGGGCTGGGGAAGGTACTACCTGGTGGCTGGTGTTTTTTTTTTATTTTTATTTTTATTTTTAGAGGGCGCCTCACTCTGTCACCCAGGCTGGGGTGCAGGGGCCAGATTTCGGATCAATGCAACCTCCACCTCCCGGGTTCAAGTGATTCTCATGCCTCAGCCTTCCTAGTAGCAGGGATTACAGGCACACCCCACCACGCCAGGCAAATTTTTTATTTTTTCTAGAGACGGAGTTTTGCCATGTTGGCCAGACTGGTCTCGAACCCCTGACATCAAGTGATCTGCCCAGTCTGGCATCCCAAAGTGCTGGGATTACAGGCATGAGGCACCATACTCAGCCCTGGCTGGTGTATTTGTAATCTAGCATTGGTATACTCTCAATGGCAAATATACTCAAATGTTATTTTTATTCTTTTATAGGGGTGCACTGGGGATCTTTTAAAGCCATTTTACTCTGCAGAGGAGACCTCCAATATTGCCATTTCCTTGCAAAGGGGATGTCCTTTCAAGTTGACCACTGGAGACACAGCTTTAGTTTCATCTCTAGAGGCTCAGAAACCCAGCACAAACTCTCCCTGCAATATTCCTTTTGCTCTGCCACTGCAGGTGAATTCAGCCAAGCCAGTCTAGTACCTTGAGACTTTTCCAGACAAAAGATGTGAGTATGTGTTTACATTGATCAAACACTTCAGAAGGACAGGCTTCATGAGCATAAAACCCATTTCGACACACTTCTCTCCAATAGCAACACAGAACAACCAAGATTTGTCAGCTAAGAAAGCATCTTGTTGGAGCAATGATTGATGTCTCGTCTCCGTATAGACCAGCCTTCCCTATCTCATCAAATCTTGTGAAACTTCCTGAGCTCATCTTGAAATAAGAAAAGAATCCCTTGCTCTTGGAGAGAGCGAAGAGATGTAAAATGCAGAGGACTCTGACAAGTCTTTTTCAAGTCAAAGACATCCCCCTTCTCAAATCGACTGGATCTCTAGCCTTTTCTACATAAACTTGGAGTAAGTGAGGAGCTAAGGATGACAGATATAGTTTTTGAAAGCCTTTTATCTAATACTGAACATGTATTTCTTCTAGTCCCCTTTTACATTTTAAAAGAAAAAAAAATGTTGATTACTTAGCATTTATTTCCTTAGTCTGGAACACTCTCGGTAATTACCAGAAATAACCAAAAAACTTAATATTTGCAATGAATTCTCAAGTTAATTCTTCATTTTTGCTTTTTTCTTTTCAGAAAGGGAAACTGATGCCTGATATACAGTAAATGTGAGTAAATTGTGCATATTCACATGTATAGTATGTAGTACACAAGCATTACAAGTAGATTACTCAGTTTTTCTGCCAAGAAGATGACAACTCAGAATTCTATAAACCTGAACTAAAATATTGCTATCACTTCTCTGAAATGTGAAGACCTATGTTAAAAAAAAAAAAAAAAAAAGAAGGCTGGGCGTGCAGTGGCTCACAACTGTAATCCCAGCACTTAGGGAGGCCGAGGCGGGCAGGTCATCTGAGGTCAGCAATTTGAGATCAGCCTAGCCAACATGGTGAAACCTCTTTTCTACTAAAAATACAAAAAAATTTAGCCGGGCGTGGTGGTGAGTGCCTATAGTCTCAGCTACTCGAGAGGTTGAGGCAGGAGAATCACTTGAACCCGGGAGGCAGAGGTTTCATTGAGCCAAGATCATGCCACTGCACTCCAGCCTGGGCAACAAGCGTGAAACTCGATCTAAAAAGAAAAAAAAAAAAAAAAAAAGAAGAAGAAATATATGTCTTATTTGCTCAAAAAACATGTGGCCTCAGTGTAAATTCTTGTTTTGTATGTTACTCATACAAGAGTAAAAAATGAACCTATGTTTTCATTTGCTTCTATATTGAACCTAACCTCCTATAAAAATGAAGAACTATTCTTGACTTAATAGACATCCTTTTCCAAAATCTTACTGGCATTTTTCTTAACTAGAATACAAAAGAAATATCTCCTTAGAATTTGACATATGTATTTAATTATAACCAAAACACATTTTCATTTTATCTGATCCTCAAAAATGAGAAAATATAATTTAATATTTGTCTGATTAAGCATTTTGGAATTATTCTCAAAAAAAGCATAAAGAAATGATCTTTTGTAGAGGTTATCTGTAGCCAAGGTTTATATAGGATTGCTTTCTTGTTTTCCTTTTTGAAGAAGGGTTGGCGTTTAATTCTAAAAGTCTGTGTGATGACGAAGCTTAGCAGAGAGAGAGAGAGAAAGTAAACCCAGTCATTATATATTCTTTGTCTGTTCACAAGAACTCAATGTTCTGATCTGAAATACTCACCACCCACTCATGCATGTCACTAGAAAGAAAACGTCTGCTGTAGTGCTAGAGAAATACTTGTTCTGTTAACCAACAATCATATTTTTTTCAAAAGCCCTAGAAGAAGAAAAATATAATTTATACTGTTTATGACTACATATATTAATTTTCAATTACAATTTTATAGAATTTGTGAATTTCAAACACTTTAAGGTAGTTCTGCTTTGCATTTTCCAGATTACGCACTAAAAGCTGCTAGTTTTGATATCTTACACTGAGAATATTTTCTTTTCTCAGAAGAGGACTTAAATAGCCTCACATGTACAAAATTACAGGAAGCTGTACTGTAGAAACTAGCCTAAAATGTATTGTCAGAGGGTCAGTGTAAAATGCTCTGCTCTACCACTTAACAGCCAAGGGTACTTTAGCAAAAGATAATCTTTCCGTTGTAATATCTTTTTTTATTTTTTTAAAAAAAACTGGAGACAGCAATAGATATCTCTTGGTTTTTTTATGAATACAAAATGATAACACTTTCGCAATTGCTTTGCAAACTATAAAGAAATTGGTATTATTAAAATATCTCCACAAAGTAAGTTACATAGTTTGTGATGTTTTGTTAACTGTTTCTGAATACTGAAGTACTATTTTGTGTATTGAATCAGCAGTGTACCGAATGGTACTTTATTGGTCTGTTTCCAGGGAATAACTTTCACGTGGGTATTATCCAGTTGCATAAAATGAAACGTGACATATAATCAAGCATTACACATTTAATTTATCATCTGGGAAATCTGAATTGTCAGGCCCTGAAAAAATAATTAAAACGCAGGCTTCTTCGGAAAGATATTGAAATTCATTTCTGAGGCAAAAGGTATGTGCGGGAGAAAAATAAAAGATAAAATTGCTTTCTCATTCTTTCATTTTCAAGAAAATATAATTCCTGGAAGAAGGCAGTGTGATATGTAAGGAACAACACAACTCTGGATGGTGTGCTTGAAAATGTTATTTCAGCCACAATTATAAAATAAGAGAACATTCTGAAAAATGCACTGAAAAATAAGTGTAGGTACTAAGAATGACAATACTAAAACAGCTGAGAGTATGATATGTAAGGAATTACTGTTCAAAGACACTCAACCCCATGAAGTTATACTGTTTTGTAAAGTCCCAAGCAGAAGTAGCTTCTCTGAATAACAAAACAGCTTATATTCATTCGTAACTCCCAGCAGGAGATGTCTTTCTCCCAGGACCATGGACAGCACAAGGGTACAGAGATCATGGTGAAAAATCTGTTTTTTTCTGCATGTCTGTTTTTTCTGCCTGATTCTACTAAAATTAGTTAGGTGTGCCTACAAAAAAAGTGTTTTGGATTGGTTATTGGTCTTCTTGACTGCTGTAATTTACAGTACTGTTACATAAATAAATATTTTGCATCACATCACAATTAAATACGTTGTCATCCCAAATTAATAATTTATTTCATAAAAAAATTTAGCAAAGCATCATTTAGTTTTCAGCTTCTCGGTTTTAAATAAGGCTAACAGCTAAATTGAATGAAACTATTATATTGTCTTTGCTAATTAACTTTTTTCAGGAGTACATTTTGTATTTCAAACCAAGTAACTTTCACTCAGGCTGCTCAGCATGTTATCCAGGAGAACAAAATGATATCAAAGAGTTTGGACCACTTATTCAAGAGAATTAAGTATTTTCCTGTAGCTGACACTTGAACATCCATATATTTAGCTTTTGAGTTTGCATAATCTTTACTGCTACTGGTACAGCAGTAAAGATCAAGCAAATCTTTCATTTATAATGGAAGTGGATCCTATTTAATATGCTTTCAACCTCTTCTAATCAATCACTGGATCTTTCCAAATGCTTGCAAGTTGGGAAAGGGAGAAAAATCAATTATATGGCTCTTTACTCATAGCAGTAGTTATTTTACACTAGTGTTCTTTAGTAAAACACACTGACAAGGTTTTCTCCAAAGTACTATGTCAACAAGCTACTGCACTATTTCTCCTCCCCCTTGACCATCAACATTCTTAGTCACCTTGATTTCCATCGGCAGCAAGCACAAAATTTATTTTTTGCAGTGATGATTCCACATATTCTGACCTATGAAAGCTTAACAACCAGTTCTCAATACAGAATTCCTTTCTCTGCCCTCATCAATTTATTATATCTGCACATAGAATTTTGTAAAAATTCTAATACACTTTCTTCCGTAATACAATCCTGATTTCTAATCTACTCTTCTAAATTATATTTCTCCATGTCCTCTTCCAGATCTTTGCCTTTTTCTTTTATTACTTTTGAATTGATAACGTAATTATATGCAATGATAATTTTCCTTAATAATGTAATTATTTGCAGTGATAATTTTCCTAGCCACACCAGTCTGGCGTAAATATTATGGGTAACAATAAAAAAGTCTTCCAAAAGTCTTTAGCTAATCTCATGAGTTCTTTCTTTCCATATCCTGGGAGACATGAGTCTCTGTCTCTTTTCAGTTTCCTTAGGTGTCTCACTATGGATATCTGAGTTATTCTTCCAAATATAAGAACATGTTTTTGTACTCTGATACTCTAATGAAAAGGCATCACATGGATGTGGCTCTTAATTTCTAACTATTACTGATTTAGCTAATACCAGAAATCTCATGAACTTTGTTTTCTGTCTCGTGTGAATAAATCACCTGCTTACTCTAAGAACACAATCATGTTGCCTATAGGTGAAGACCTAGGCTCTACCACTCATCATCTATGAGGTCTTAGGGGAAAAAAAAAAGAAAATAGTACCCACTTCAGGTGGTTTCTATAAGGGTTAACTAAACTAATAGTTTTCTTGATTGCTTAGGACAGTAATTAGGACACACTGAAGGCTAAGTACACACTAGCTAGTGTTATGCTGCCTTTTGTTAGTTATTATTATTGCCTCTCCCAATAATATAAGATTTGTAAATAAATTTTCTCTATTGTTTGTAGCTGTTGTGGTCCCAATTGTGCTTCTCCCTCTTAAAAAAAAAAAAAAAAAAAAAAAAAAAGAGGTATGTTGGTTTTAATCCCTAGTACCTATGAATGTGACCATATTTGGGAATACAGTATGCAGATTTAATCAAGTTAAAAAGCGGTCATTAGGGTAGACCTTAATCTAATGTGACTGGGTCCTTATGAGAAAAGGGAAATTTGGACACATCACAGGGGGAGTGCCATGTGAAGACCCAGAGACATTGAAACACAGAGAGAAGGTGTGAAGACAGGGTAAGAGATTGGAGTTATGGTCCCATAGCAAAGCAATGCCTAGGCAATGAGATGCTGGAAAAGATAAGGAAATAACTGACCTAAAGGCTTCAGAGAGAGCACGGCCCTAACATATGCCGTGAATTCAGGCTTCTAGCCTCCAAAAGTGTGAGACAATAAATTTCTCTAAGTTTACCCCCCATATATGATACTTTGTTATAGGAGCCTAGAAAATTAATACAGTTTCCTTGTCATGAAATGTAACTCACATTTTTCTGATTTTTTTCTTCTCCCAAAGCCTTTGGGTCCAAAATTGTCTAAAATAGAATAAATAGATGGCCTAGCTGATTAATAAACTGTTTGTTTGACTTGCTTACATGTTCATAGTGCCCAGATTTCTTTTGTAATTTGATAAATGTGTTTTAAAGACTATATCATGCCGTAGTAGACTGTATATTTCTCCTTGCTGCCTCACTATCCCTGAAGCTGAATGGTATACCTAGATTATATTTATTTTCATAGTAAGCCCTCCCACTACCATATTTTTTCAATAGATTTAGAGCTAATACTCAATCTTGCACCTAATTCCAGACTTGTATCTGTGATCTCTATGTCAGTTCCAAGTTAATCAGCCTTTGCATTTCCTAGAATGTCTATTTGCCAGTATTCAAGAATAATCTAATCCAATTCACCCTAGTATACCAGAATTTTCACTGTTGTTGTTCTTAGGTTCCCTATCTATAATTGTATCTCACCAAATGGATTCTGTTGCAGCCCTATTAAAATCCTAACTAATAAGTCATAAGCCCAATTGGCTTGCTTCCATGTCTTTGTCATTCTGGCTGCTTTCTTTTATTACAAAAATTCAAACTCCTACCTGTTTTGATTTCTATCTGGCTAATTCTACCTACTACCATATTTAACATTTTACATTACTCTAATTTCCTCTTTTCATTAGGACCTACAATACAGGAACCTCTGCATTTAGGCATAACTACCGAACCTTCCCACTCATAACTAGGTAAAGTATGCTTGCCCCTATCCTTTTCATGAGCTGCAGTGAATTTCTACTCGTGTTCTCAAGTGAGAGTGTTTGCTGGTGTTCTCTCTGCAAATCAGCCCCAAGTAAGTAATATCTTGGATATCTCCTTCCCCAGATTTCAGATTACTTGGTTGCTCTGTAATTTCAGGTCTCTCATAGCTTCAAAGGAACAGTTAATCTGCAGCTTGTTCAGCTATTTTATTATTATCAGGATGTCAACAGTATTCTTTCTAGCTCACTCTTTCTGCAAGCTGAAAATTTTAGAAGTCTTCTGAATTGTTTTGGAAAAATGTAGCCAAACATGATGCGTGTCTTTAATTCCAGCTACTTGGGAAGCAGTGGTGGGGTGATTGTTTGAGCCCAGGAGTTCAGGGCAACCCTGCTCAGCATTGTGAGACCCCATTTCATTAAGGTTTCTTTGCATATACTATTTCATATGTAACGATCACCATTTTAGGTAGTCCTTTTTTTTCTTTCCCAATACCTATGCCATAGCATAATGAATAACCCCATTCCATTTTTTTTAAATGACATTTTCACATGCTAAGAATATCTTGGGAGATTATCTTTTAGGGTTAATCAGAATTCCTAATTCTCTCAGAGATCCTCAGAGAGTTTTTTTTTTTAATTGTGTTAACATTAATGAGTATTGTGACAAGACTGAACACTAAGGGAGAAATTAATTTTGTTGTACTGCTAGATCTTGTATTATTCTCATGCATGTAATTTCCTCTCTTCTATATTTAAATGTCTTTGAGGAAAAAACTCATATTAAAATTATGTGTGCATTATCTTCATATTAGGTATGAAATAGTTATTGAATTTATTTTGAGTACTTATGAATCTTCGTGAAGACCAGGAGTCCAAATAACGATCACTAATAAGAGTATTAATTCTACTTTGTTTGCCTCTCTGTGTTTTTTCTGTTAGCGTAAACATCCACTAGATAGGTAGGTAAACATTTCATAAATCTCAAGTTAAATGAAATAAAATGACATGGCAACTATGAAAAGATCCAACAGTCAATAACGTTTGGGACATTAAGATTGTCACTACACAGACTTCTAGCACAAAATAAGCACCAATAAAGTAAAGAAATGTGTCTAGTCTACTCTTATTCTTCTCTCGAGAAATTATTAAATTTAGCTGGACAGAAATAGTCGGAAAGAAAATTTTAGGATACCAGGCAGTTAAGGGTCAAATAAACCTGTTTGAAGCACAGGGAGATTTCAGTCATCATAAGGCATCTTATGGTCAGCTTGCTAATGAGTTACTGCAAAAAAGTTAATAAGTAAGAGGCAGAAGCAAAGAACCATGTGGAGTGGTGACAGAAGCAATTTCACTTAATTTTATCAGAGTTAGCCCTTATCTCTACCCTGTGGATGCAGCTGAATGAATGTAGCAGCTATCATATAACTTTATAAAGGCCTCCCAATGTTCTATGCAATTTTTCATACAAAATGTAATATTGAAAAAAATGGGAAAAAATAAAGTGACTTTTTGATTATGGTGATGATGTATATTCTAATGGAGGTAGGAAGGTGCCAAAGACATTTCCAGAAATACTTGTACTTAGTTCAATAATGTAGATATTTTATACCTAATGTAAAAATGCTGTTGTTCTATTAAGCTACTTTTGATGGATTCCCTAGGGCACACTTGTTCTCTCAATACTGATTCCCAGTTGTTTTTAGTGCAGGCATACCTTGAAGATATTGTGGATTCTGTTCCAAACTTCTGCAATAAAGCCAATATTGCAATAAAGTGAGTTACACAAACTTTTTGGTTCTCCAGTGCCTATAAAAGTTATGTTTATAGTACATTGGGTGCAATAGCGTTATGTCAAAAAACTGTACAGATCTTAATTTAGAAAAAACTTTATTGCTAAAAAGATAACAATCATCTGAGCCTTCAGAGAGTCATAATCTTTTTGCTGGTGGAGGGGGTCAACTCAGTGTTGATGGCTGCTGATTGATCAGTATGGTGGTTGCTGAAGGTTGGAGAAGCTGTGGAAAATTTTTTTAATGATACAACCATGAAATTTGCCTCATTGATTGGCTCTTTCTTTCACTAAAGATTTCCCTGTGGCATGCCATGTTGTTTGATAGCATTTTACCCACAGTACAACTTCGTTCAAAATTGGAGTTAATCCTCTCAAACTCTGCTGCTGTTTTATCAACTAAGATTATGTAATATTCTAAATTTTGTCATTCCAACAATGTTCACAGCATTGTCACCAGGAGTTACAATTTCATCTTAATAAACCACTTTCTTTGTTCATCCATAAAAGGCAACTTCTCATCCATTCTAATTTTATCATGAGATTGCAGCAATGCAGTTAACATTTTCAGTCTCCACTTCTTTTTCTTTTTAAAATTTTTATTATTTTGTAATTTTTAAAATATGTATATATATTTATTATACTTTAAGTTCTGGGGAACATGTGCAGAACGTTCAGTTTTGTTACATAGGTAAAAGCTTCCTATTTCTCCACATCCTCTCCAGCATCTGTTGTTTCCTGTTTAGTCTCCACTTCTAATTCTAGTTCTCACTATTTCCACCACATCTGCAGTCATTTCCTCCAACGAAGGCTTGAATCCCTCAAAGTCATCCAAGAGTGTTGAAGTACACTTCTTGCAAATTTCTGTTAATTTTACTTTGACCTCTTCCCATGAATCACGAATGTTCTTAGTCACATCTGGAATGGTGAGTTCTTTCCAGATGACTTTCAGTTCGCTTTGCCCAGATCCATCAGAAGAATCACTATCTATAGAAGCTATAGCCTTACAAAATGTATTTCTTAAATAGGGAGACTTGAAAGTCACAACTAATCCTTGATCCATGGGTTGCAGAATGTTATGTTTGCAGGCGTGAAAAGAACACGAATCTCCCTGTACATCTCCATCAGAGCTCTTGGGTAACCAAGTGCATTGTCAATGACAAGTAATATTGTGAAATGAAAAGACATATTTTTTGAACTGTAGGTTTCAACAGTGGGCTTAAAATATTCAGTAAACCATGGTATAAACAGATGTCCTGTCATTCAGGCTTTGTTGTTCCATTTATAGTGCATAGGCAGAATAGATTTAGCATAATTCTCAAAGGCCTGAGGATTTTCAGAATGGTAAATGAGCATTTGCTTCCACTTAAAGTCACCCACTGCATTAGCCCCTAATAAGAGAATCAGTCTGTCCTTTAGAGCTTTGAAGCCAGGCATTGACTTCTCTTCTCTAGCTATGAAGGTCCTAGATGGCATCTTCTTCCTATAAAAGGCTGAGTTGTCGACAGTGGAAATCTGTTGTATGGTGTTAACGGCCTTCATCAATGATCTTAACTAGACCTCCTAAGATAACTTGCTGCAGCTTCTACAACAGCACTTGCACCTTCACCTTGTAATTGCATGTTATGGAGATAGCTTCTTCACTGAAACCTCCTGAACCAACCTCTGCTATCTCCTAACTTTTTTTTTTTTTTTTTTTTTTTTTCAGATTCCTCATCTCTGTCAGTCTCCATAGAATTAAAGACAGCTAGGACTTTGTCCAATTAGGCCTTGGCTTTGGCTAAAGGAATGTTTTGATTTGGTTTTATCCTCTATACAGACCACTACAACTTTCTCCATAAATAAATAAGCCTGTTTTACTTTCTCATCATTCATGTGTTCACTGGAATATCAATTTTAATTTACTTCAAGAAATTTTTACCTTTGTATTCACAATTTGGCAATTGTTTGGCACAAGAGGCCTAGATTTCAGCCTATCACAGCTTTCAATATGCCTACCTCAGGAAGCTTAATCATTTCTAATTTTTGATTTAAAGTGAAAGAAGTGAAAGATGTCCAACTCTTCCTTTCACCTGAACACTTAGAGGCCATTGTAAGGTTATAATTGGCCTAATTTTAATATTGTTGTGTTTCAGGGAGTAGGGAGGCCTGAGCAGAGACAGAGAGAGAGAGAGAGAGAGAGAGAGGGAGGGAGGGGGAGAGAGAGAGAGGGAGGGAGGGGGAGAGAGAGAGAGAGGAGAGGGAGAAACGCGGCAGTGGGTGCAGCTAGTTGGTGAAGCAGTTAGAACACATACAACACACATTTACCTATTAAGTTTGACATCTTATTTGGGCGCAGTTTGTTGATACCCCAAAACTATTACAATAGTAACATGAAAGATCACTGATCACAGATAAGCATAACAGATATAATAATAATGGAAAAGTTTGAGTTTTGTGAGACTTATCAAAATGTGACACAAAAACATGAAGTGAGCCCATGCTGTTGGATAAACGGCACAAATAGATTTGCTTAATCCAGGATTGCCACAAACCTTCAATTTAAAACATCTCATTGTCTACAAAGTGCAATAAAGCTAACAGCAATAAACAAAGTATGCCTGTAATTGTGTTCCTCTCAGGTGCTTTCTTTACGTGGGAATGAGCAAGACAGATAAGGAGGTAAGGCAGGAAGGTCATCCTAGTCTTGATTTCTCAGCTATGTTTCTTGCTGACTTCTTTTTTCTGTTGGTTGTGTGAAATCTGTATTTTAATGTCTATCAAATATTTTCCTAAGCAATTGATAACACATATGCTGTATAGCTCTATAGTTCCAATTTGTTTACGTTGTTAAATATCAGTTTTCTCTCTCAGTGGCCAGGGGAAAGTGAGAAATTAAAAACAACCTTAGTTTTAAGAAAAAAAAGTTATTAGTACAGAAATACCCCTTGCCTCCACACACACAAAAAATGATACCCACAGTATGGTTGAAAAACTTTTCAGTTGAAAATTCTTAAAGATAGATCAAGGAGCTTTTGAGGGAGATGAAGCAACTTAAATGCAAAGAATTTAAGTCAACATGTGAAAACGTGAAAAAGCATGCCACCGAAAAGATACATAAAGGTGAATCCATCAGGTTTTAACTTGAGAACTGAAAAAAAAAATGTACTTTTCAATTTAAATTTACTCTTATTTATTTCTTCCTAGATATGCCCATGTGTTTCTTTTTCATTCTGACTATATGTCCTATGTTGACTATAGCACTGATGTTGTCATTTGATTCTTTAGGTCATGGTGGCCCTATCTGGAGTATTTTCTAGTCCTTACCTCTTCACAGCCTGCTTTAAATTAGTCAAAAGGCAGCACCTTAAGGTAGGTAGCCTCTGGGACCACAGGTCTTTCTTCATTCATTCTCCCTTCTCTCTTAAACCTTGCGGCCTATTGTGTTACTTTGTCTATTTCCCCTAGCTAAGCTGGAGATCTGCTGTGATTAGTCAAATCTCCTGAAATCTGAATGATATCATGAGCCTGCCTGAGTCTCACCATTCTCCTGAGCAAAAACACCCATGCATTTGGATGGCCCATATTCCCTGAAAAAGGAAGCTTTTAAATTTTTTTCCATCAGTTTCTGATTTTGCCAGATCTGGCATCCTTCCTCTCCTAGAAAGTTAATTTTGCTGAAACTCTTGCAAATACTCCTCATAATTCCAAATTTTGAAAATATGTAATAATCCTTGTTGGCATAGTGATTGTCCAGTGCGATTTGTTGCACCCTGAATGTAATTATGGATTTGAGGTTTAAAAACACATTTTATTGGATAAAACCCATGATCTCCATATTAAATCTTACAAATTAAATCAGAATGCAACACAACTTATGGATCTAAATTTTAGAATCATCCCTTAATACTCATGCCTAGGCATTTGCAATGTACTTTCCCGTTGTCAAGACCTTTCAGTTTAACCCTCTCAAATCTACCTTTATTTAGTTATCACTGCGTCTCCTCTATACAACACTAACTTGAATCTTTTAAAAGATAGTTCTTTTTTCTGTAATGGTCTTTCCAATCTCTCAACATACCTCAAAGCATCTTCCTAAAAAAATTTTAGCCCATATTGTTTACTCCCTTTCCTGATCTCCTCTGTTAAATAATACTGACATGAAACAATTTCATTCTTAAAATTATTTGACAGTGCTATAGCACAGAGATTGTCATTATTTGGTTTTTATTTAACAGATGAGGAAAAGTAGAAGTCAGGAATAATAAATGCCATTTTTTCAGCAGCTACTCATTAATCCTCATTTATTCGAATTAAGTTCACAGTATTTCAAATGTAAAATATTCCTGTGACAAGTATATTGTGTATTTTACTTACTCTGATTTTTTTTTTCAGCTTTCATTGATGTGATCTCAACAAGAGACCTATCTAGTACTGGAAACCAGTATCAGAACTTGAATTTGCTTTCCACGCCTGCATATTATGAATCTGCATTGTTTTCATAAACATTCTCTCATTAGTTGATGAGTAAATTTAGTATAATCTAGCACATAAAATTAAGAATCATTAAGTGGTTTGGCTTATTACCCCAAAACTTGGGCAGAAATCATTTTATTATACTTATTTATTAAATACATGTTTAGTGCTTTTCATATTCCAGGCAATGAACTGGGTGCAGCAAATGTAAATAAAATAAGACATAATTCCTGCTTCTAAGGATTGCACAGTCTAGTGAGAGAGAGAGAGCATAAATAAAAATATTTATAGCGTTGTGAGGTAATTGCCAATTGGTGCCTCTACAGTGCTGTGGGAGACACTGCATGAGAAAATGCCCTGTTCCTGATGGGCTCACACCCCCCCCGCATGGAAAGCCCAAAATACAATCCTTTCCTGTGGAAATCCAAACCGCTGGGTTCTTAAAATTTGTGTGAACCCAAAAGGTTGAACTTGTCTTTCTCACTCTTCCATGTTCTTTTTCCAGGTTCCCTGAAACATCTTAGATACACAGTAAATATTTTGTAAATATGGGCTTATAATACCTTATCTACAATAACAAAATATATGGAGTTTTCAAAATCTAATATTTTTTAAATTATTTGACTCATTGCAAATTGAACCTGAATTGCAATAACATGCTCTATAATTGCTATTTATTCCTCTTCATGTGATTATCATATCTTTTAGATACAGAAATATTAATATACTTGATTATGAGGTGCTGCCTCAGAACTTATTCAAAGTGTTATATATTTGGTATAAGATGGGCACAGTGGTGCACGCCAGTAATCCCAGCACTTTGAGAAGCCTAGGAGGGAGGATTGCTTGAGCCTAGAAGTTCAAGACCAGCCTGGAAAACATGGTGAAACCCTGTCTCTACAAAAATCACACACACATACAAATTAGCCTAGCATGGTGGCACACGCCTGTAGTCTCAGCTATTTGGGAAGTTGAGGTGGGAGGATCACTTGAGCCTTGGAGATCGAGGCTGCAGTGAGTCATGATCGTGCTGCAGCCTGGGTGACAATGAGACCTTGCCTCAAAAAATAATAATTAAAAAAATTAGTATGTGCACTATATCAACTTTTTTGAAAAAAAATATATGTGAGATATATATATAACATTTCAAATGTTTATATGTATACATAAACATTTCATATATATATATAAACATTTCAAATGTTAATTTCAAATGTTTATATATATATAAAACATTTGAAATGTTTTATATATACATATTTGCATAGATAGTGAGATATATATATATATCATTACAAAGTCTTTGTGGCCTAAGGGGTCTCAGGAGACAAGAATCTGCATTCTTGTCTGTGATCCAGCATGGAGTGTAACCTGCCCAAGCAGACCTTTCTTTGAATATTCTTCAGCCATGGCAACTCTTGCCACATCATTTTCTACTGGTTCACAGTTGTCAGTTTCAAATCCAGGATCAATTGCAAGGCAAGCCCAGACAGCATAGAACATTCTGAGCAAAAGAGCTGTTAAAGAAGGCAAAGCCCCAGGTATCTTAAAAATTGACTTGTAAGCCAACAGTGACCCCCTTTAGACGTACACAGACTGAAGTTGATAATACACAGACTCCTTAGTTTACTTGAGAAATACGGATACACAAGGGAAAAGTATTTCGTTTACATTCAGTGGGCTTCCACATGATGCTAGGGTGTGAATAAAAATTTGGTTTTACAGATAGTCACTGTATTTCCTCATCATCTTTTTTGTAATTATCACATTTTCTTTATCTCTGTCTATATGTATTATAGATTAAGAAAATGAATTAACTTTTCATTTGGCAGTACATATATTTTATTCTAATATTTTACTAGAAGTATTTATTTTGGATGTTATAAAATCGGTCAAATCAAACTACTGTTCTTTCAGTATATATTAATACCTTAGAATTTTTCACAAATTATAAATTAGATTCATAATATTATTAATCCGAAAATGTATCAATTCAGGAAAAATTTGGTTTTTTGCCTTTGTCATCAGTGAAAAATTATAAGAAATTATTTCTAATGGACCTTGTATACACATAAATTATCTAGATCAGATTCTGTTTTTTCCCCTTTGTAATGAAATTCAAAGATTTCATTTTCTTTTAGCAAGTTACAACTACAATTTTTCTTTAGAAAGGAGAAAAACAGAAATCCTTGGATCCTTTAAAAGAAAATTCTTGAGAATGCAGTTTCTTTTACCTCTTAATGTCTTAAGTTTCAATCATCTATTTCATTTTTACAGGACAAGAACAGCAGTTTTCATTAAATTGCTAATTTCTATCTAGTTCAATACATTTTCTACCTTAGGCCTTTCTTGAGAATTCTATGACTACTAAGTTGTAAAAAGAATAAAGAGAGACTTTTACTTCTCAGCTGGATGAAAACAAGTCATGGCACTCTGGCTTATTGTTGAACTCTAGCAAAGGGGTACAAACAGCAATTGTCTCTTGTGATCTAATCTGACACTTTCCAAAGATTTTCAGGGTCAACTTAAATAGCAGCTCATTCCCTCGCCACAATCCATCAGAACTAAGCTTGAAATGTAACTTAAGTTCCCTCTAAATAATTCAAAACAAATTCATGAAAACTCAGAAAAACCTGCCTCGGTTTTTGTTTGTTTCTTTGTTTTGCGGACATTGTTTTGTTGTTGTTCATTTGTTTATGGTTTTTTAATAGAAGATACTATGGCAAAATATAAATTGGAAGGTAGAATTTAAAGTTCTCTATATATTTTACATGATTTTAAGTTATCAATACTAAAGTCATATTATTGACAAGAAACTTGTCACAATTTTAATGCTACTGCAAATAAAGCTAATGCTGCTTAGGATGTTAAGAGAAGGAATAACATGGGGAGGCTAAGTTAATAAAAGTGCTAGTGTAACATGCCCATCCAGGATAGTCTGTTCTATATACCATGTGTTAAAGCACACTGTCATTTACCTTCGGAACATGCATCATACTATGTTACTATATATGAACTTACAGATTTTTTTCTAAATATCTGCCTCCCAAACAGGCTATAACTTTCATAAGAGCAGAAACTGCACTTGAATACTCAAAATTGGATCAGTATAGTTCTTGATGTTACAGAATACACAGGCAATAAATATTTTTTACACACTTGATCTTAGCCAAAAGGCCGAGAAGCGATAATAAATATTTTTTAAATGAATAAAAAGGTCCTGGGCAATTTTATCAGACTGTTATAATTTTTGTCATATCAGAGAACATCAGAGATACTAAGTAATTTATTTTGGAAAAGGGAAGGAAAGGAGAAGGAAAAGGTAAGAAAGAAGACATAGTCATTAGCAAACGTTTGAAGTTATTTTATATAAAAGATGAAATGGCCTTTTTTTTTCCCCAGTAAGCAGAACCATGATAATAGACTAGACGTTACGGAAATGTAGATAGACTTCAGGTAAACAGGAAGAAAGATTTTTCTCAAAAGTAGAATTGTTTGTAACACAACATGTTAATGAGAGATGTACCAGGCTGCTTAATAGAAATGTGAAGCAGAGAAAAATACTTACCCAAGCACACATAAGAAATGTCCCAGGATAGGTTGGGACATTGTAGGAAATCATTTCTGAGATCATCCATGGCATTAATATTTTATGTTCAGTTGATATTGTTATCTAACGCAAAAGAAGCAATCGGAATTATTATAACTTCCTAAAATAAGAAACTTTTAAAATCAACTGACATATTCAATAAACTTAATATTTTGTAGACTTCATACAAAATTGTAATTTTTTTTTTTTTCTTGGAGACAGAGTTTTGCTCTTGTTACTGAGGCTGGAGTGCACTACAACGTCTACCTCTCAGATTCAAGCGATTCTCCTGTCTCAGCATAGAGAGTAGCTGGGATTACAGGTGCATGCCACCACGCCTGGCTACTTTTTGTATTTTTAGTAGAGACAGGGTTTTCCCATATTGATCAGGTGGTCTCGATCTCCTGACCTAAGGTGATCTCCCCGCCTTGGTGTATTTTATAATTTATATTAAATAACTAGAGTTGAAAAGGTAGTGTAGAACTGGAATTCAATTAGTAAATTCAAATATATTATGTGTTTAGTTAAAATCAGGAATCTCGCCTTGATAGTGTTCAAATTCAATTGTGAATGGCAAATCTTTGAATCTCACATCAGTTCTCTCTCTTGGATTTCTGAGAAGGGTCTTGAAGTCAGTCATTTTCTCCCTTAATGGTACCCTGCCTAATGCATTTGCTAATTGATTCTTTTCATTTACTTATGATTTTAAGCAGGTGACATTCACATACTATATTACAGCCTCTTATATGTGAAGGAAAAATAATTTCCTAACAATAATGCCTGTGTATACAACTGTACTGAAGAAGCTGCAGCAGCCTCATGTCATCATTCTTATCTGTCCTTCTGGAACTCACATTTCCAAGACAGACTTTTGCCCTGCTTCTGCCACACAGACTTACAGTTTGCCAAAGCCTTGCTTCAAATTGACAACCTCATTTCGGAGAGATGATGATAGATTACACCTTTCATATTTCCAGGTCAACTTAATTTTCTTGGTCAAAATGAATACCCAAATTTTGGTGCTGGTGGCAATGACTGTGAAGGCAGGGAAGGTTAGATTACTGTTGACCAAACATGTTGGTGCTCAAGATTTCAGCAAACCAGCAGGTAACACATATATCCTCACCCTGTTGAAGTGGAGCATTGTCATGAGACTAAATTTCACAAGATGTGAACAGAATTGGACTTTGTCAGTTCCAAGCAGACAGTTTAATGAGCCAGCACATAGTTTCTACGTCCCTCTGCCACAAACCTGTAATGTTCTATCCAGACACTACTCTGCCCACCTTGGACCTAAAGTAAAGGCACCATAGAACTACTACACAGGCAGTGGTCTCAACACCTGAGAATGGTGTTGAGTAAAAATTTTCCTTTGTTGTGAGCCTCTGCAATTCAGGGCTTACTTGTCACCACAGCACTTCCTAACCTATCCTGATTGATTCAGAAGTGTAAGGTTTGAGTTTTCTCAACTCAGAGATTTGAATGAAAGGAATTATAAACAAATCATGTCCAGCATTGAAAACAACATGGAGAGGCAAAGTGGGCAGTCTCCATGTGAACACGCAGAAAGAAGAGCACCAGGGTGAATCAGAAAGAATTCAGCCTCCATCCACTCAGAAGAAACTTAATGTAAAATAGTTAATTACCTTGAATGGAAAACAGGAATTTTGCTAATTTATGTCTTATAAAATAAACCATAGAATAAATTTTGAGTAGAAGAGGAGAACATGTTGCTGTAGATAAAGATATTAGGATGAGGTTTTTGGCTTCAGAAACGGAGAGGAAGTGACAGCTTTTAAGGACAGGAACAGGAAGAAATAACAGAATTTTGAAATGTGTTGAACAGCCTGGATGTGGGAGAAAAAAAAAAGTAGGTTTGTTAGTGATGCCAAGGTAAAATGATTGAAAAATGAGCATGCCACCAAATGGAGAGAGAGGAAAAAAAGAACACAGAAAGACAGATGAATACAAGAAGGGGAGAGGATGGCAGGTAACTTTTGCTTATACCCAAGCACTTGGCACAGTGAGTCTAGTGCAGTAATTGACATGGGGTCCACAATGTTCCTTCTCTCCTTTAGAAAAGAAGGGACGGTCACTATTTGATATTACTTTGAAAGAACTTATTTATTTTGTAATAAAGTCAAATTAGCGTACCACTTGAATGAGTTCCATGTACATATAGAGAAATTAGTTTATGAATAATTGGAAATATTAAAGATAGAGTGAGGTAATGTCAAGAAAATCTCAATCTTTGTTATTTCTGAAGAACCATTTCTAAAACATAAGAATGAAATAAATTGATGTTTTTAGACTATAAATTTGAACTCACCTATATAGTTTCTCATGAGAATATGATAAGTCTGTTTTTATTTAAAGATAAACATTGATGCTGCTTCAACCAAAAGAATGATAACCAGAGGAAGAAAATGCGTGTTAAGGGTGAAAAAAGTAACACTAGAATATCTTTCTATGACAATGATATGCCAGTGATGAAAGTTAGAGCTATCACTGTCAGGGATTCCAAATCTTCTAAAAGGAAGCACACTTTTCAGAAACTTTTTCTGTTCTACTCATATTTGAGGCTAGGACTGCAATCATAATGAAACAAGAGCTGGAGACAGAGATGATTTCACAATTTCTAGCTGCATCATTTTCCTCTTTATTGTTCAGAAAACTGAGGAGGATAATAGAGTATGTGCAGATCATGAGGGTGCCTGGTGGCATGAGAAAGCATCAATTTGGTCATCAGTACTGGGATTTGAGATGCTAAGGTAAACTGGTAGGAGGATATAACCTATTTGGAGACATCTCCTTTAATCATTTATTAACCCATCAACTTTTTCATCAAGCAAGTACCACCTGCCAGGCATTACTCAAAATATGGGGGACATACAAGTACGTAAGCCAAACAAAATTCCTTTATCTAGCAGAGTTTACAATCAAAATCAGAAGATAAACAACAAAAAAATGCAAAATATAGCACATGCTGGATGTTATTGAATAATTTAGAAAAAAATGGAAAAGATAAAATGAAAGTGTGTGGTATCTAGAGCAAAATTTAAAATATTTTGATCAGGGGAGGCTTTATTTGAACCATCTGAGAGAGAATCTGCGAGGAACAATCACTTGGGGCAAATAGTAGTGACTGATATAAGCAAGAATGGATTGCATGATGAGGCTTTCTTAATGGACTCAGGGAATTAAAGCAGTGGTTTTTCCCAGAACACCAGACCCCAGGCTCCTTTGTACTCTTGTTGGTAGAAGGCCAGAAGGTAGAAAACACTCATCTCTGGGACATCCAGCTCACTCAAATCAAATACAAATGTGGGACTTCCTTCTCACTTTGTCAGTTTAACTTCCTAATAAATGTGAATGTGAAGGTGTTAGCATTTTTTTTTTAATGAAAATAAGTGCTTGATCTATGTTTTCACCAATTCCTTATGTAACGCAAGCCACTGTGGGAATTATATACCTGGATAATTGTCTGAATGAATTAAGTAGTGCTTATAAAGCTGTAGGTGCTTGGATGCATCTTAGATTACACACTAAAGCTCTCAGCTTTGTTTGGGTGTCACCTAAGCATATATTCAAATACAAATACAAGAAGACAGTGACACATATGTGAATTTGGGTCTGAAGGTAGAAGTCACAGAACTTTCCTGTGAAGCAATGAATTTGTAAATTAAGCCGCAAAAGCATTTGGGCAAGGGATTTTTTTGTTTTGTTTTCTATCTGTTTTAATTCTCAGTACTCCACTGTGTAGGTATACTTCAGGACTTAAAAAATGTACATATCCCCTAATTCACATGCACTGTTCTTGAATCTTTTCAAACTCCTTCCTTTAAAAAATAATAAAAATGTTGAGTATTCTACATTTACACTTTAATATTAAGGATTTTTTGAAATAAAAAACATATTTACAAATATTTAAAGCATTAGATTTATATCTATATTATTTTCTTGAATAATTGTTGGTTAATTTTTATAATTGGAATTTATGGTAGGAAGTTTCTCTCAATATTTTTACTCTCTTATTTAATGTTTTGTGTTATTGCTGCAAAGCTAATTCCAAGTCAAAATCTATCATATTAAACAGTAGAATATAATTTTGACAATGTGCAATGTTTATATTTGAACTGATTATAGTTTTTGAAGGGAAATGAAATATAAAATCAAAACTAAAAAATACATAAAGAATAAAATATAAATAAAAAGAAAAAAAGGAGATATGTGGGCCATAGAATATTCTGTAACAGGAATTCTTATTCTGCATTCTCTGAAATGTCATGTTTTGTAAGCAGAATTAAAGGGATCCCTGAACTTTTATGAGACAAATAGTATATCTTTATTTTTACTAACATTAATGGAAATTATTCTTCTCCTTATATATGAATATAGGCAGCAAACCACAAAATAAGCACTCTATGACTTTCTCAAAATAGTATTCACACATTTTCATATCATATTGCAGTGATTGCAGTTGCCTTTTGTCATAATTTTCACTAGCTATTACCTTGAAAAAAAAAAATAGTTAACAGCCCTCTCACTAGATCTTTTTAATCTATTAATAAATAAGTATATAGATTTCTTAATCACAAATGTGTTTTTTCTAATATTTGATTACTATATTTCAATGTAATCTACTGTATTCTAGTCCAATGTGTTTTATACATTTAATTTTTATTCTTAGTGGGGAACATGGGCTTCAAGAAATTGTTAAAAAGTCCAAAACACCAAAAAAATTACATATGGGCTTTGTCATATACCTTTTTGAACTAAATTAGGAAATCCTCAAAATGTCTCTCATATTAGAAAGTTCTCTTTTCTCTGAGAGTTGTGGTGGTACAATGAAAAAGCAGTCTATATCTTAACTTCTGTGAATTGCATCAAGGAAAATAAAAAATGTCTTCCATATTTCTGCAGTAAAGAGTCCTGTGCTAAAGTTTTATCATTACACTCACTAGAGGAATTCTAACTTCATACAATGCAGCATTTACCAATGCAGTGCCTATAATATGTGTGTGTGTGTGTTTGTGTGTGTATGTATGTGCATGTATATGTGTGTATTTTTTCATTACCCAATGAGATATTTGATTTCTTCCCTATTCTGATGCAACATTTTCTTTTTTAAAATACATGAAATAACTTATTTAGAGACAATGCATCTTGTTGAAGAGAAGCTAATGGTCTAAACATTTTTTATCTCATTTCCTCAGATTTTACAAAGTATGTTGCATAGTGAAAGGGAAACAGGATTTGATTTCATTCCCAATTTTGTTACTTATGAGTATTTTTAGGTAAGTTTTCAATTTCCTCATAAAAATAATAAGCTTGTTTTTCACTTGCTTCAAGAGGCTGTTGTAAAGTTCAAATGAAATACAAATGTATAGTAGAAGATATCTTTTCATTACTAACTAGCTTAATAAACAGATGTTCTCCATTCCCTTCTGTAGAATGTACCCTTCTGGTGGATTTGGCTTTCTGAATGCCAGGGAACAACAGGCTCCTTGTCAGCCCAAGTTCCCCACAAGTTTCACTGGTGATCACCACAGAAGAATTTTTGTCAAATCTGTTGTCTCACTCATGCTTGTTATTCAAATTACTCAACTCAGTTAACGAGTACATAAACCAATAGAATATAAATGTGAAAAGCAAGAGATTCGTGGTTTGGAAGTTTGGAACTCTCTACTACAATTTTTAAACTGTGTTATCAAATTGATTTTGTGTAAGAAAATATGAAAGTAGAAAAATAACTTGTAAACATCAACCTAGAAATTAATGCACTCAGATCATTTCCCATTTATCCTCATGTTCTAAGTTTAAAGAATTTGAACCTGGATTTTGTATGGACTGCATTAGCGGTGTGTTTTATTCAAGAAAGACAAGGGACTTCAATTCCCAGACTGCTAAGTTGGCTCATATATGGCTTTACTTACTCATCAATACAACATTATTATTATTTTATGCTATGTGTTTGGCTCCCTTTTAGGTGCCAGGTATAATGAGATTAATAATACAAAATAACATCATTATGAAACGTATAACATTGTCGTTGACTAAGCAAGTAAAATATTATAGAGTGCAACATACTTTCAAGTGATATAAAGAAAAATAAAGCTAGCTAAGGGATAAAAATGAGGTGAAAACCCTTTAAATAGATTTGACTGGAATGGCTTCTTTGCTGTACTCATAAATGAGCACAGACCTAAATTATGTGTCCTGAATCATTGAATGGGGAGAGGCGATTTCTGGCAGAGGATGTACCAAGTGAAACATCCATGTTCAAATATATTTGAGGAGGAGAAAAAAGGCTATTCCTGATGGAGTAGTATGTGTTTGGAGGCGCTGAAAAAACATTGTGCTGATTATATGAGACCAGGTAAGGGCTTTGATTCTATGCTAAGTTGATGAAAAGTCCTTGGAATGTCTTAAATATAGGAATGTCATGATCTGATGACTTTATTACTTAAAAAAATTACGATAGTAAAATGCAAGTAATTTGTTTTAAAATTAATATATGAAAGTGTTTTAATTTAAAATATTATATTTAAGGAGATATTTATGTGTCTTTGCTATAATTGGTACTTATTTGTTCTTGAACAAATTAAGTAGATTTTTACTGAAAGTACTCACATATTTTATGAAAGTAAACCAGTATATTAATAGTAATAAAAACTGGCAAATCTTGAAGTTTTGCTATGTACAATGAATCTTACTTTGAATTTTAGAAATAGGTTTTAATCGAATCTTCATAAAAGTCCTATGAAAAAGCAATAGACTGTTTTGATTACATGTTTGAGCTCTAGAATCAGATTGTTCAAAAATGTTTTACTGCTTTGTTATTTACTATTCGAACAACTCTATGCCTAGACTATTTATATATCATAGTCTATAGACTATCTCTAAATTGTGGAAAGTATTAGTGCATACCCCTTGTGCTTTTTATAAGTGTTATAGAGCATAACGTAGTACACAATCTGACACACAAACAATATTAGCTATCATAATCATTCCCTTCCCTTCAAAAATGAAATAAAAAACTGTTTTAATTTTGAAATTTAGAAAGGTAAACTCCTTATGCAGAGGCATATATCAAATATGGTTTCCATATTGAGCCATAAACTTGAGTCTATAGATTCTGAAGACCAAGCATCCTAATTAGTTAATTCTGCAGTAATTCTTTGACTTTGAGTAATGCATTCTACCTCTTAAATTCTCACAGCAGTTCATCTGGAACTTCAAAATTCATGGGTATCAGCAAAGAATGAATAACACAAATCTTTCTGCTTCCTGAAGATTAGAATGACTTTGTAGCAGAAATGAACAGCCTCAATATTTTTATGTTCAGTAAATTCATATATCATTCTTCTACAAATAAATGCACATTTCAAGTAACCAAATTCTTCTCATAACACATGACCTCACTATCAAAGCTCAATTTCTGAATATTAAGATAAGTGTATTAATGTAAAAGATTATGTGTTTCTAAAATAGGTTTGAAAAAATTATGAATTTTCTGAATAGAGTTGAGATCTCAAGAAATATCCCCAACAAAATTGTGAACATAAAACAGGAGTAGTTGTTCTAATCCTAAAGAGCGATATTTGTTTTTCAAACTACTATACAGAGTTTCTGTAATTTAAATAGACATTTTATAAGACAAATATGTTCAACCTTTTCAATTATATTGGCTCTGAATCCTATTATGTGTATATACATGTTTTATGTATATATGTAATTTATACCTATTGTATAATATTTTGTTTTTTTCTCAAAAACAATTCCAGATTTAAAGTTGTGTGAATTATTTCCAAATAAAATCAGTAGCACAATGGTGAAAATATCTGAATTTCAATTATTTCTAATTTAGGTTAACTTTGTAATTGATTTAATATACTTATTTATTTTGGGAATGATTTTTTTTCAAGACAGTCTGTGATATAGATTTTGTTGGCCTTATCATGTACAATTTTTGTTTTCAACTCAAATAATTAAAGATGGCTTTTTTTTTAAAGCTTTGGAATCTCACTTTTCTGTTTATTCTAAGGTGTTAAAAACAAAAGAAAAAATATTGGGAAATGTATCTGCTCTGTATAACCATATGGAGTAATATATATAACTGGAATGCAATATTATTGAACATTATGCAAATCCTAAAATAACATGCAAAGTTTATGATTATTTTTATATGTGCTAAGTGTAAGTTAGTCATACTGAAATATTCCTCTGAAAATAAACATTTTCCAGAAGATATGCCTTAAATTCCTATTTTATTCAACAAAAATGCTACACACAAACAAGATCTTTCCAGTACTAAAAGATACAACATGAAGCTTCAGTAGTGAAAAAGCAGGGTTGAAAAATACACTAAATAGATTCTGGGTTTTTTTCGTCATTATATTCAAATATATATACTAGTCATTTGAGACCTAAGCAAAATTCATATGAGAATTATTTCTTTATGTAAAAGTTTGAGACACATAACTGTGATATTTTATATATCACACAAATTACACACAAGGATCTGTATTATTGTTATTCACATTAAAGGCTCAGTGGCAATTCTCTGGAATTTTAATTTCTACAAAAAATATTCTTTAAGATTGTTTAATTAGGAGTCTCTGCTTTCAATATAGAATTATAAAATAAGATACCTCAAGTAGTAATCCAAGGTATTGTTCCATACCAATTGCAAAGGCAGCTATATAATTAGCTAAACACACACACACACACACACACACACACACACACACACAGGTATACATGCACATATAAGTCTATGTAATACAAGTATATCACTAAATTAATTTAAGAATGCTTGATTTGTGTTCAGTGTATATTACACAAATGTTTTATTTCGTGGTTGCTATTTTACATCTCCTTACTGATATGGTTTATGTCCCCACCCAAATTGCACTTTGAATTGTAATAATCCCCATGTGTCAAGGGTGGGGCCAGTTGAAGATAATTGAATCATAGGGGTGGTTTCCCTATACTATTCTCATGGTAGTGAATAAGTCTCATGAAATCTGATGGTGTTATAAATGGGAGTTCCCCTGCACAAGCTCTCTTGCCTGCCACCATGTAAGACGTGTCTTTCTCTTCCTTTTCCTTCTGCCATGATTGTGAGGCCTCCCCAGCTATGTGGAAACATGAGTCCATTAAACCTCTTTCCTTTATAAATTAACCATTCTCAGGTAAATCTTTATTAGCAGCATGAGAATAGACTAATGTATAAGGGTAGAATCGGGTGCTGCTGTAAAGATACCCAAAAATGTGGAAGTGACTTTGGAAATGGGTATCAGGCAGAGGTTGGAATAGTCTGAAAGTCTGAGAAGACAGAAAGACGTGGGATGTTTCAGAACTTCCTAGAGACTTGTTGAATGGCTTTGACCAAAATGCTGATAGTGATATGGACAATAAAGTCCAGACTGAGGTGGTCTCGGATGGAGATGAGGAACATGTTGGGAACTGGAGCAAAAGTGACTTTTGCTATGTTTCAGCAAAAAGACGAGCAGCATTTTATCCCTGCCCTAGATATGTGTGGAACTTTGAACTTCAGAGAGATAATTTAGGGCATCTGGCAGAAGAAATTTCTAAGCAGCAGAGCATTCAAGAGGTGACTTGGGTACTTTTAAAAGCATTCAGTTTTATGTATTCACAAAGATATGGTTGGAATTGAAACTTATGTTTAAAAGGGAAGCAGAGCATAAAAGTTCAGAAAATTTGTAGCCTGAAGATGTGACAGAAAAGAAAAAGCCATGTTCTGAGGAGAAATTCAAGCCCACTGCAGAAATTTCCATAAGTAACAAGGAGCCAAATGTTAATTTCCAAGACAATGGTGAAAATGCCTCCAGGGCATGTCAGAGGTCTTCACTGCAGCCCCTCCCATCACAAGCCTGGAGGTCTAGGAGGAAAAAATGTCTTTGTGGGCTAGGCTTGAGGCCCCCATGCTCTGTGCAACCTAGGGACTTGGCACCCTGTTTCCCAGCCACTCCAGCCATGGCTAAAAGGGGCCAAGGTAGGCATGGCTTCAGAGGGTGCAGCATCTTCCAAATGGTGTGTTGAGCCTGTGGGTACATAGAAGTCAAGAACAGGTTTGGGAAACTCCACCTAGATTTTAGAGGATGTATGGAAATGCCTGAATGTCCAGACAGGACAGGGGGGGGGCTTTCATAGAGAACTTCTGCTAGGGCAATGCAGAAGGGAAATGTAGGGGTAGAGCTTTGACACAGAATCCCCACTGGGGCACTGCCTAGTGGAGCTGTGAGAAGAGGGCCACCATTCACCAAACCCCAGAATGGTACATCCACTGACAGCTTGCACTGTGTGCCTGGAAAAACAGTACACACTCAATGCTAGCCTGTTAAAGCAGTCAGGAGAGGGCCAGTACCCTGGAAAGCCACAGAGACAGAGATGCCCAAGACCATGAAAACCCACCTCTTGCATCAGTGTGACCTGGCTGTGAGACAAGGAGTCAAAGGAGGTCATTTTGGAGATTTAAGATTTGACTTCCCTGCTCAATTTTGGACTTGCTTGGAGCCTGCAGCCCTTTTGTTTTGGCCAATTTCTCCCATTTGGAACAGGTATATTTACCTAATGCCTCTACTCACGTTGTATCTGGGAAATAACTAACTTGCTTTAAATTTTACAGGCTCATAGGCAGATGGGACTTGCCTTGTCTCAGATGAGACCTTGGACTGTGGACTTTTGAGTTAGTGCTGAAATGAATTAAGACTTTGGGGGACCATTGGTAAAGCATGGTTTGTTTTGAAATGTGAGGACATGAGATTTGGGAGGGGCCAGGGGCAGAATGATATGGGTTGGCTGTGTCCTCACCTAAATCTCAGTTTGAGTTGTAATAATCCCTGTGTGTCAAGGGTGGGGCCAAGTGTTGATAACTGAATCATGCAGGTGGTTTTTCCCATACTGTTCACATGGTAGTGAGTAAGTCTCAGGAGATCTAATGGTTTTATACATAGGAGTTCACCTGCACATACTCTCTTTCCTGGTGCCATGAAATATGTGGCTTTCTCCTCCTTTGCCTCCCACCATAATTATGAGACCTCCCCAGCCATGTGGAACTGTGAGTCAATCAAACATCTTTCCTTTATAAATTATCCAGTCTCAGCTATGTGTTTACTAAGAGCGTGAGAACAGACTAATGCACTTACCTAATATTTAAGTTTGAAGTTTATAAGAAATGAAGACTAGTAGAGGATAATCTGAAATTCATAAAGACCAGAAACAAACTCATTGTCTCTCTCTCCTTCCCTGCTCCCCTTGCTAAATTCATTCCCATTACAGATTACAATACGTAGGTTTTCAAATAATCCAGAAGTGTTAATAGGTTAGAAATTACTGCATTCATCACTACGGCCCCTATGCTTTATGCTGTGTGTAGGCAAACAATGGTGCTAGTGTATACAAGAAGAACACAAAAGAGTAACTAGAACCATAGTAGTTTAGTAATATTCCATTCTTAAGCATTTGAATTTTTCTAGGCATCATTTTAAATAATCTAACAAGATTGAAGCAGCACAGTCCTTTCTCTTAGGGAACTCAAACCTTATACTGATAATTTAACCAATTTATGTTACATTTTAAGGTAGTACCTGAAACTTTGAATGAATAAGAAATGAAATCTTACCATGTTAAAGCCATTGATATTGAAGTGTGTTCATTATGCCAACTATCATTGCTTGTAAATATTTCTACATAGCCATAAAGCCACAAACTAAGGGAGAGAAAAGGTGTCTAGTCACTGGGGACCTCTCTGGTCTTCCCACTAGCTCTGAGCTGCAGATCCAATACTTCTGGGTATGTGAAACAAATAATCCCCTGAGTTATTGACTTACTTAAGCCATTTTTGTTAGGTTTTTCTGTTACTTGCAGCAAAATGCAATCCTATTTGATATGCTCACATGAATGGATAGATAGATGATAGATGTATGGATAGATACATAGATAGGTAAGAGATAACCATCCAGGTTGAAATATAAACAAATTAAAAATTATTTTATTAACAATTAGTGGATCAGTAAGAGAGAATTCTATATCTTAATTATTACTTATCTACTATATCTTGTAGAAAAGTAAGTGGTGCATAAAGATAATAAGACATTTATTTTTTGATATATCTTGTTACATTGTAAAAAGTTGTTTGGTTAAAATTCACTTTTGCCTGGTTTTTTCCATTTACTAACTCATTCTGTAGGCAATTTTATAAGAAAGCATCCCTTGACTATAATTGACAATATTAGAGTTGTTTAAAAGTTACCATAATAATTCATTTATTTTGGGTTTTGGGGAAGTTATAACTTGATGCATGCTAATACAAAAAATGTTCTGGGATTGCCAAACTATATTGTGAAGATTGATAAATGTATGCTTCCACACAAATTTAAATTAATTTTTAAAATAATTGATAAATCATTATAAACATTTGTTTGAGCTAAACTTATGATTAATTCCTATAGTAAGTAAACAACCCATTAAGAACTTATGACTGGATAACTAAGTTTTCTGTATTCCAATTGGGACCATTATGATATAGAAGAATTTAATAACCTAAAATTTAAAACCCATACTAGAAATAATAGCAAAAAATAAAAATGCATATAATAAAGTCAAGAGCCTTGTCTTATTTTTGTAATATTTCTAATCATAAGCTATTTATATTCCTATATGCTTTAGTAACATGACTCTTTAATAATATGGACAAATTATAGCAAAATTATATTAAGCTTCTGCTGTGGACATTAATAGATATTCAAGGAGTCCTTGATATTTAAGAGGGCATTGATAATGCATGCAAACTTCAACTCTTTTTGAAAAATATTGAACATTTCTATTGAATTAGATAATAAAGGAGACTTTTACCAAGTATAAGTTTCTTCAATTTGATGAAGAATTAAAAATTAATCTTTTTATAAGATTTACTTTACTGTGCAACATCACATATATTGCATGACTGCCAATATATGTTTCATATTCTGCATACATTTCATGTAATTGTATATATTGAAACTTACAAATCATAAAAATGATATTACAAAGTTGTACCGCTACTAAAGAAGTACATTTATGTTATTTTATAATTAGGATATCATTAAATATATCAGACATATTCAATACTCCCTTGTGAAAATCATACCAACAACTTCCTAAAATTCATATTCAAATATATACATTTTATAAACTAACCATTTTATCTCAGTACCAGGCAATACATCAGTCAATAGCTAAATAGTCATCAAATCACTTAACCAAGTATAAGATCAAGTACATCACAAAGTATACTTTCTTTAGAATGAGGGGGGGAGTTACACTATTATCACTGTCATTTAACTCAATCACTCCAGATGAAGAGAAAGCAAGTACTTTAACAATCATGCCTATTTATTATTTCCACTTTATTAGTTATTCAGAGAAAAATGGATAATATCTGTGCCTATTCTAAAACTGAAGTATTTTAAATAGTATGAGGTTACTGAAACAACTAGAAATGTAGATATGAGTACGAATTGGCTAACCAAGTGAGTATGTCAGTTATAAAAATTATTTTCCATTGACATCATTACTATTCAGTTTAAGAGTCATATTAATAATCAGAAGTATGATCTTCAGTTTGTAGAGGATGGCATTGAGAAGTAAGAACTGTGATTGATTCTATAACCGATCAGCATATATTCACTCTCTTTCAGCTAGGCCACTAGAACAAAAATACTTGAAGCCAACTGAAACTAAGCTGAGATTTGCTGCCTGGAAATGAGCCCAGCCAATCCCAGTGAAAGCCAGCTAATCCAATGACAAAAACAGAGACTCAGCCAATATCTACACCAATGAATGGAGAAATAAATGTTCGTTGTTTAAACAACCCAGTCAAGATGTTGTATTTTAGAGTATTATTTTGACAAGAGCTGATAAATACAGAAATTGATACCAGATATAGGGTGCTGATAGTAATGTGTAATGAGGAAACCCTTTTAAGAGGCTGAGAAAATAATGGCATCTATTATGTAGAAATATCACTTTTGGTCAAGATTGTCATTTCACTAAGTGGAAAAATTCTACAAATGTATCTAGTAAATTAATTTTCTTTTCATCAAAGAAGTTTATAGGTAGAACTTCAATAGTGTGAACTATATTTGATAAGGTATAACAATAACAAACCTGATAAGCTCAGAAAAGGACTAGCCAATATGTCAATAGAAATGTGAAAGAACAGAGAAAGATTAGAAATTGAATAGTAATTAAAATTATTTCTAACCGAAGTTGTGACCATTAAAAAGTAGCTGCTAGAAAAAGACAAAATTCAGTATGTGATTACAAGACATGCCATCAAGACCAATATAAAATCAAAGACATGTAAAAGGATTAAGGTGTCTTGAATAGGCTAATTGTCCTACACATTATAGTTGTGTTTGTTTGTTTTAGATGGAGTTTCACTCTTGTTGCCCAGGCTGGAGAACAATGGTGCGATCTTGTCTCACCACAACCTCTACCTCCTGGGTTCAAGAGATTCTCCTGTCAGCCTCCTGAGTAGCTGGAATTACAGACATGCACCACCACGCCTGGCTAATTTGTTTGTATTTTTAGTAGCGACAGGGTATCTCCATGTTGATCAGGCTGGTCTTGAACTCCTGACCTCAGGTTATCTGCCCACCTCAGCCTCCCAAAGTGCTGGGATTACAGGCATGAGCCATCACACCTGTCCCACATTATGTTTTTATCCAAATTACCTGTAGTCAAGTCTAGATTGAGGCAGAGAAGGAGGTAGACAGACAGGTACCGTAGGTAGGTATAGTCACAAATCAGAAAGTGTGGGTATGTTCTTTGGAAAATGGAATTACCTAAGATCATACATAGAAAACTCACCACATATTTCAGATAGCTGTGCTAATGAAAGCACCCACACCCTGGATTAAAAGAAACTATTTGAGATGAAAAAGCATAATGCATGTACCACCAATACCATACTTTCAGTAATTGGACTAAAAGAGTCTCAAGTTGCCAAGGAGGGAATAGCCTCCAGTTATTTCCTCCAAGGAGGAAGATAGAACAGGAGAGACATCCTGGAAAGTGGAGGCAAATACTGTCAATAATATTGAACTTGGGACTTGTTTTGAAACAAGAAGAAAGAATCCTAAACCAGTAAACTATCTAAACAAAGGGTAAAGTGAAAACATTTATCCAGTAATATTTCTGAGTTGCCATATACCACTGAATTCTTTATGACTCAAATTCTTTCCATTTTCAAATGTTACAATTCCACCAGTTCTGAACCTCCTTTATTTTTTTTCATAATTGCATGTTTCATGTATGTTTTTGTTTACTGGTCTCTGGAGCAAGAAAAGCTACATTCACACTTAATATGTTCTCAATATTCTCGAATTTTAGCCTAAGGCTACAAATAAATGAGACTTTTAATGATGCGTAAGGAAGGTGTGTATGTATATTTTACACACAAGAGGAAAGAAAGAGGATGTTTGTGAACAAGAGTTTGGACTGCAATAACACAAATTACTCTCCAATAAATAGTCCCTCCCTCTTCAAGAAGCAGTTATATTTCTGAAAGTATGATTTTCCACTTAACAAGGTAATTATGTGTGTGTGTGTGTCTGTGTGCAATGAGATATGTGTAGAAGTGGCATGAGCAGAAGTTTTAAGTGAAGTTTGTAGTTTGGTTAGCTTTCTTTTGCTGTACTAGTCTGCCGTAAGAGCATGCTCTGTGTAGCTTTGGTCCCTTAAGCCTAAACATCCTTCAAAAAGACCTGAATCCATATCAACTGGAGCCAAGCTCAGGCATGCCTAGCCAAGCCCAGCTAAATCACAGCCTGAAGCAAAGCTGCTCCAAGGGAACTGCAGACAGAAAGCAAGAAAAATAAATGTTTTCAGTATAAACCAGTGGGTTTTGGGGTGGTTCTTTACATAGTATAATTGTGCCAATAGCTGATTTAAAATGACAAAGAATTTTTTATTCTCTGTGAAGTATAATCTATTTAATGGTAAAACTAAGGTAATACTTGAGAATTCCAGGATTAAACTCTTTATTAACTATTTCTTTTGTTATATTCTGCTATCTTTAGTTAGAAATAAACAGACTGATTTTTGTGGGCATAACATTTCCCTTAAAGAATATGTCGTGATGGAAAATGTATTATTGTAATAATTAATTCACTTATTCAAAGTAATGTTTTATAGATTTCATTGGTCTCAGTCTGTTTTGTGGGGCTTATAACAGAATGCCACAGACTAGGTAATTTACAATGAACATAAATGTATTGGCTCTTGGTTCTGGAATCCAGGAAGTCCAAGATCAAGGGGCCAGCATGTAGCAAGGGCTTTCCTGCTAAGTCATCCCATAGCAGAAGAGCTAAGGCAGACAGAGAGAGAGCAAGAGCTCAAATATGCAGCCCCAAACCCTTTTATAAGTGGCATTGATTCACTCTTGAGGGTGGAGCCCTCATTCCCTAAACATTTCCCTAGGTACCATCTCTCAAAAAACTAGATTAGGGACTAAATATCCAACACATGCTTTTTGGGGACACATTTAAACCATGGCATCATCTAAAGAACATAGAGTACTATTGTGATTATATGGCCATTGATAGTTTAAGCTTGTGGAATATGATAAAGTTACACTAGAACATGTAATTAACATAGACCTTTTATAATACAGAATTATGGATCCTACAACTTAAAAGAGCATTGTAACAGATGGAGATTGTGGTACAATTATTTTTAGAATTGGCTTGCAATGTTCATTTTTGGAAATATTAAATACTGTTATGACTTTCTGCTGCAAAAACAAGCTACATAGAAATTATTTGTTTTCTTTCTTATAAAAATAATTCTTATTTCATAAAAGATAGTCATCAGCACAGTATTTTCATTTATATCCTATCTAAATTTCGCATTGGCTGCATTTATATCACTTATCTAAAACGTCTTAAAATGATATGTCAAAAAACAAATTATCTCCATAAAGTACAGTTTGAAATAAGTCTCATTAGATGGTGGCACTGATTTGGGAATTCTTGTTTAAATTGGGATTAAAGAATGTGAGCACAAATGAACCTTTAAGGTTGATTGATCATCCGTGCATTAAATATAATAGTGCCAGCACAAATAGTGGCTTGGAAGTCCTTATCATCCATGCCATTCTGCACATCAAACCATATTTTAAAATATGAAACACTGATACCTCCTCGTGCTTCTATGCAGTCTGAATAAAAGCATCTACTATAACATTGTTATTTTTGCTGAACTGAAGCCTATACTCCAAGTAAAAACAATGTGACTATATTGAAAACTCAAATTAAAATCTGTAGTAATCCCTTGATGTCCAGATCTATGACCCTAAGTCCGTGTGACAAAGAAATCTTATAGCCTTTAATTAGTGTGAAGTTGAAGACCCAAAGGCAGGGAAAATATAAATAACGGCTGGTATCACATTCCAGGATAGTTGGAGTTAAAGAAGAATTAAATAATATGTTTTACAGCTATATTTTTAGGGCCTAAAGATCTATATGAAATACTATTGTTTTATTGGCATGGAGAAATATTTAAGTCTTTTGCAAGGGGACAAAATCATCAGAATTATACATTGAGGGCTGAGGGCAGTGGTTCATGTCTATGATTTTAATGCTTTGGGAGGGCTCAGCAGGAGACTTGCTTCAGACCAGGCGTTCATGACCAGCCTAGGCAACGTAGCTAGACCTCATCTCTACAAAAAGTAAAAATAAACACCAGCAGGGTGTGGTGGTGCATGCCTTTAGTACCAGCTATTCACGAGGCTGAAGCAGGAGGATCACTTCAGACCAGGAGTCCAAGGCTGCAGTGATCCTCCTGCTTCAGCTTCTGAGTGGTTGGGAGTAAAAGCATCACACCACTACACTCGAGCCTTGGTAATAAAGTGAGACCCTGTCTCTAAAACAAAACAAAACAAAATAATTGAAGAAATAATTGTACATTGGGATATATTGTATATTGGGATATCTTGTGACAAAGTACATGATACATTTGTGGATAAAAACTGGATGCAAAGGGACCAGGAAGAAATTGATCAGTATACAAGGGCAACTGAAGAAGGCGTAGTGGATTTGACAGTGTAAAGAAGGAACAATGTAAATGTTGTAATTAACAGAACATGTCATAGGAGGAGAAGAAAGAAGTAGAAGAGAGGAGGATGATATTGGGAATCTCAGGTAACTTAATTCACAGAGGCAAGACGAAATTGGGATATGAAGGCAACAGAATGTTTATGAACAATTACTTCATTTGTATATTTCTCATTGATAATACAAATTAATTTTATATCAAAAATTATCCAGGATTTTAAAAGTATCTTATTGATGTTTTTCATGCATCCAAAAGTATTAAACTCCCTCAAATATTTTGTAAATAAGAATTTAAGCCATATTGTAAGTTATTATAATCTGAGATAAAATATTCATATACTGATGTCTTAAATATTTAAATTCATATAGACTAAAGTAAATTTTACGAGTCTTATTTTACATCCTAGTTATACATTTCTTCAAATTAAGTGTTTAATAAAAAAAATTCCTAAGTTGGAAATTATGAGTTTTAGATAAGATTTGATACATTAATACTAATTCTGTTTCAATTTGCCTTATGGTGGCATATTTCAATTAAATCTATTTCAAGGACCAACATGAGGCTGTGGAGAAAAGGGAACCCTAGCACACTGTTGGTGGGGCTGTAGAGTTGTACAGACATTACGAAGGACTATAGAACTTACTAAAGACATAGAACTACCATATACATAGCAATCCCCCTTTTGGGTATATATCAAAAGGAGATATTCACCACTGTTTAAAGATATCTGCTCTCCCATGTTTATTGCAGCATTATTCACAATAGCCAAGATATGAGAACAACCTGAATGCTCATGGACAAGTGAATGGATAAAGAAAATATGGGGTGTGTGCATATATGTGTACACCCATAGGAAATGAAAGGAAATATGTGAAATTATTATGTGAATTATTACGTGTACATCTATAGGAAATGAATTACTTTTATGTGTACATATAAGAAATGAAATGAGGCCGGGCACGGTGGCTCACGCTTGTAATCCCAGCACTTTAGGAGGCCGAGGCAGGCAGATCACGAGGTCAGGAGATCGAGACCACGGTGAAACCCCGTCTATACTAAAAATACAAAAAAA
>NW_026652279.1:148488213-148559636 GCF_009828535.3 Hylobates moloch
AAAAAAAAAAAAAAAAAAAAAAAAATGAAATGAAATATGGGATGTGTGTATGTGTACACCTATAGGAAATGAAATGAAATATTATTCAGCCTTAAAAAAGGACATCTTGCCATAACATGGATGGACCTGGAGGACATCATGGTAAGTAAAATAAGACAGACATACCAAGAAAAATATTACATAGTCTCACTTGCATATGGAATGAAAAGAAATGGATCTTAAATATACAGCCATAGAGAATGAAGCAGTGGTTACAAAGGGTGAGAGCACAAGAAAGAAAATGGAGAGATGTTGATAAAATGATACAAAATAGCAAATATGCAGGATGAACACGTCTAGAGAGCCAATGCATCACATAAGGACTCAAGTTAATGAAACCGCATTGTATTATACCAGAGATTTTTAAAAAGATTTTTCCTGTTCTTGTTACAAACAAAACCATGTGAGATGATAGATACGTCAATCTGCTTCATGTAATAACCATTTTGCTATCTGTATATATCTCATAACATCATGTTGTAAGCCTCAAACATACACTATTTTTTATAAAAAGAGACACATCTATATATGGAAGAAGGAAGGGTTAAGAGGTGTGATTTTTCTTTTCCATTTATGGCTATGTGAAGGCTGATCTCACCACTAGCTGAAGATGTGCAGTAAATAATAAATAATAAACTACATTGACATATTTTTGTTTATGCATTTGTTGTTGCTGTTGTTGTTGTGTTTGGATTTAGTTCGTTTTAATTTTTACCTGATAAGTCTTCTTTATTTGGTGTAAGTTTCAGATAAAATAATCACTATTTCAAGTTATTCTAGTGCTCACCTGATCTTTGTTAACCAGAAGGAAAAAAATCTTAATAAAACAAAAACCTGTATAGTTAGCATAGTTGAACTTAAAAGAAGAAAGAGAGATGCTCAAAGGAGATAGAGGAAGATTTATCAGTAACATGATTACAATCAAGTATATAGTTTTCAGTGATATGATTGCAATCCAAGACACAGTTCTCCACTTCTCATTATCAGTTGATTAGGAGACCCAGAGTAGATCAGGCTTTTTAAAATGAATAAAGTGGAATATAATAACTTCTGACTCTATGAATCTAAATGTCAATGCATTTTACTTTTCAGTAATCAGAATAGTAGTACCTGTTAATGAAATCACATTCTTTCAATTGTTCAAAAAAACAAATTCCATTTGCAGAAGCTATGAAGCACTGAACCAAGAAACAATAATCTGATGACATTTGGGGACACAGCAAATGTGACACTACATTCACAGTAGTGTGCCTCTCAGGAAACAATGATTTTCTGTTTCTCAAACTAGGTGGTTAAATGGCTATATACACTTCGAGAAATATCCACTTATTAAATAGGACACTTTTTGTGCTTTTATACTTCAATGAAATGTTTTCTTAAAAATCAATTTGATAATAAATCTTTGGGGACACCCAGTGAACATAACCATAATGATGACAGTTACTACCTGTAAGTTCTGTACTAGGAACACTGCGTAATTTATTTAACGCTTATAATAAGCCTGTGAAAAAGTGCCAATTGTTAATTTTATGTGTGAGGAAACTGATGCACAGACAGATTATAGAACTTGCCTGAGATCATAGATCAAGTGAGTGAGTTTTTGAACCTGGACTTTTTACCTTGCGATAGTCAGTGCTATGTTCCTTTACATGTAATGATAGAATGTTTTTCCTTACTAAATAAATATCCATGACTTTCAGTTAGAGCAAGTTTATTAGAGTAAGCCTATTATAATAGTAAGTCTGAAATATTACTGTATAGTAATATTATAAAATATTTTATATGTACTGAGTACAAGCAGACTCCCTGTCTTTGGTTGATATTATCATGTTTGAGGTAGGCAATCATGCAATTATTTTGGATTATATACTTTAATCATGTTTCAGGAACGCTTTCTGAGATAAAACTTTCTTCCTATTGATTGAATTCCACAAATAGACTCTTAATTATAAATATCAAGATTGTTAATATTTCTTATTTTCCAGAACAGAGAACTTTGTAATTCAACATCTTTTCCTTTCAATTTACTTTTCATTTCATGAAAATCATGCAAAACTTTTTCTTCCATTTCAAGAAAATCATGTAAAACTTTTCCTTTCTCACTGGTGTTTCACAATATATACACCTCAGTCAGTTATAACTCATATAAATCTTTTTTAATAATACAAATATATCTTCTTTAAATTTATTCTGATATTTATTTCTTATATTTTGCTCTGCTAAATATATATATATTTATCTAATATTTATTTCTTATATTTTGGTCTGCTGTGTGTGTGTGTGTGTGTATATATATATATCATGGTGATAGGTATTATTAGAATATTGAGCTTTTCTTATGTGGCACATATACACCCTGGAATACTATGCAGCCATAAAAAGGATGAGTTCATGTCCTTTGCAGGGACATGGATGGAGATGGAAACTATCATTCTCAGCAAACTAACACAGGAACAGAAAAAACAAACACCGTATGTTCTCACTTATAAGTGAGAGTTGAACAATGAGAACACATGGACACAGGGAGGGGAGCATCACATACCAGGGCCTGTCTGGAAGTGAGGGGCTAACGGAAGGATAGCATTAGGAGAAATACCTAATATAGATGACGTGTTGATGGGTGGAGCAAATCATCATGGCACGTGTATACCTATGTAAAAAGCCTGCATGTTCTGCACATGTATCCCAGAACTTAAAGTATAAAAATAAAAACAAGAATATTGAGCTTTTCTATAACTCTTTCCATTGCAAAGGTCAGTAGGTCAGGGTCAGATATTTAATCACCATGTATCAGTAATATGAAAACTGGCTTTATACTGTTAAACTGAATTAATTACCCTTATCTTTATCATAAAACAACTCCTACATTTTTGCTTCTGTTTTGCCAAACTAGGGACTTGATCATGAAACTTCTTTGTTACCCTCCATTTGGGTATGAAATCCTACTCCTTACTCTGAAATTCTTAACCTTAATTCAAAAGGACATATTCTACCTGAAGACAGCTCTGAGATAGCCCTGTTTCCCAAGTATTCTCTGTTTACCACTAGAGATCAATGCTATAATCTTCCCCACTTTGCTCTCTACTCTGAGAGTCTGACACATAGGCCCTAAATCAATGGACTGTCTTGTCCTGTGGTTTCCAAAAAGGAGCCCCAGCAAGAAATTGAAGAAAGGAATAAATGTGGATTTGAGACATTTATCTGCCTGCTCTACTTCTGGTGGACTTTTCTTTTACTGAAGATCTCTGCTCCTTCAAATAATTCTGGAATTATCTTAATTGGAGAGTGCCATCTGTTCCCTTATTAGTCACTGACTGACAAAGTAATTAGTACTTATAAAGTCTCTGGAAAATAGATCCACAAAGTGGGGATCTGGGGTTGGGTTGCTTACATATTAAGAATTCCTAAGATAAATCATTTCCTAAGAGGCAATGAAAAATGGGTAATCCATGGCATTTGCAGGCATCACAAATGGTCAAATGATCACTATTTGTGGCACAGAATATATTAAAGATTGAAGGGAAGGCATTGAGGGAGCAAATGTCTGTAGCGACTATTTGTTAAGAAAATAGTGGTGATTATTTTCCATTTTCTTCAGTCAAGAGAGTATTCCCTGGATAAATAAAATATTTGATCTATGACTCTGTATTCTTTGAATCTATGAAAAACTCAGGTCAGGTTATTGTTTTGAGGATCTGCTTCATATGACCTTTCCTAATAACAATTACCCTATCACTCACTGTCCCAGTAACAAATAGATGGCGTGTTACTCCTTAAATCTCCTGGAATCATAAGCCTCCTAGAAATATACTATCATATATATGAAGTCACCTGGCTTCTTCTAATATCCTTGAAGTTATATATTAAAAGTAGCAAAATAAATTTTCTGAAGACATGCCATCAATCCCATTATAACGACTAGAAAAAAAACACACATTTTGTACACATTACTTCTGAGAAGATGGACAAATGGTGGATGCAAAAAAGACTGAATTAACTAAGCCTCCACATGAGCCTTTTGTTAGGTGAGCTGAATCTTCATGTACTCATAAATCAATTTTTAATAAAATAACCCACAATTTTTTGTCTTTCCATCTTACCTTTATCTCATAATACGCAATCATCAGTCACTACACCTTTTAATCCATATTTCAGTATGCATCTCTGAAATATAAGAGCTCTTGTTGAAATGTAACCATAATGACTTTAGTGTCAAAAAATGACACTAAAAAAGTTGGAAATGTACATCTACACAACCTGCACGTAGCTTTTTATATTAGCTTTATTCATAATTGCCAAAATGTGGAAGCAACCAATGTCAACATGTTCTTTCATAGATAAATGGATAAACTGTGATGTGTTCAGATAATAGAATATTATTCAGCACTAACAAAAATTTATTTATCAAGCCATTAAAAGACATGGAAAAACTTCAACGCATTTTACTGAATTGAAAAATACCAATCTGGAAAGAATAAATACCTACTATATGTTTCTAACTGAATGAAATCCTGCAAAAGGCAAAACTATGGAGATAGTAAAAAAAAAGCAGTTGTTGTTGGGGTATAGTGAGGAAGAAGTTATGAATAAGTGGAGCACAGATGATATTTAGGGAAGTACAAACACTAGGTATGATATGGATCATATTATAATAGTGGATACATGTCATTATATATTTGTCCAATCCCATAATATGCAAAACACCTAGAGTGACCCATAATGTAAACTAAGAACTTGGATGAAAATGACAGATTCATCAACTGTAAGAAATGTACCACTCTGGTGGAGGACATTATAACAAATTACGCATGCATTGGGGCAAGGGATATATATGAAATCTCTGAATCTTCTGCTCAATTTTTCTGTAAACCAACAACTTTTAAGAAATAAAGTCTATTTTAAAAATGACTTTTTAAAAAGCTACAAAATCCAACAGGATAAGGATAGAATTGGGGCATGAATAAAAAGGCACTTGGCTGTTTCTGAAATGTTTATTTCTTACATAATAAAATGATTGAAATCAAACATAAAAAAATCTTACTTTAAATTTTAGATGGTGAAAATATGGGTGCTGTTTATAATATTTTTATTCTTCTAATACTCTAAAAGACTACAGCATTAAAATAAAATAAACATGTGATTTTATGATATATATCATATATATGTATATATATATATATGTATACATGCACACACACACACAGTTTTTCAGTTTCTGGCTTATAATTCTCATAGTCCTTGCTTGTTACAGTCTTCTGTTATAATGCTGGGGCATTTTAGGCCTCTGGAACAGACCTCAGCAAAGAGAATCAACCTCTCTCTCTCTCTCTCTCTCTCTGGCCTATCTTCCTTTTACCTGCCCAAGACGGACTCTGTGAATCAAAAGACCCTAATTCCAGAGAGGGTCCTGTCCTCTTCCTGCAGGAAGGGATGTTGCACCGAGAGTCCAAGAAGAATCTGATCGGACTGGCCCCGTCAGGTTTTCCCACTCACTCTGTTAGTATGCAATTATATTATTTTTGCCCAATCACATTTCTGCTTGGTTGTGAATAATGCCTAAGTAACAAAGCTCCCATAAAAACCCAAAAGGACAGTGTTCACAGAGCTTCTGAAGAGCTGAGGATCTGGCGGTTCCTGGAGAGTGGTGCCCCAGGGAGAGGATGGAACCTCGGCGCCCCACCCCCACCTTGTCCTATGCATCTCCTCATTGATATCCTTTGTAATATTCTTTAGGATAAATTGGTAAATATAAGTAACTGTTTCCCTCAGTTCTTTGAGCTGCTTTGGCAAATTAATGAAGCACAAACAGGGAGTCATGGGAATCCCAACTTGCAACCAGTCCTCTGGAAGTTCCAGAGGCCAGACTTGTGACTGGTATCTGGGGTATGGGACAGTCTTGGGGACTGACCCTTCAACTTGTGGGATCTCAGGCTGCCTCCAGGAAGGTAGTATCAGAGTTGAATTGACTTAGAGGAATCTCAGCTGCTATCCACAGCTTGGTGTGAGGTGGGAAAACCCCACACATGTAGTCACAAAGTCTTCTGTGTTGATCGATGTGTTGGTGTGAGAGCAGAAGAAAAACAGCTTGAGAGTGTTTCCAGACAATTGGTACCAGAAGTGGGATGTGGTAGGACTGCCTAGGCTAACAGAAATACATGGTTTCAGAAGAGACAAGATAAAAGCATGGGGGATGAAGAACCTTTAATTGCTCTGTGGCTATGTGGTTACTCATGGTATGGAGTCACAATTTTGCTGCATTCAGTTACAAAAGATAAAAGTTACCAGTGGAATTCAGGCATGGATTCAACTCCCCGGGATTTGGTTTACCAGACGCTTAAGGAAATTCAAACTAGTAAGGTAAACATGATACATGCTAGCCTTGGATATTGCTATTGGTAATAGCTAAAATGAAAGTTTAAAAAAAAAAAAAATTGCTATGTTGGGCTGTGAGTCTTGACCAAGCTCAGCTGTCAGTCCTATCTGAGCTCAGGCCGCTAGCCTCAGAGCCACCCCTACAAGGGCAAATTACAAGGGAAAGTACCTGTGAGACTTTTGGTTTCCAAGAAAGTAGTCAATGCTGGGGAAGGACAAAACCAAGTAACTATTGAAACCATAGGGTATGGTGTGAAGAAATTGTTCTGTTTTGTAGATCAGTGTCATCAGCTTCCTTCACTACAGTGGATTCTGAGAATAACTAATTTAGGAACAGTAACTTTAGTTTCAAATGCTGCAGAGTAGGAAAGCATGTTTGGGTTGATGCAGGACCCACAGCTCACTATTGAAAAATCACAGATGGAGGTATACGATCCAGACACACAGGAGTTTATTCCTGAGGTAACAGCCAGCTTGGTCACCAGATAAAAGCTACTCTAAGTTCTGTTTACACAGAGAAAAGGGACTGCCAGTCTTCACCTTATAAATGTCAAGTGGAGCACCCCAGATGAAGCAGCTGATACGTTTCATAAGCAACCCATGTGTGACTGTCTTTGTGATGGCTGGGATATTTACCCACTGAATATGCCCACTGCCTAAGTTATGATAAATGCTGTGGTTATGGAGGTCTCTTCTATGTGGGTGCCCTATCTGATGTTACTCCTACAGAAGCCAATGACAGTTCCAGATGCCTTATCAAACTTGCTGTCTCAGCTACCCCTCCTGGGTCTTACAGATGCTAACAAAAACATTAGGTTAATTACAAGAGAATGAAAGACAAAAGGGAGAATAAAAGGACTGATAGCAGAAGGTGACAATTTTTAAATGGTTATTTAAAAATAACATAAACAAATAAAACATTGATAGGAGTGAAACTAAGAGGAAAAGAAAGGAGTCATGGGACTCATCCCAAGCAGGGTGGAAATCTTTAGATGGAGAATTGAGAAATGAAATAAAGTGGAAATAGATGGGGCTGAAACAAATATCTTAACACAACACCATTGAAGGTTGGGTGGAATTCCTGGTAGTCTCCGAATACAAGAGGGCCTCAAACCAGTTTGCTGCATTTACTCCAGTTTAACTTTAAAAGACAGATGGTAAAGATTATGATGAGAAACGCTACCTGGAATTTCCTGAGGTAATGGTTAGACTGATTAATCCAGGAAATGATTGACAGAGAGGCCAGGGTTCCTTGGCTCAACTCCTGAGGACCCAAAGCCTTTTGCACAAGGGAAGGCGATCTAGTCTGAAGGTGGGGAAGAAAAGTCCCTGGGACTAGATTATCAAATTGTAAGAGTTGATAGGATTATGAGAGCTGAAATGTTTAAACTGGCTTTGTGTAAAAACCCTGTGTCTCCTTTGCCCAAAGGTTTTATGGGAATAGCTCTTGTGTCTGAGAGATGTTTCCCCCTACCTAGTACTATAAAACGGAAGGCATTTAAATCTGCCCTTCAAGCAATATCAACTGGCCATGCTAAATGGGAACCAGTAAGATTGCCTTAGCCCACAGAGTGTAGAGTAGAAGCGAGAGTGCTGGTAGGGACAAACTCCCCACCTGATAACTCTTCTCTGGAGTGTTTCCTGGTGTTCATTGCAACAGCCTGTGAGAGCCTTCCAGCAAGGACTCCTGGGACTTTGGGCTAGAGAATTTCCACTTGAGTCATATTTACTACCCGGCTTTTAACTGAAACTACTCCTGTAACTGAAGGACATAAAATTCATCTGGACATCTGAAATACTCATGCTGTCTCAAGTGATTTCAGAGAAACTCTCTGATGGGATGGTAGTACCCAGAATGGTTCTGAATAATGGAAGTAGTTTATACAGGATCATGCTACCTGTGGAACGTATCGAAGAGAGCCTCATAAGCAGCAAGTCTCTTTTCCCCAGGACTGCCTCAGGAACTGTGTGAGGAGCTGCTGGTTTCCACACTGATCTATAAATGGCTCTCAGCTGACCAACCAAGAACTGCTTGGCTTTTGGATGGCAGTTTTAAAATGAATGGACACCATCCTCTTTGGAAGGATGCTACTTTGATCAATGAAGGTAAAAACAAGTCATCTCAGTGGGTTGAATTGCATGCTATTTCCCTACCACTGATGAACAAAATCAAACAATAACAAAAGTCCCTGTGTTTGCATTTTTACTGACTCATGGATAGTAGCCAATGGCTTGGCCACATGATTAGGCAGAAAGGCACTGGAAGCCTGGCCTATTAAAAGGATCCCCACATGGGGCACAGTCCTATAGAAATTTGAGTTGTACCTTATAGTAAGACAGGTTGATGGCCATTGGAAGAACCCCCTTTCAGGTTCAGAAGGTGACTAGAATCAAGAAGAGACATCCCTGTGTGCTCCCTTGAGGTGGCCACCTTCCCTGAAATGACTAGATGTAGGGGTTCTGAAGCAATGCATAGATGGGCTGAAATATAGGCATGTTTTTCTTGCACACTCTAAGGCACAAAATGCCAATAAACACTCTTCCGATTGTCGGCAAGAGAGACAGACAGAACTACAGATAGCTATGGGGCAGATTCCCTGATAAGAAGGCTCAGAAGATAGCTGGCAAGTGAGACTGACACTGGTAGCCATGGGGGCTACAAATGGGTCTTGACGGAAATAGACACTGACTTTAGACTGAGATTTGCTTACTGGTAAAATATGCAAGTACTCAGAGTGCCATTAAAATAAAACAGAACAGAAGATACTGCACAAATTTGGATGGCCAACTGTCATTTCTTCAGAACAAGGAACACATTGCACAGCCCATAATGTCCAACAATGGGCAGAGAGGTCCCCTCCTCAGAGCGATAGTTTGGTAGAGAAGTAAAATGGGCAATTTAAATATCAGTTGTCTAAAACAGGGGAGATAAAAACACAAAGAGCTGTCTTCACAAGTGTGAGACTAACAGAATGTCCCCATTAGATTTTTGTTTTCCTGGTAAATCTGGAAAAGAGGAGGTGGGAAGGATGCTGACATAACTATGCTATTCTTGCCAAGGGAAGAGTATACTAGTATAATGACTATAATTTGTTCTTTCTTCCTCAAATCACCCCAAATTTTTTTTCTTCCCCCTACCTGGTGCAGTGGTCCTAGGAGCAGGGCTGCAACTACAGGTGCTGGAAGCAGGCATAATTTCTAAGCAACCAACTGTCACTATGTTTTTTAACTTTAGGTTGGAATTCCTAAGGGTCTGATGGGGATGGGTTCTCCATGTCATCTAACAAACTTGGGGCTAAAAATGAATGTAGCCGTATCACCTGATGGAAAAAGTAGCTCACCAGATCTACACCCATGTAACTTTACCCTATCAGAATGGGAGTGGGCCAAGGCAGAGGTAGTTGCCAGACTAGTATTGCTGCCTGCAATCTGTACCGGCACAGTAGCAATTCTAATGTCCCTTCCAAAGGTGAAAAAGTTTGGGTGTTGATGGAGAGTAGAAATAGTAGCAGAGGATAAAGAAATGAATAAATAGGTTATAAATTCAAAGAAATCCAACATTACATTAACATCTTGATAGAGGCTCAGAGCAAGAGATGGCATTGTCTGTTAGCTCAATTATTCCAGATGCCTGAAAGTAAAAGGGTCTATGTTTGCTGAGACCATTCCTGCTTTTGAAACCTGACAAGTTTAAAAGAAAAAAGCTTGTAAATCTGAGTGGCCTCTCCCTGGGAGACATATTCATACAATATGATGATAGACTAGACTCATTATTAATGACTAAATGGGATTCTAGTAATGTGGCAGTATCTCGAGTTGTGTACTTTAAGATTTTTTAGTTTAATTTTTGTGGGTATATAGTGTGTGTGTGTGTGTGTGTGTGTATATATATATTTATGGGATATGTGACCTCCTTTGATACAGATATGCAATATGAATATTCACATCATGTAACATAGCGTATCCATCCCCTCAAGCATTTATCTTTTATATACAAACAATGCAATTATACTGAAGTTGTGTATTCTTTTGATGTAAAGGATCTGTGTTGGAAAACCAGGAGATGGCCTGTGATGTTATGATTATGTATACTATTGGTTTTGGTCCACGGCTCCTAGCATATAATTCTCATAGCCCTCCTTAAGGTCTTCTATTATATGTTGGGCCCCCCCAGGCCTCAGGAGCAGGCCTCAGGAAACAGTCTCTCTTTCTCCTGTCCTCCTTGTACCTAAGTTTGACTTCAGCTTGATCCTTCAATCACCTTAAAGTAGCTGCATCACCGTTCTTTCTTTCCTTTGTCAGACTGTCCTGAGTTTTATTATCTGTTTTTTTCTATCTAGAATACCATCCTCTCTTACATAAATAGGGTTCATAGGCCGGGAGCGGTGGCTCATGCCTGTAATCCCAGTACTTTGGGAGGCTGAGGTGGGTGGATCACCTGAGGTCAGGAGTTTGAGACCACCCTGGCCAACATGGTGAAACCCCATCTCTACTAATAATACTAATTAGCCAGGCATGGTGGCAGGCACCTGTAATCCTAGTTACTTGGGAGGCTGAGGCAGGAGAATTGCTTGAACCCAGGATGTGGAGGTTGCAGTGAGCCAATATTGCACCATTTCACTCCAACCTGGTGACAATAGTGAACTCCATCTCAAAATAAATGAATAAATACAAAATAGGGTTCATATATGGCCATTTTTCATTACTCAGGTTATAACCCAAAATAACTTCATTAAACAACTTACACATACACACTTATTTTTAATCACACTATCATTTTAAGTGTTATCAGTTATCATTTTCTGAAAACTTTAATATATCTGTATGTTAATTAATTTGCTTTATTCCTGTCTCCTTATGAAAAGATGAATGCAGAGAGGAGAGAAACCTTCTTTATCTAGTTCTCAGCTGTTTTGACAGGTCTGGACCACAGCCTAGGATATAATAAGCTCTCAATTAAAGCTAGTTGAATAAATAAATGAATCAATTAATGCAAAAAATAGCCTCTTTTGTCCCTTCTGAGAAGTAACACTATTTATAATATAGCTTCTGTGGAGCAAGAAGTTGTGTCCTCCTGTGTAGCAACTTATGAACAGCATTGGGAACTCACATGTTTTCATCTTGAGATATACAAATATTATTATATATGTTTAGTTACATTTCTCTTTTGAGGATCAACAACCTACATTTCTAAAATGTTAAACCTGTCTGGGTACAGTGGCTCATGCCTGTAATCCCAGCACCTTGGGAGGCTGAGGCAGGTGGATCGCTTAAGGTCGGGAGTTCGACACCAGCCTGGCCAAAAAGGTAAAACCCTATCTCTATTAAAAACACAAAAATTAATGGGACATGATGGTGGACACCTGTAGTTCCAGCTACTCAGGAGGCTGAGGCAGGAGAACTGAACTCCTGGGAGGTATTTGCAGTGAGCCAAGAGATCGCACCACTGCATTCTAGCCTGGGCCACAGAGCCAGACTCAGTAGGAAAAAAAGAAAAAATGTTAAACCAAGTTGTTTTTTGGCTAAATTTGAATTCTGTATAATGAAACAGTGAACTGAGGCTATTTCAACTTCTCTATAAATGCATCCTTAATAAATGTTACATTAAATAACTCTTATAATCAATATTACAATTAGACTACAACAGATATTAAAGTTACTTTTAGAGTCTTTTTAAGACATATTACAAATTACATTGAACAATAAAATGATTGTCATAGCGAATGTAACAGTTATTTTCAAATTATCTACCAAGAAATAAATTTCTATTGAGAGAGTAATAAACTGATTAAAATATTTCCAGGTCATTTTTTAAGGATTCATTACTTAGAATAATGCTTTAAAGAGGAAGGGGAAAATGGTATTACCTAGTTTTTACTTTCAACACATATTAAGTATTTCAGAGAGGAAAATCACTTAAGAAATTCCATTTATGATAAACCACAAGTGATCAAAAATTCACTGATAATTAAGTCATTTTCTGATCTATAATGTTTTTAATTGTACATATGTGAAATCCCATCACTGTTTATTTTTTTTTATTTTTATTTTTTTTGAGACGGAGTCTCCCTCTGTCACCCAGGCTGGAGTGCAGTGGCGCGATCTTGGCTCACTGCAAGCTCTGCCTCCTGGGTTCACACCATTCTCCTGCCTCAGCCTCTCTCCCAGTAGCTGGGACTACAGGTGCCTGCCACCACACCCGGCTAATTTTTTGTATTTTTAGTAGAGACGGGGTTTCACCGTGGTCTCGATCTCCTGACCTCGTGATCCGCCCGCCTAGGCCTCCCAAAGTGCTGGGATTACAAGCGTGAGCCACCGCGCCTGGCCTTTAATTTCAAATAATATCTTCAGAGCGAGGATAGAATGAGTATAAAGTAGAATTCTATAGAATATAAACTAGTTAAGGGCTAAATTCAGGCTACAAATTTTACTAGTGTGGGAAATTTGGCAAGATCTTGCTTAGCCTTTCTGCACCCCAGTTTCCTCTTCTGGAATAAATTATGCTGCATACATCGTAAAGTTATTTTGAATATTAAATGTGTTATATGCAAAAAAAACTAAGAATGGTTCCTGGAACATGATAAGCTCTGCACAGATGTTAACTTTAGTAGTAATACAGATTCAATATCCCTTATTTAAACTACTTGGGACCAGACACGTTTTGGATTTCAGATTTATTCAGATTTTGGAGTAGTTACATGTACATAATGAAATATTTTGGGGATGATAGCCAAATTTCAACACAATATTCATTTCTTTTTAATTTATACCTTATATACATCACCCAAAGGTAATTTTATACCATATGTCAAAGAATATGAGGTCAGGTGTGGAATTTTCCACAGTGCTGGCATGTTAGCATTCAAAAAATTTCATATTTGGGGGCATTTTGAATTCTGGATTTTTAGGTTAGGAATGTTCCACCAGTAGTAGCACTAGTAGTAGCAGGAGCAACAGTAGTAAAGTGTTATCATCAGCACCACCACGTGCCAGGTAAAGTTTCACGTGCTAGGTATGCAACACTTATAGTGCAATACAAATTAGAGACAAAAATTTATATTCTTAGAGCTTAAGTTGTAGTAGGGAGAGGAAGATTAAAAATAAATCCTACATCAGCTGATAACAAATGTTAGGGAGAAAAAAACGAGTATAAGGAAGAGAGAATGCCAAAGGAAGGATATTTTACAGAAATAATTCAATGTTGTTTGATTATGAAGGTAGTGTCACATAAATAAGATTTTTATTGGAATTGAGATATAGCTAAAATAAATACAATATTATTTGTAAAACCATTTTAGATAATTTTGTACAATAGTATTTAATCATAAGTATACAATAATTTTTAAATTTATAATAATTTTATACCAAAATTTATAACTTATATACTTACATTCAAATATCAGCTCTCCCAAACAATAGGTCAAGGATGCCTAACATATGTAATCTGAGTCAGATTATAAACTAAGGTATCTTCTTTGTGGGATGGTGGTAGGGCATAAATAAACATTTTACAAATATCTTTCCTCATTTTAAAAATGTATTAGGGTCACTCATCTGACAAAGGGCTAATATCCAGAATCTACAATGAACTCCAACAAATTTACAAGAAAAAAACAAACAACCCCATCAAAAAGTGGGCAAAGGATATGAACAGACACTTCTCAAAAGAAGACATTTATGCAGCCAAAAAACACATGAAAAAATGTTCATCATCACTGGCCATCAGAGAAATGCAAATCAAAACCACAATGAGATACCATCTCACACCAGTTAGAATGGCCATCATTAAAAAGTCAGGAAACAACAGGTGCTGGAGAGGATGTGGAGAAATAGGAACACTTTTACACTGTTGGTGGGACTGTAAACTAGTTCAACCATTGTGGAAGTCAGTGTGGCGATTCCTCAGGGATCTAGAACTAGAAATACCATTTGACCCAGCCATCCCATTACTGGGTATATACCCAAAGGACTATAAATCATGCTGCTATAAAGACACATGCACACGTATGTTTATAGCGGCACTATTCACAATAGCAAAGACTTGGAACCAAGCCAAATGTCCAACAATGATAGACTGGATTAAGAAAATGTGGCACATACACACCACGGAATACTATGCAGCCATAAAAAGGATAAGTTCATGTCCTTTGTAGGGACATGGATGAAGCTGGAAACCATCATTCTCAGCAAACTATCACAAGGACAAAAAACCAAACACCGCATGTTCTCACTCATAGGTGGGAATTGAACAATGAGAACACATGGACACAGGAAGGGGAACATCACACTCTGGGGACTGTTGTGGGGTGGGGGAGGGGGGAGGGACAGCATTAGGAGATATACCTAATGCTAAATGACGAGTTAATGGGTGCAGCACACCAACATGGCACATGTATACAGATGTAACAAGCCTGCATGTTGTGCACATGTACCCTAAAACTTAAAGTATAATAAAAAAAATCAATAAACTTTATACATTTTGGATTTGTTTATAGATATATACACCTTCATGCTTACCCATATATATGTAGCTATGTATTACAAACAAGGTCATCTCTCAACTGACAAACATGAACTGATTAATAGTAAAGAAAATGTTGAAAATGAATTTCACAGATACACATATTTCATTTAACTGTTTCTACATTTAATCTTTAGGCATATCAAATATTTTTTAAAAGAGATTTTACCATGGAATATATTAATATTTCTAGCAGAAACACAGATATTAATTATTGGGAAAAAGTCCCCCAAAATCTGGCCATAAACTGGCCCCAAAACTAGCCATAAACCGGCCCCAAAACTGGCCATAAACCAAATCTCCGCAGCACTGTGACATGTTCATGATGGCCATAATGCTCACCCTGGAAGGTTGTGGGTTTACCATAATGAGGGCAAGGAACACCTGGCCTGCCAGGGTGGAAAACTGCTTAAAGGCATTCTTAAGCCACAAACAATAGCTTGAGCTATCTGTGCCTTAAGGACATGCTCCTGCTGCAGTTAACTAGCCCAACTATTTCTTTAATTTGGCCCATCCCTTCATTTCCCATAAGGGACACTTTTAGTTAATTGAATATCTATAGAAACAATGCTAATGACTGGCTTGCTGTTAATAAATACATGGGTAAATCTGTTCGGGGCTCTCAGCTCTGAAGGCTGTGAGACCCCTGATTTCTTACTTCATACCTCTATATTTCTGTGTGTGTGTCTTTAATTCCTCTAGCGCAGCTGGGTTAGGATCTCCCCAACCTAGCTGGTCTCGGCAATTAACAAGTTTACCAAAGTTTCTTTAATGATATTCTCAGAAAATAACTATATTCTATATCCAGAAGTTCCACTCTGTTATAAAATATAAGAAGCAAATATATATCCTGTGACCAAAAATGCATTTATATCATCTCTAGGTTTATGTGTTTTAATACATTTATTTCTCAAATCTTTAAGATTTTGCATATACTAAACTGTTCATTTTTAATCTAGATGTGAAGCTTAAATGTTGGTGATGTCCATATGCAAAATCATTTTAATGACAACGTCATCATAAATATGCTGTAGGATGGGTGAAATTTTTAGATAGGACTATAGAGATCATAAAAAATCTATGTTTTATGTAGTATCAATAATTTAATTTTAAAGTACTGAAAACTAGATGAAATATGACGGATAAAATCTACAAGTTTGCATAAGTGTTTTACATTTAGTTTTTTACACATAAAATAATTACATAGTTAAGAATTTCTATTTAAAAAATAAGTGATGAAAATTATATAGAGATAAGAACATTCTTCTCTCTTTTATTTTTTTTTTTTTTTGAGACTGAGTTTCACTCTTGTTGCCCAGGCTGAAGTGCAATGGCAGGAACTCAGCACACCGCAACCTCCTCCTCCCAGGTTCAAGCAATTCTCCTGCCGCAGCCTCTCAAGTAGCTGAAATTACATGCACCTGCTACCATGCCAGGCTAATTTTTGTATTTTTAGTAGAGACGGGGTTTCACCATGTTGGCCAGGCTGGTCTTGAACTCCTGACCTCAGGTGATCTGCCCACCTCAGCCTCCCAAAGTGCTAGGTTTACAGGCGTGAGCCACAGTGCCCGGCCCCTAAAACATTCTACTTCTACTTTTTGACCTAATAAAAGAATAAAGTTTATTCATATTGCCGTACTATTGAATAGAAATACCCAACATGAAAATGAAATTGCATGATTGTAATAGAATACTCAAGTAGACATAAAAGGATGAAATATTCAAGGAAAACCAATTATTATCCTAGTCCATTATAAACTATTAGATCTCTAGCGTTCCATTATGTATGCACTTATTTTACTTGCTAATTTTATTTTTGAGCCTTGAAAATCTCATTTTGAACTTCAGATTCACATTAGACAGACATCTTAGCAGGCTTTATTTTTCCCCCAGTGGGTAGAATTTGGAAGACTGAGAAGATCCAAAAAAAGAAAACTAATTTTACATTTCAATTTTATGATATGCTTGAATATTTGTGAACTTTGTAATACAATTAGAACCATAAACCCATATGATTATTTGTCAAATATTTGGTATTCTTCTACCACTATAGTACACTATTATCCTGAGCATAGATAACTAAAGTTGCTTATAGCTTCTTTCCTGTGACATTTATTTTAGTTTAGATTATTCTAAATTCTACTTTCTTTTTTTATTATGTTTTTGTTCGAGTTAATATTTCATCCTCTATAGAAAGTTACATATATATTATTTCCCACACTTTTATATCTTCTAAACTTTGTATCAATTCTAACTCTACATTTTTCATATTTTGAAACTAAAAGGATGTCATTATTCTTACTGAGTCCCATCTTTAATTTTCTATTTTTTATTGCACATTATTAGCTTTATTTAAATTTTTTGCACATTTCTAAATAATTTCCCACCTTTTCATAGGCTCATGTTTTTTAAGATTTGTACTTCCCTTGAACAAGGTTATCTATTCCCTGATGGAATAGTACACAAGCAGAAAGTAAGAATGTATAACATGCATGTACCCATCTGCATGAAATACACAAAACCTAATAGCAGAAGCTAAGTAAACTGATTAAAGATATTACAAATTAAATTACCCTCATGGAATCCACCAAATGTCATTCAGCTTTATAGCTATAATTTATGGTGTTATTGGTTAATTAATAAGAATTAGTGAATATTCGTGAATACGAGCTGATAAATATGTACTATCACAGAATTTGAAGTGTCCTTTAGAGTATGATTAGATTTTTCTAATTCTACACAGGGAAAATAATTTTAATAAGACTAAAATAATGTGTCATAAAAGAATTGATAAATGAGACTATATCATATTTAATTAGTTGTTCAATAAAACACACACATAAACAGTATAAGGAAAAAAAGGGAGCACAGACTGGAAAACATTTTAGCATAATTATTTGTCAAAAAAACTGTAATCTAAAATAGATAAGAAACATCTATTAAAGTACAGGAAAATGGAGAAACAGCCAAGTATAAGCATCAACCATGAATGCGCATGTTATAATTTATCGGTGTTTGTTATTTTAGATTATAATTTTTTGACAAATAGTTATGCTAAAACAGTTTACAGAAGAGAAAATAGCAATGTGACTTTAAGAAAAACTTACAAATTTAAAAATAGGAGCATGTAAATTGAAATAATATTCTATATCCAATAGATTCAAAGAAGTTTTGTAATGTTGCACAGTGTCAAATGTTTACATTTTTGTGATTTAAAAAATTCTGTTGATCACGAGGACAGGAGATTGAGACCATCCTGGTTAACACGATGAAACCCCATCTCTACTAAAAATACAAAAAAAAAAAAAAAAAAAAAAAAAAAGAATTAGCCTGGCATGGTGGCAGGTTCCTGTAGTCTCAGCTACTTGGGAGGTTGAGGCAGGAGAGTGGCGTGAACCCGGGAGGCGGAGTTTGCAGTGAGCTGAGATTGCATCACTGCACTCCAGCCTGGGCAACAGAGTGAGACTCTGATTCAAAAAAATAAATAAATTCTGCTGCTTATCCCTGTACAAATGTACATCAAATGTACATTGGCAGACTCACTTTTAAAAACATTTAATCTTTCATAGCAAATTTGAATATGAACAAACTATGACCCATAAGTTCCTGTTCCATGTAACATCCTATAAAAGCACATACTCAGGAGATACGCACAATGATATTAATAGTATAATATTTGCATAAGTCAGGCATTGAATATATCTATAGTACAAAGGATAAACATTGTCTTATATATGTGCAATGGATTACTTTACAAAAAAAGAAACAGGCACAGGCTTCAATGTGAATGATTCTGTAAATCATACTAAGCATATTTCCAGAAAGATACACATAATACACTCCATTTATATGAAGTATAAGAATTATAAAAATTAAAAAAATATTAATTAAAAGCAATAAAATGTTCAACATAAAATTCAGAATATTTGATTTTGGAAGAGAGAAAGGAAAAATTAGTCATGTTAAAGAGAAAGTTTCTAAATTATATTTAATATTTTATTCTTTATTTGGCTGTTGGATTCAATTTCTTTACTTTTACTTATGCCATATATAATTACAGATATCATTTTATTAACATATATGTTACTGATATATACACATCTACATGTTAAAGAATGTTACTAAAATCAGTGCATATACACACCTAAGTTATGCAAGAATACATGTATTATATTTAAATATATGTTAAAAATATCAGAATAAAGGCAAAACTGCATATGTTCCTCAAAAGAAATTTCTTTTGAAAGAAATTATACATTCTATCACAATTTAGAAATTACAGAATTTCACACTGTCATGAGTTAACAATTTAAAGACCTTGAAGTATATTTTAAACCAGTTCCAGAAAAGAAATTCCTTTTTGGCTGAATACCACTATACAATTTGATAAGGTTAAAAAAGGCTAGTCATACTCTATTTAAAAATAAATCAGGCCAGTCTGAATTTATTAATGATAGATGGTCTGTCAGTAATATTTTTAGTCCAAAATCCATTTTGTTGCTTAGGAAACCTGGTTAACTTAGGAAAGTAGTTAAATAAGTGATAAAGTTTATGTAATCATGGACTAGAAAATGAGAAATGGAAAAAAAAAAAAGGAACTATTGGCAAGTAATACACAATGGATTATAACAATGTAGATAAGCAAGAAAACAACTTTATATTAAAAATAGAAACAAGATACATTGAAAAATTATCAGAGCAGAAAAGAAATTTCTAATCAGCATGTAATTTAGTCTTTTACTGCTTTCATGAAACTCACGTATTTTCATAACATTGCTAACTGATAAGCATAAAATAGAGCACAGAAACTTCTATATGGTATTTCATCTCATTCTTATACAGGAAATTAAGATTATAGGATTTTTATGCACATTACATTCAAATTTTCTCCTGAAAGAGCTAATAAAAATGTTATAGGTTGTAGAAATTAATTTATGGATGGTTCTGAAGGCAGAAAAGCTCTAAATTAACCTTGCTTGAAGGAGAACTTGATGTTCTTATTCATTAAGACTTCCAGCTGTGTTCAAGTAGAGTATGGTAGATACTCTTCTACTTTGAGATGAGGACAAACAGTGCAAGCCTCCTTTTCAAAGTTACTTATTCATTACTCTATTTCTCAAAGCAAAGGAACTCAGTAATTGCTAACCAATGATACTCAGAAATTTTGATCAGTAGGCTATATTTATAGCATGTTCCTTGTAAATCTGTAACCGTTTAATATATATGAAATCAGCGTTGCAGTCAAAGATGTAATTCATGGAAGCTTTTATTTTTGTAATTTAAATTTTCTTCTTGGTGGATCAGGCTAACAATCTATTCTACCAAGGAATGTGTTTGTCAAAATATAGTGTTTTATATAATACAAATTGATATGGATTTCCAAATTTGGGTTTCTATCATGTAGCATAATGCAGGCTTCAGTTCAAAATATTTCCTCTGTTTGTGGTAAGAAAAAATAAAATATTCTAGACTTTGGTTAAGAAAGTGGTGGAAATTTGCAAAAGGTTTACTCTTTCTCCATGGAAAAACTTTACTTACTCCCCAATTCTTTAATTGATTCAACCTATTTATATATAACTTAGAGCCTTATGTGCCAATTGTTGTGCCATTCACTGAATATAAAGCAGTCCAGAATACACACACGGTTCCTATCACCCAAAGTGTATACCGTAGTTGGTATGCCGCTGGGAAACATAATTTAAAAATTGCCTCATTTAGGGAGTATGTTTTTAAAAAATTCTGACTTCAAGACTATAAAAGAAACATGCGCTCCATAGGAAATTTCTAGAGCTGATAGGTAATTTCACTATGGTTACAACAAAAAAGTAAGCAAGCAATATTCAGCTACAAATTGAGACATGGCATACGAGCAAAATTAATAGAAAATAGAGTAAACCTTAAGATTGAAATAATAAAGTATTTTTGAGGAGGTAACTTTAAAATAGATTCTTAAAAGATGAAAAGAGCAATAGAGAAACCTAGGGAAATATCTCACAAGGAAAGAATAATCTTGTGTGAAGTCTTTAAAACACCGAGGCAGTGGCTATGTTTAAGAAAATGAATAGGCTAACACGGTGAAACCCCGTCTCTCCTAAAAATACAAAAAAAAAAAAAAAAAAAAAAAATTAGCTGGGCGTGGTGGCAGGCACCTGTAGTCTGAGCTACTCGGGAGGCTGAGGCCGGGGAATGGCGTGAACCCGGGAGGAGGAGCTTGCAGTGAGCTGAGATCCCGCTACTGCACTCCTACCTTGGCTACAAAGCGAGACTCCATCTCAATTAAAAAAAAAAAAAAAGTATAGACTGCTACAAATTAATTGGCATGGTATGTAGTAAAAGTTTTATTTTTGGCTGATATGAATTAGAAGATACTACTTTAAAAGGTGAAATAAAATCAAGATTGTAATTGGAATATTTTATGTGCTTTGATAAATATGTTTTGAGAACTTTCTTGTATAAGACATGCCAAATCTAAAATAAATCATGTAAAAAATTAAAAAAGAAAAAAAGAATAGTGGCCAGGTCAGATAGAATAAAATGGGCATGGGTAAGAATGTGAAATTTAAGTTATATAGATAAGTAGGCACTTGAACAGAAAGCAGCATTTAAATGAGTTTTAATTTTAATCTAAATACACAAGAAAGTAATTAGACATTTTTAACTAGAGTAACATGATCCTCTTGTTTAAAGATAGTTCTGTATGCCATGCAGAAAATGGGTTAGAGAGACATAAGAAGGCTGACAAGTTAAGAGAACTGCAATAAACAAGAATATATTTACTGGCATATACAGGGTAAGTGGCAGCAGTAAGTGCAGAGAAGTTGATAGATATAACTACAAATTTATATCACCTCTAGAGATTATATGGAGAGGAATGGAGAACGACGAGCTAAACATAACCTCAAGATTTTGGCTTGGGCAACTAAATGATTATGGTACCATTTACAGAGATAGGGAAATTGAGGATGTTAAAAGATTAAGAATAATAGCAAACATTGGGTTTGACAATATGAAATACATGTTTAATGTTTTAACAACAGCAGTTTCTGTGGAACATTTCAGCAAAGGTTGATAGATAAAAGAGATACAGCTATACAGAGCTCTTACATTGCTCAAGAGAAACAGAGAAACAACTTAGTAGTTGTAGTATTTGGAGATAAAGGAAGTGTTTTTAGTTCAGTTTTCTGCATTCTAGGTTAATATATGATGATGGTAATATGATACTGATGATTATAATGATGGTGATAATGATGGTAAAGCAGTTATTGTTATTACACAATTGATCACATATTGAGATTGCAGTTTTTAAGTTAAAAAAACACTGCATATAAATATTTTCACCCTTTCTGTAGGTTGTCCATTTATTCTGTTGCTTATTTCTTTTGCTGTGCAGAAACTTTTTAGTTTAAGTCTCATTTGTCTATATTTGGTTCTGTTGCATTGCTTTTGAAGTCTCTGTCATAAATTCTTTGCCTAGATAAATATTTGGAAGAGTTTTTCCTACAAAGTACTAATATGCAGACTCTGCAAGGAACTCAAACTCAACAAGAAAAAAAAATCTATTAAAAACTGGGCAAAGAACATGAACATTTTTCAGAAGAAATACAATGGCCAACACATGAAAAAATGCTTAATATCCCTAATCATAAGCGAAATGCAAATAAAAACCACACTGAGCTATCATCTTACACCAGTTAAAATGCCTTTTATTAAAAACTCAAAAAACAAATGTTGGTGTGGATGCAGAGAAAAGCGAATGCTCATACACTGTTCATGAGAGTGTAAATTAGTTCAGCCTCTAGGGAAAACAGTATGGAGATATCCCAAAGATATCTCTACTAATAGAGCTACCATTAGACCCAGCAAACACAACACTGGGTATCTAGTAGAATAAGGGAAATAAGTCATTTCATTAAAAAGACATCTGCACTTGTATGTTTATTACAGCACTATTCAAAATGGCAAAGTCATGGAACCAACCTAAGTGTCCACCAACAGTTGATCGGATACCCCATGGAAACTATGAAGCCATAAAAAAAGAACAAAAAGATATCCTTTGCAGCAACACAGATGTATTTGGAGGCCATTATCCTAAGCGAACTAACACAGCAGCAGAAAGTAATTACTGTGTGTTCTCACTTCTAAGTCAGAGCTGAACAGATGATACACATGGACATAAATACGGAGAAAACAGACTCTAGGGACTCAAAAGAGGGGAAGTAGCAAAGACGTATGAGTTAAAAACTAACCTTCTGGGTACAGAGTCCAATATTTGGTTCCTGAGTACACTAGTAGCCACAACCCCACTATTAAACATTTAATACCCTGGTAACAAACAAGAACATGTATCCTTTGAATAAAATAAAAATTAAATTGAAAAAATAAAAAATATAAAGAATGTTAAATAAATGTAAAATTTTAGCAAAACATATGGATATAATTTCTGAATTAAAAAAGAAACTCAATTGAAAGCATTTGGTTTTTGTTATAAAATATTTAAACTTAAAAAAAGTACATATAATATACCTCAAACCCTCATCTTCTCCCTCTTGAGAGAATCTTGTTTTCCTTTTCCTCCATTACTTACCAGAAATTGTTCAAAAATTAAGGGAAATTGTACTTTAAAATATTTTAGGGCTATTTAGAAAGTATAGCATTTATATAGTTATCTGGCATCATTTTATAATTTAATTGCAAATCCCTGTAGATCAGTAATATCTAAAATTTGAAATATCAGTGTCATTGGAGTTAAAAATATGTTGCATCTATGGAAGACTACTAAGTGAAAATGTGGTCCATGGGAAATCACCAGTGCTGATAGGTAATTTTACAATAATTATAATTGTTTTTCTTATTTATCTAATATGATGTTTACTTGAAAAAATAGTTGGCAGAATGTGTATCTTCTATAAAGCAGAGAATTGAATCTTTTGTTTTAAGGAACAATTTGTCTAAATGCGACACCATCTGTTCACACTGAATGAAATATAATCTGGCAAATCAGGGCAACCTTTGAATCATTACATTGTGCATTAACATACCAGTCGGTTCAAGTTCAAGATCCAAAAACAGTGATGTGTGTGCAATTTCATTATTACTCTGAGACGTGAGTTGACACTAAATCCGTCTCTGTCTTTTTGTGAAGTCTCATTATTACTATCTGTGAGTCTTGTTAAACATTAAATAGCAAGACTGAATTACCATCATGGTCACATACTGAAACTTTCTTCACACATGTTTGGCTATTATTTATTGTAGAGCTTTTCTCTTTTTTTGGTTGTTTTTTTTTTATTTTTCTAGTCTACCTATGAGTATGCTAAGGAATATAAAATAGAACTATAAATACTTAAAGTAGGATATTGACCAAGGAAGCCTTAATGTTTTCTCCAGCTTCCTGAATATAGACTTCTGATATCCATTTTCTCAGAGCATTTAATTTAGAAAACTTTCAACTGTAAATTTTTTCTCTGCCACTTTGAGATGTAAATCGTCTGCCAACCTCTTGCTGGTTTTACAATGAAGAATATCTTTCTTACGAACCAAGGAACCATTCCTTTGAAATGTAATCAAGTAAGAAAATGCCTATATTTCCCAGTTCTTGTGAGAGCTTAGGAACCTAACTTACAGTAGCACCAATGAGGGAACACAGATGACCTACTGACATTAACTAAACTCCATGCATTACCCTTCACTCTAGCCCTTCAAAATTCTCCCTCCTCTTGTTTTCCTGGCATTGAGTTCAATCTCTCTCCCTGATACAGTAGTCTTGACCCCTACTGTGATGTCTTGAATAAAGTCTTCCTTAACGCTACATAGTGCACTTTTTTTCTGAAAATATCAATAATCCATATCATCTATGACATTATTGTTAGGAAACCCACTATTTCAGTCCATACACATTCCTCCTACTTCCCAAAATACCTAAAGTGGTAATTTGTCAAATTTAGCTTATTAGGGGATTGGAGGGTATAAGGTAAAGAACACTTATATTATTCTTAAGGGCAGATAGTGTACTTATAGTACATTTATGTTTAATTTTTATGAAAAATGTTTTCTAGCTATAAATATATCTGGGATGTTAATATTTAAATGCATAAAATATGAATAAATGATTGAAGCACTAAATAAGTAATAAATTACACAAGATGATTTAATTCAATGCAGTTATGTACCATAGCTATAGGACTTAACTATACTTTTTAACTAACTACATGTAACACTTTGTGACACTCTATTTTTTTAATTTATTTATTTATTTTTAATTAATTTATTTTTTTTTACTAGCGCTCTCCCTACTCTCCCTGTCTTTCAAACTCTCACCTATAGGTTCTTATGGCAATGTTGACACTACCAGAATTTAAGGGTCTTGAAGACCATAATTATATTTACCTTTCTGTAACTCCTTTGGTAGGCAGATATTTAATAGATAAATTATTATATTGTACAATTAGTTCCTGATACAAATGTATTTATCTTCTTTGCCTGTATTGCATTTTTATAGTAAACTGTGGTTTATGTTACCTAGTACTGAATCACACAGATTATCAACAAAAATATATATAATATATATTATATATGTTGTAAAATATATATGTTGTAAAGTATATATTATATATGGTGTAATATATAGCATATGTCATAAAATATATATGTTGTAAAATATTATAAATATATAGCATATAAAAATATATACATAAAATATACATTATACATTAAAATATATATTATACATTTATGAAATATATGAAATAGATATATTTATGAAATATATATATCTAGGGATAGAAGTTATCCTTTGGAATTCTAAAGTAGCAAGTCACATATTAAAAAAATACCTTGACTATATTCAATAAGAAGTACAATAGCTAATCTTAATGTAATGTGTGATACCTGCCAGGCATTCTTGTAAGTGCTATATATTAATCAACTTATTTAAACTCCACAACAAACCTACGAAATGTTTCTATAATATAGAGGAATGAACTAAAGCCTGAGTCTTGATATAATTTCTCTGATTTCATATAGTTAGAAAGTGAAAGAGCCAGGACTTGAATTAAGATTCTCTCATTTAAAGTCACTAATTTTGGATTATATTATTGAACATTTAACTATTTAAAACTACTTCTCAGTTGGGTGTGGTGGCTCACACCTGTAATCCCAGCACTTTGTGAAGCCAATGTGGGCGGATTACCTGAGGTCAGGAGTTCAAGGCCAGCGTGGCCAACATGGTGAAACCCCTTCTCTACTAAAAAGGGAAAAAAAAAAAAATTAGCTGGGCGTGGTTGTGTGTGCCTGTAATCCCAGCTACTAGGGAGGCTGATATGGGAGACCCCTCTGAGCCCTGTAGGCAGAGTTTGCAGTGAGCTGAGATTGCACCACTGCACTCCAGCCTGGGCAACATAGCTAGACTCTGCTGTCTCAAAAACAAAGCAAACAAAACTATTTCTCTCAAGGAATTTAAACAAGTTACACTAAACTTAAAGCCAGTGAAAATAACAAAAGAAATCTATCTTTAGGTAGTGATATGGTTAGATTTTGTGTCCCCACACAAATCTCATCTTGAATTGTAATCCTCATAATCCCTATAATCTCCATATGTCAAGGGAGACCAGGTGGAGATAATTGAATCATGGGGATCGTTCCCCCCATGGTGTTATTGTGAGTAAGTTCCTATAAGATCTGATGGTTTTATAAGGGGCTCTTCCCTCTTCACTCAGCACTTCTTGCCGCCTTGTGAAGAAGGTCCTTGCTTCCCCTTTGCCTTCTGCCATGATTGGAAGTTTCCTGAGCCTTCCCCAGCCATGCTGAACTGTGATTCAGTTAAACCTCTTTTCTTTATAGGTTACTCAGTCTCGGGCAGTTCTTTATAGCAATATCAACACAGACTAATACAGGTAGGAAAGCAGTAAAGGATGTTAGCTCAACAAATACAGTACAAAGTGCTGACCCTGCAAGGGTCATTCAAAATATCCCCCTATTAAGAAAAATCACAGCCGCTCATCAGAAATGCACAGTCAACAACTTGTCCAAAGGTCACTGACCACCCTAATGTTGTCAGCGTGAGAACGGGAGATAGAGGACCAAGAATGGACAAACAACTAAGAAGCCATTTTGTTTCTGTGGTTCAAAAATATTCAATTGGCTGAATTGGGAAAACACATAACAATCCCAGCTACAAAACTGACCTCTCTTATACCTTTGCAGTAGTACCAAAAGATATGCCAACAGGTGTTTCTTACAAGAAGGCCTGCAAATAAGAGCTTTTGCCTCCAAACAGCAGCGTCACCAAAAGCAAGAAAGCGAGGGAGATCAAAAACAAAAACATAAAAAACCCTGCACATAAATGAAGTTTTCCTGCTGGGAAACATCAGACTCCTGATGGCTGGACTGTTAAAGAAATTTACATCAAATTATAACCAAGCTTAAGATCTAAAAGGATGATTCTAACAGCGGTCTGACTGATGATGAAACGCAAGCCGAAACTGTCTTATGGGCAAAATCCAGGTCTATGGTCAAGTTGAAAAAATAGAAAGTAAAAACAATCACATTAGAAACAATATAAAGTAAAAACAATGATACATGGAATGAAAATTCCAACTGAAATGATAGACTGAATGTCAGATATTTTAGAACTTATACATGTTCTTAAATTTTGAATGCAGCAATCATAACTTTCACAAAATTATTCTGAAATCTATACTTCAGTATGCTAAGAAACATATGCTTTCAGTCTATTTCTATGTGCGTTAATAATAATTTTCAACAGATAAGAATATTAAGTAGTGAGCCTATTCCCTGTGTATTTTGTACTTATGTTCACCTAAAAACTGGCATGTTTACCTAATTTATAAACAGCTTCTTAAAATGTCACATTAATAACACCTGTGTGGTAGTATCTGCATTGAGCAGCTATTGTAAATAAATATCCTACTTAGGTTACATCAACAGAATTTTGATGGCAAGACTGCTAGAGAGCCACAAGGGTAGAATCACTTATTTCATCCTCACTTTTCCTGGGGAATGTCATAATAACCTGAGTTGCTTTTTTTTAGATTTATAAGTATCTCAGTGCTCTCTGAAAATGACACTGTGATCATTTTTACTACCACATTGTTTAAAACAAGTTCTCTAAGTTTCCACTTGTCTGCAATGCTGGTTTATCTTATAATGGTTGTAGTAATTGAATGTAAATATTTATCATTTACTTGTTATATTTTAATACATTTAATATCGACAAAAGAGATTAAAGAATGGTTATAATGCTGATTTTTAAAATACTTTGCACAAAGGAATTCAAAAGCAATTCCAAAAATATAGACAACAAATTATGTAGTGCCAGTCTCAGGCAGAGATAAATGCAGTGTAAAGTCAAAATATGACTACTTTAAAGATCAACGTTATTTTGGTAGTATAAATTCTCTAGTAGTTAAAACTTTTCATGGCTCTAAAGTTATTTTTATTTTTAATGGAAACTTTTTAATCAATTATAACAAGATAAAACATTATAAAAGTTACAGTTAATACAAAAGTTATCATAACTGTGTAACTAACATTGAAATTTAGAAATAGAACATTACTAGCAACCTGTAATTGCTTCTTGTGCTCCACTCCAATCATCAAACCCCCATCCTGAACTCAAAACACTTTAAATTTTGCCTTTGCTTCAACTTAATGTAAATTAAGCTGTAATGTATGTAATATTTGTATCTGGCTGACTTTGCTCAAAGTTAGTTTTGAGAAATTCTTCCAAGTAATTGTCTAGTTTTTATTCACTTATGCCTATTGCTTGATTGTAAGCATTATATACTCTACCAGTTCTAGAGTAAATAAGTGTAGTGTGTTGTTTCAAATTTTTGAATATTGTGAATAGAACTATTTTGAACATCTTGTATGCATCATTTATTGAATATATGTGTTAGATGTTTCTGGATCAAAATGAATGTGTATGTTCTACTTTATAAGATACTGCCAAATAATTTTTAATGTGAATGTGCCAATTTATGTCAGTTGCTCCAAATGCATAACAGTATTTGCTATTTTCTGTTTTTTTTCCTTTATGCTCATTATGGTGGGTGTGCAGTGATAGCATCTTGTGGTTTCAATTTGCATTTTTTTAGTGAGAATGCAATTGACAGGTTTTCATATGTTTATTGACCATTTTAAAACCGTGTTTTATGAAGTTCATATTCAAAATTTTGGTCTATTTCCTGATTAGCTTAACTGCTTCTTTCTAATTGATTCCTTTTCATAGATGTCAGTGTTCCGTGCTATTTTCAAGTCCTTATCAGCTAATTCCAAAGCAATCACTGCAGATCTGAGTTCACAGTGCTTTTCTCTTTATTTTGGTCATAATAGTTTGGATGTGCTTAATAATTTTGTTCTAATGATAAATAGTGTGTTTTTTAAAGTCTTCAAATGATGTTACATTCTTGAGAGATGATATGTCCTTCCCTCTGCAGGGTAAGGAGTGTATTATTCCATTCTCACATAACTAATAAATACCCTAGACTGGGTAATTTATAAAGGAAAGAGATTTAATAGACTCACAGTTCCACATGGCTGAGGAGGCCTCACAATCACGGCGGCAGGCAAGAGAGCTTGTGTAGGGGAACTCCCATTTATAAAACCATCAGATCTCGTGAGACTTATTCACTACCATGAGAACATTACAGGAGAAACCACCTCCATGATTCAATTATGTTCACCTGACCCTGCCTTTGACAGGTGGAGATTATGACAATCAAGGTGAGCTTTGTGTCAAGACACAGCCAAACCGTATCAGGAAAATGAACGTTAATCACCTTAATCTAAATAGGGACTGTGCTCAGTCAATGCAGATTGAAGACCCAGGAAATTGTCTACGTTTGATTTCTACTTTCATCACCCATTTTTTAAACACTGGGTATAGTGTCTAGGCAGAACTCCTCCCCTAGTCAGTCCCTAATTCTAAAATATCTCTGTTTTAGAGTTCTCTCAATATTTTCACAAAATTGAGAGAATCCTGCGTAATTTTATATTGCTGAGCTGTAAAATTTCAGAATGGTGTATGCCCAGCATGCTGGTTCTCAAGTTCCCACCAAAACTTGCTCTTCGTTGCCGCTAGTTCTGTAATACAAAAGCCCAGTTCTGAAACATGTGTTCTTGCTCAAAGTTAACACATCCTCCAGAAGAAAAGTGAATGCAGATGTCAGCTCTCCTCTCTGAAGTTCTTTCATCTCTGGAATTTCAGCTCCTTCAGCTGTCATTGCCACTACAGATCTCTGACACCTTCAAAGAGATAATTTCTCTATTTGATTAATCTTCTAGTTTTCTTTGGTTGTAATGCTGACGTAATGCAAACGACTCTATTTTACAGAGAAGCAGAAGCTCTTAACCACAATGCAATTTTTAGAGTTGCATTTTATATATATGGTGTCTACATATACATACAGACCGTGGAATACTACTCAGCCATAAAAAGGAATAAAATAATAGTATTTGCAGAAACCTGAATGGAATTAGAGAGCATTATTCTAAGTGAAGTAACTCAGGAACGGAAACTAAACATGGTATGTTCTCACTTACAAGTGGTAGCTAAGTTATGACGATGCAAAGGCATAAGAATGATACAATGAACTTTGGAGACTTGTAGGGAACGGTGGGGGGATAAAAGACTACAGATTTGGTGCAGCATACACTGCTCAGGTGATGGGCGCACCAAAATCTCAGAAATCACCACTAAAAACTTATTCATGTAACAAAACACCACCCATTTCCCAAAAACGCATTGAAATAAAAAAGAGTGTATTTATATATGTGTGTCTATTCATGTGTTAATATCAAAAGATAGAGAATAAAAATGTCTTCAATTAAAATTACATTTAAACCTAAAATTTGGAGTTTGAAACCTTAAAGAGGAGAAACGTGAACATGTGTGTAGTACAGAGGCTCTAGATAGAGTTCCTCCATGTGCAAATTTTAAATAGTCTGTAATCTACATTTAATGGATATCTATTACGTGGCATGCACTTATATATATTCTACTTGACATTTCCAATAGGAAAATAGATATTCTATTCTATTCTACTCTTTCATAATCTCATCAGACAATTGCTATTTCTGGGAACAGATCTAAAATGGGAGAAAAAAAAGAGGAAGAAAATTAGTTGGTTTATCTCAGTTAGGGGAGATGGAGGAAGTAATGAAGTAGAAACAAAGTTCAAATCCTGAACGCAGACTGAAATAGAAATGTGCATATGTAGAAGTAGAAGAGAGAAGGAAAAGCAAATAAACCTATGGAATGAGAAAATAGATTTAGCTAAATGAAAAAAAAAGGAAAGAAAAAAACCCAGCCTCGTTCAATTAATTGAGTCTTTTGAATTTTTAAATAATATTTATGAAGTTATAAGCATTGATTTTCATGTTGACTTGAACCTGACGATGAACAAGTATATTGTGATTTTTTTATTCTACAATTTTAATTTAAAGTTTAATTTAACCTTTGCTAATAGTTTATTGCATTTTTAGTTTTACTGATAGAATTCTCTGACTTTCCTAGTCTTATTTTTCAAAAATTATAGCATTCTCAGATTTGGTGTGCTACTCATCTCTTCTGTTGATTATTAATAAATATATTATTGAATACTGCCTATAAATTATTTTCCACTTCAGGGCAAGTAAAACAAAACAAGTATGCCCTACTTTATCTTATAAATTGCAATCTATACAATCTTACATTGTTGCGACTTCCCACAATGTCAACAATTAATTTTGTTAGTTTCCCTGGATGAGTAGGACTATGTATTTATAGCAAGCTTTTTTTTTTTTTTTTTTTTTTTTTTTTTTTTTTTTTTTTTTTTTTTTTTTTTTTTTTTTTTTTTTTTTTTTTTTTTTTTTTTTTTTGAGACGGAGTCTCGTTCTGTTGCCCAGGCTGTAGTGCAGTGGTGCAATCTCGGCTCACTGCAAGCTCCACCTCCCGGGTTCACGCCATTCTCCTGCCTCAGCCTCCCAAGTAGCTGGGACTACAGGCGCCCGCCACCACGCCCGGCTAATTTTTTTGTATTTTTAGTAGAGACAGGGTTTCACCATGTTAGCCAGATGGTCTTGATCTCCTGACCTTGTGATCCGCCCGCCTCGGCCTCCCAAAGTGATGCGATTACAGGCGTGAGCCACCGTGCCCGGCCTTTATAGCAAGCTTTAGGCTATAAGAGTTAGAAACAAAATGCCTTGTTCTTCCTAATCAAATTCTGTTAGGCAAATGTTAAAGTATATTAAGGTATCTTTACAATCCATCAAGTATTTCCTTTTTCTTGTTAGAGTACACATCAGGGAGTAAACTTAGCCTCGTATGTATTTGAAAGAAGGTCTATTCAGCATTGATTGTTTTAGTTCCTCTAACTTACATATTAAAATGTTTAATGTATATCTCTACGGATGTAATGTACTTAAATTGAAGTTAGAACATCATTTTATATTATGAAATTATACATTTGAAACATAAACAAAGGATGCTTGATTTTAGTAATCTTACTAATATTTTTAAAAACCCTGATATAAAATCAATTCTTTACCATTATTGTGCATTATTTGGTGTTGAGAATAGAACATGTATTAGTCTTTTCAAGCTTCTGTAGGAAAATGCCTTAGACTAGATAATTTATAAGCAACAACAATTTATTGCTCACAATTATGAAGGATGGAAAGTCCAAGTTCAAGGTGACAGTAGATTCAGCGTAAATGAGGGTCTACCCTCCATTTTAAAGATGGTGCCTCATTGCTGTGTCCTCACATGGTGGAAGCAACAAACAAGCTCTCTCCAACATCTTTTATAAGGACGCTGATTCCATTACCTCCCACATCCTTTATCTCCCAGTATGATGGAACTGGAGATTAAGTTTCAGTACCTGTATTTTTAGAAGGCACAGCCATTTAGATCATAGCATAACATGTAAAAAATATTCACACTATATTTTACAGTGAAAACACTCATATGCACACATGAACAAAGTACATGATTTTGCTAATATTTTCATGAGAAGATCAATTGTGAAAAGTTGTAGATATACCATTTCAGAGTCAATATCTTCACTTTTTTTGTTTACAAACACTATAGAATACATTTAATAAATAGAACACATTTTCTCGACCTAAGAAGTCCAAAAGTGGGAGTGAAGTTGGGAAGAAGTGGTGGGGGCAAACCTGGAACATCCTTTCCTCCACCACTACACTGATTCGGCAATGAGCACAGAAATGTTTTCCTAAGAAATCCTGAAGATAATTGAAAGGCTCTTTCCCCAGCTGAACAGGACCAGATTTATCAAAGCCAGTGGGGAAGACTACGAACACCCTTTCACTGGAATCACTGCCCCAAGCATAGAATCATAAAATTGGAAAGACATCCCCTCATTCCCAGCTTCTCTCAGGGGAGGGAAAGAGTTGGTCCATACATCCAATGCCATAGATTCTTGCAGGAGGCTTTCTGGAGGACTGGCTTTTGTTTTGTGAGGCTTGGAATGCTGATGATAACAGCACAGTCAAGCCACATTGAAGAAAAAATAGATGGTGGCTTGTGCTGGCAGTCACCATAGCTCTTCCTCGCAGCTCAGCACAGTGTAAATGGAAGAAAATTCCTAGCTTCCAGCTTCTCCCCTGCGGAGGAGAGTAGATCCATGTGTCCAATGCCCCAGCTTCTCCAGAGGGACCCAAAGAACTGGCTTATATCCTGCCTGTCAAAGAGTACTGATGAATCTGACGTTAACTAGCTGCCTGGGGTGGAAGAGAGATGAGGTGTGAGCTATCATTCACCACAACTTCTCCCCCTAGGATCAGCACAAAGAGAATGAAAGAAAAACCCCAGCTCTCAGCTTCTCGCTGGGGAGGTAAAGAGTTGAATGGTGCATCCAATGATCCAAAATTTCTGGTAGCTGCCTAAGGAACTTGCTTTTATCTTACTATCCCATTGTACAGATAGGACCTAGCTTACCCTGTACACCTAGGGCCTGCAAAGAACAAAGAAATTGGATTGGAGTAGGACAGAGATTTGAGAGGCCCTCAGAATCTCTGGCTGGGCTGATTGATAGGAGTCTTCACCTATGCAAGACCATATATGCAAGACCATCAAGATTGGGGTATGTGGCTGCTTTGTCTAATGTAGAGACACCAACACAAAAAATCAATGAAGATGAAGAAATAGGCTAATATGCTTCAAGTAAAAAAGCAAGGTAAATCTCCTGACACCTACCCTAAAGAAATGCAGATGTACAATTTACCTGGTGAAGAATTCAAATTAACATAATAAAGATGCTCAGTGAGGTCAGGAAAACAATGCATGAGCAAATTCAGAATTTCAACAAAGAGATAGAAAGCATTTTTTTTTTAAAGGAAGAAGCAGGGCCAGTGAGGTGCCTCATACATGTAATACCAGTGCTTTGGAAGGCCACAGTAGGCTGGTCGCTTGAGGCCAGACCAGCATTGCCAACATCTAGTTCTAGATCATCCTGGCCATAATAGTGAAACCCAGTCCCTACTAAAAATACAAAAATTACCTGGGCTTGGTGGTGCACATCTGTAATCCCAGGTACTCAGGAGGCTGAGGCAGGAGAATTGCTTGAAACCAGGAGGCAAAGCTCACAGTGAACTGAGATCTTGTCACTGAACTTCAGCCTGGGTACCAGAGTGATACTCTGTCTCCAAACAATAATAATAATAATAATAAAGGAGCAAACAAACAATAGAGGTGAAGAATACAATAAATGAACTAAAAAAAATCACCTGAAAGACTCAAGAGCAGATTATATCAAGCAAGTAAAGGATCAGTGCACTCAAAGTTAGGTCATTTGAAATTATTCGGTCAAAAGAGCAACAGGTTAAAAAAAATTAAAAAGAAGGAAACTTAAGTAACTTATGGGGCACGATCAAGTTAACCACTGTGTGCATTATAGGATTTTCAGGAGAAGGAAGCGAGAAAGAAACAGAAAGATAATTTAAATAAATAATGACTGAAAACTTCCCAAATCTGGTGAAGAAAATAGACATCTAGATCTAAAAATTGCAAAATCAGATGAACCCAAATAAATGCACATAAAGATACATTATAATCAAATTGTCAAAAGTCAAAAGGTGAATTTTAAAGCAGCAAGAAGAAAATGATTTGTCATGCACCAAGTAATCTCTGTAAGACTATCAACAGATTTCTCAGAAAGAACATTTCACACTAGAAAGGAATAGATTATGTATTTGAAGTGCTGACAGAAAATGTAAAACTGCTAATCAGTAATACTATACCAGGCAAAACTGTCTTTTAAAAATGAAGGAGAGAAACAGTATTTGCCAGACAAACAAAAGTGAAGAAAGTTCATTACCACTAGATATGCCTTACAAGAAGTACTAAAGGGAGTTTTTCATGTTAAAATGAAAGGATGCTATACGGCAAGGTGGCAGCATAAAATATTTTCTATATATTTACTTTTTAAATGAGTATCATATTTCTTACTAATATTCATTAGTAAAGACAAATGTGTAGACTCTGTATATAGAATAATATAATGGTAAATTACTTTTAATCATAGTACAAAAGTTAAAAGACAAATTTTAAAAAAACTTTAACAATAATATGATACTATATATACAAAATAAATAGATGGAAACTGAAAATAGTGTAAAGTAGGGAGAGGAAGATAAGTAAGACTATTTTTGGTATGTTATGAATCTTAAGTTGTTATCAGCTTAAAATAGGCTCTTATAAATATATTGAGTTTCATAATAGTGAGAAATAAAATATGTATAGAAGATATACAAAATAGAAAGACATCAAAGCATATCAATATAAAACATCAGCCAACACAAAGGAAAACAGTGAGCGAGGAAAAGATGGCCAAAATAACTATAAGATTAACATAAAACTATTAACAAAATGGCAATAGTAAATCTTTCCTTATCAATAGTTACTTTAAATGTGAAGAGATTAAACTCCTCAATCAAAAGACAAAAAATAATGTCAGAATGAGAATAAAAAAGAAAAAAAAAAACAACTATGTAATGTCTACAAAAACAATCCCCTTAGGTTTAATGATACTCATAGACTGGAAGTAAAGGGATTAAAAAAGACAGTCCATGCAAATAGTAACTAAAAAAAGAGCAGAAGTGGCTATAACTGTATCAGACAAAATAGACTTTAAGTAAAAAGCTGTCACAAAAGACAAATAAGGAAATTATATAATGAAAAAAGGGCTGATTCACCAGGAACATGTAACAATTAAAAAATATATTTGGACCTAACATTATAACACCTAAGAATATAATACAAACATTAGCAGAACTAAAGGAAGAAATAAACAACAATATAATAATAGTAGGAGACTCAAATACCACTTTCAACAGTGAAGAAAAACATTCAGACAGGATATCAATGAGGTAATAGAGGATTTGAACAATACTAGACCAAATGGACCTGACAGACATATACAGGACACTCCAAGCAAAAACAGCAGAATACACATTGTTTTTAAGTACCCATAAAACATTACCAAGGATAGATCAAATGTGTTTGTTTATTAAACAAGTCTTAAATTTAAGAAGACTGAAATATTTTCAAGTACCATTTCTGACCACAATGAAATCTAGCTCAAAACCAGTAGCAGAAGGAAAACTGGATAATACATAAATATGTGAAAATTAAACACTCCACCCTTAAACCACCATTGGGTAAAATAAGAAATCAAAAGAGAAAATAGAAAATGTCTTGAGAAAACAAAAATGAAAATATAATATGCCAAAACCTATGGGATGCAGCACAGGCAATAATAAAATGGAACTTTACTGCTGTAAATTACATTAAAATGGAAGAAAAATCTCAAATAATCAATCTAATGTAACATATCAAGAAACTAGAAAAACAAGAACAAACTATGCCCAAAATTAGCAGAAGGAAGGTAATAATAAAGACATTTAAACATAAATGAACTAAAGAATAGAAAATATTTAAGAATTATTTTAAAATATAAATAAAATCCACAAAACTTTAGCTAGACTAGCTAAGACTAAAAGAGTAAAGACTCAAACAAAATCATAAATGAAAGAGAATACATTATTACTGATGCCACAGAAATAAAAAGGATCATAAGAGATTATTATGAACAATTACATGCCAACTAACTGAGTAACCTAGAAGAAATTTATAATTTGTAGAAACATACAACATATCAACACTGAATTATAAAAAAATAGAAAGTCTTAACAGACCTATAAGTAGTATGGAGATTCAATCAGTAATTTAAAACAAAACAAAACAAAACAAAAAACAAAAACCTCTCAATAAACTACCATGAGAGTGAACAGGCAACCTACAGAATGGGAGAAAATTTTTGCAATCTACTCATCTAACAAAGGGCTAATATCCAGAATCTACAGTGAACTCAAATGAATTTACAAGAAAAAAACAACCTCATCAACAAGTGGGCAAAGGATATGAACAGACACTTCTCAAAAGAAGACATTTATGCAGCCAAAAGACACATGAAAAAATGCTCATCATCACTGGCCATGAGAGAAATGCAAATCAAAACCACAATGAGATACCATCTCACACCAGTTAGAATGGCAACCATTAAAAAGTCAGCAAACAACAGGTGCTAGAGAGGATGTGGAGAAATAGGAACACCTTTACACTGTTGGTAGGACTGTAAACTAGTTCAACCATTGTGGAGGTCAGTGTGGCGATTCCTCAGGGATCTAGAACTAGAAATACCATTTGACCCAGCCATCCCATTACTGGGTATATACCCAAAGGATTATAAAACATGCTGCTGTGAAGACACATGCACACATATGTTTATTGCAGCACTATTCACAACAGCAAAGACTTGGAATCAACCCAAATGTCCAACAATGATAGACTGGATTAAGAAAATGTGGCACATATACACCATGGAATACTAGGCAGCCATAAAAAGTGATGAGTTCATGTCCTTTGTAGCGACATGGATGAAACTGGAAACCATCATTCTCAGCAAACTATGCTTTATTGCAGTACTATTCACAGTACCCAAGACATGGGAACAACCTAAATGACCACCAAAGGATGAATGAATAAAAGAGATAGGCATACACATACAAGGAAATACTATTTTAAAATATGTGATAACATGGATGTCATTTAAAAATGATATTTGATTCTTTTATGTTATGTTATTCTGGTATGAAGAAGGTAATTCTGTAATATATAACAACATGGGTGAAACTTGAGGTCATCCTGCTAAGTGAAATAAGCTAGTCCAAGGACAAATTCTGCATGCTTCCTCTTATATAAGGTATCTAAAATAATCAAATTTATAGAATCAGATTGTGAAAATGTGGGTTCCAGGGGAGAGATGTAAAGGAAAATTGGGAGTTGCTAACTTATGCTAAAATAATGCTTAATTGGCACACAGTTTCAGTTAAGCTACATGAATAATTCTAGAGATCTGCTGCCAACATTGTACGTGTAGTGAACAATACTGCATTGCTTACTTAAAATTTTCTTAAGAGGATAAGCCTCAGGTGATGTGTTATTACCACAATAAAATTAAATAAAATAAGTCCCACAGTTTGTATTGTGACACACGTATATAATTATAATAATGTGCAACTACAGAATTTTGTTTCTTGAATTTCTAGTTATTGTTGATTTTAGAAATATGTTTTATGAGTTAAGAAACAGTGAGTTATTATATGTTATTGCTTAAAGTTTTATATTTTATATATAAATGAATACTAACTGTGCTGTAGAATTCTTAATGGTGAATCATGCATTTTCCCAGTATAAGTAACAGTCTGCAAAGTTGAAAATTCCCAAATTTTTAATTCCAGAATCTGTTTTAAAAACATATTTCTCATATAAGAATGTGTTTTCCTTTCCATAGTAAAAATGATATTTATAACTACAAGGTTTTTATGCATACACAAAAATAAAATCTATATCCACATATATTATACTCACTGATAATTTTTATCAAATGTTTCTAATATTCCTCCTGAAGAAAAACAAAGAAATTCAGAAATGTTAAGACAACGAACTAGTTGCTTTTTTATTTTTTATGGGCTCTTGAAATGCAATACATTTAGTTTATGCCTCAATAAGTGGCAGCGCCCTGATTGCCTTGCAAAGCTGTCCTATAGGCTAATGGTCATAAGACTAACCCAAACATAATCCTTCAATAAGGACAATTTCTATATTAGTTCTTAGTGACTATCAGTGTAGTGAGTTGAACAGTGTCCCTCCAAAATTCACATCTACTTAGAGCCTCAGAATATGATCTTATTTAAAATATGATCTAATTAGATGTAATTAGTTGAAAATCTCAGATAAACTATCCTAGCTTTAGAGTGGGCCCTAATCCAAGGACAGATATTCATATAAAAAGAGAAGACACAGATGTTCAGAGGGAAGAAGGCCATGTAAGGATGGACATGGGGCTTGAAGCTGTGCTGTCACAAGCTAAGGAATGCCCGAGCCAACAGAAGCTGGAAGAAGCAAAAAGGGATTCTTCCCAAGAGCCTACAAACACTTTGATTTCATACTTCCAGCCTCCTGGCCCGTAAGACAACAAATTTTTGTTGTCTTAAAATATACAATTTGTGGTACTTTGGTGTGCCCCCAAACTCAGGAAAACTAATACAATTACTTTGTATGGTAACGTTATAAGAGATACGCTACAGCGCTGTTTGCTTGGAGTTAATTTAAAAACTTACCCAGCCAGTGTATAATAGAAAGGGGATCCAGTCATGCACAAATAAAGAGAAAACATAGCCTGCCAACAGATGTCAGAGCTAATACCAGCGGGACTGAAAAACGAGATATGTGTTTGTACAGTCATGTATTCAATCACAAATATTCATAAAATACATATTTCCAAGAACTTAGTATGTGCCAGGTGATATACTAAGCACTGAGGATATAAAAGCCATAAAAATAAAGTAAAAAGCCTCAGCTCTTAAGGTCTTCAGGAGTCTTCAGTCTATCCAAAAAAGGAAAAATACATATTTTGATGCATATTATAAACTACTACGAAAACCGTAGGCACTGAATGTTATTGGAATATATAAGAGTCTTCAAGTCCGTCTGGATTATTGGTTCTTAACTAGCATTGATATCACCCAGGGAGTATATATATATATATATATATATATATATATATATATACACACATACTTGGTTTCCTTCCTATTAAATGCCAACTTACCTGTTTTCTTTTTTGTTCGCTTGTTTACATTTGTTTGTAGCCTTCTTAGTTGACTCTAATGATAGAACTTTGAAATTCTATTGGAATGCTGGCTTTTTAGACTAGTGCTCTTTTCACTTCATGGCAATTTGGTGAGAAAAATGGTTATTATTCTCTCATGATATATGATGTGTTGTGCCTGGATGCGTGGGGTGTTGGCTGGCAGCTGCTCCCATGGCCAGTTTGACATGGCATGGCCTGGAGGAGTGCAGTGGCTGAACCCACAAATAACTCAATTGTATAATCTAGACGAATAATCTGTCCTCTTAACATTCAAATGAAGTTGACTCAAATCCTATACCACTTATGCTGAGAACCCCATGTCTTTCTAGTTTCATTAAGTATCCAGGAGAAGGGGCCTATCCTTTTTATTATTCACACGGGTCCAGACTTTTGGCTTCAGGTCTTTCACTCTCTTAATATTTTCACCACCCCCAACATACATTGTCCTACCTTTACAATATAAAACCATTTCTTCAATCTCCTCACAAAACATTTCTGTGGATAGCATACTCTTGTCATTTTTTTAATCTCCTCCTTTTCTGTCTCTCTGTCTTTGTCTATTAAACACATGTACACCTACTCAGTGCGCATCACACACATATTTGTTATTTAGTTTTATTCGGAAATGAGCTTAGAAGGAAATGCCAAAAAGAATATGCCAACTATTGGGGGGTATAAAGATACAGCAAATCATTGATATATTTGTTCAAAGGCTCATTGACATTTTTTTTTCCTTTTAGTTTTTTCCTTGACAAGAATGAAAAACTTCATTACCACCCTCATTAAATTCATTAGCTCTCTGAAATGCACCAGCTTCTATGGAGAGCTTCTAACAACTTCTCCAAATGTAACTGGAGCACTGATCTTGTACATGACGACGAGTTCTCTTACGGGCCTATTTCTTCAATGTTAGCTCAGTCTCAGGTTGTAGGCTTATGAATATTCTTTCAGTCTTCAATTTTAAAGATATGAAAGTTAAATAAGAGAAAATGTGCCTGTATTTCTTATGCATGTCTCTAAATCATTCATCCATGTTACCAGAAGCATAACAAGTTAACTAACTGTGCCAACATTTGCCACCTGATTTCACTTTCAGAATAAGTTTTCCTACTTTTTGTAAAACATGTCATATCACCATATCAGCTTATTCAAAGACATCTGTGAAGGGACTATACCATGTACTATGTTCTCTTTTTAAAATCTTTTTTTTTTTTTTTTTTTTGAGACAGAGTCTCACTCTGTTGCCCAGGCTGGAGTGCAGTGGCGCGATCTCGGCTCACTGCAAGCTCTGCCTCCCGGGTTCACGCTATTCTCTTGCCACAGCCTCCCGAGTAGCTGGGACTACAGCTGCCTGCCACCACGTCCCGCTAATTTTTTGTATTTTTTAGTACAGACGGGGTTTCACCATGTTAGCCAGGATGGTCTTGATCTCCTGACCTCATGATCCACCCGCCTCGGCCTCCCTAAGTGCTGGGATTACAGGCGTGAGTCACCACACCCCGCTGAAATCTTTCAATTATGGTTTTCTTTAGTGTCTCGTATAGCTAGACTATACTTGGCATTTTACAAACATTAGTTGCTCATTGCTCTCTTCTGACCAAATCAAAAAAATTATAGGGAATTGTAAAATAAATTTTGAGAAGTAAATTTATGTCAAGTAACCTATAAAACTGAGAACCAAAACTATTCAGACTCGATGCTATAGAAGGAAAAAGTCATCTTAGCATTTCTAAATACAGCATGCAAATGGGTATTATAAAGCCGCATATACAAAATCTTCTAGAAGTCAGTAAATTGGCAGTGATATTGTTGAAGTCAATCAGGTGTGGACTAATGAATGCCAGGTCTTGGTTGATGGAAATAAAAATAAAAGAGAATGTTTGACTCTGAGAGTCCTTTGGAAGTAAAAATAAATATAAGTGATTGAATAACCTGTTAGAGTTAAAGATAACATCAACATTTTGAAGCCAGGAACAAGAAGGAGATGAGTAATGTCAACACCAGAAATTGGAAAAATAGTAAATTTTGAGAGCATCCTATAAAATTAGTGTTATAATTTCTGAGGTTGTGATGAAACATTCAAATAAAAATCTCCTAAAGATAGTTGTATGCATATAAGTGAATTAGACGTGGGTGTTACAGATGTCGTGATTAAAATTATATGAAATATGGGGCACTAATTTATAATGAGAAATCTGAAATTCAGCTTCCTACATTACCCAAAGTTTGAAAGTTTTTCAGTGAAAAAGAGAGGGAAAAAAAGAAGATTGGGGGAACCAATGAGCTGTAAGAAGATAAAAGCAGAGCCAAGAGAGAAGACAAAGAGAGAGTTTAAGGAAAAAAAAAAAAAAGGAAGAAGATTCACCATCTAAATTCCATAAGTGGGGAAGAAATAGAGGAATAAGAGGAATTATGGAGGATCCCTAATCAAAGGTGTTGTCTTTTAAAGAACAATCATAACATCAAGGGCAGAATCCACAGGTGTTAAAAGGAATCAGGAGAAAGAAAATAGACACAATTGCATAAAATGATTTCATAAAAAGTGATTGATGGTTAAATAGAAAAACAATATTTCAGAGAAAACAGCAGGATCAAATGTGTGCATTTTCTATGTTGCTTTCCACTTGGAATTCTTGAGGATCTTATGAGTTGGGGAAAGCATATAATTATAGTGGTCATTAATTCCTCTATTTATAAAAGGTTGTTAAAATACCAGGATTCTCTACCTCATAGAATAATGGGAGAACATGATTATATAAATAAATGATAGAGAAAAGCCCTATAAAATGTATGAAATGTTATATCCATGACTATCCACATTATTAATAACTAGCTACAATATAATTACCTCTTTTATTTTGGGGGATAAAATACAGCATTACTGCATTGCTCTCTTCATCAAGCATCACTAAAATGTAATAGAAAATGGAATCCAGATTGCTCTGGTAGACGTGTTCTTTGCTTGCGCAGTGTCTCTTTAAGGACCAGAGGCCCTGTAGCTACAGCCACGAGCTGCATAATAACTGCTGTCAATGACAGACCACATTTATAACAGTGGTTTCATAAGCTTATTATACTGTATTTTTACTGTATCTTTTCTATGTTTAGATATGTTTATACAAACAAATACCATTGTGTTCCAATTGCCTACAATATTCAGTACAGTCACATGGCATACAGGTTTGTAGCCTGGGAGCAATAGGCTGTACCGTGTAGCCCAGACATATAGTAGGCCATATCATCTAGGTTTGTGTAACTATATGATATTGGCACAATAAAATAACCTAATGGCACAATGAAATAACCTAATGACACATTGCTCAGAACAGATATCCATCATCAAGTGAGACATGACTTTGTCTCCATCCTAAATATCATCAGTTCACACCTGAATTACTCCAAGTCCTCTAACTGATCTCCGTGCTTTGCTTCTTACTTCTCAGTCTATCTGCAATTTAGTCTCAACAGAGCGGCCAAAGTGATCCTTTCTAAATGTAAGTTGGATTATGTCACTCCTTTGCTCAAAATCTTCCAAAATCCACATATTTCATTCGGAATAAAAGTCAAGACCACAAATGATTTACAATTTCGGACCTCATCTCCCCACCCTCCAATTTTAACCACACTAGCCTTCCTGCAACTTCTCTAAAGTGTCAGAGAGGTTCCTATGTTAGCCCTGGCAGGGAATGCCACTCTCCTAGATAAATCTGCATGATAAGCCCCACATTCCATGTAAGGCTTGCTCTAGTATCACCTTCTCAGTGAGTACTACCCTAGGAACCATACTTAGAGTAGCAACCCCCAATACCCTAAATCTCAGCTCTCCCAATCTCTTTTACTTTATTATACTCTATCTTTTTGGCAAAGTATGCATAGCCTTCTAAAATATTATATAATGTACTTACTTATATGCTTATTATTCATACTTATTTTGTTTCTTTAGAATATAAGCTCCTTGAGAACAGAAATTTTTCTTTCCTTGTTGCTAATGTGTCTGTAGCAGAGTATTCTGGCTCATTGTTGGTATTCACTAAATATTGGTTATACGTAGTCTTTGAACTGCTAGTGGAGTATTTCCTACCAACTCCTTCTACCACTTTCCAGTGGTGAAAGTAGTGGAGAGAACTGGGTTATCTTAAGAAAAGAGGACAGGAATTTATTACTCTTTAATTAATAACTCATGTGGTGGTATTTGTCACTTTTGTTGTTTTTATTTTTAGCATTCATTTGAACATGAATCATAAAGACAAGGTTTGATTCTGAAAGTAGATGTATATTCCACCATGTATAGAAAACCTCCTAGAAAATAAAGACAACCCAAAGATAGGAGTAAGCTGAGAAGCTGAAGGAAAGAGAGGAAAATGTAGGTATATAGTAATATATTTTTAATGTCAGAGTATAATTTTTCTATACTCTAATTCATCATCTTTTCAAAACACTAATATTAACCATTTTTTACTCTCAACAGATTCATTCAGGTTTCAAGCAATTATATCCCCAAATCTTTTACTAACACTGTGGAAGTTCAATTGCTTTGTTGCTGTGGTTTTGTCATAGCTGCTCTGACAGTTAGTCTTAATGTATCTAGACAATTTACTTTGATACATAAATTAATTATAAAAATCATGTCTAATTGATTCCATACTCCTGGTAAAATTTCAAATGGCCCTAATAGTTCGTTAAAATAGTGTCATATGCTGTTTAGATATTTCAAACTCAAAATTTTTTCTTAATCTGGAACACGTGCAAACAGGTTTCTGATCTTATTTGCATACGTTTGAAAATCTATCAACTTTTCCTTAGTGTCTTCATTTAGGAAAAAACAAAACAGCTAACCTTCACTCATTTTATATCTAAATATGCCCATGATGACCTATTTCCTGTACTATGAAATCTGTGATTTTTATCTTGACACTTATTCCTTTTAAATTCACATTTTGTTTGCTCTGAAGTAACATGAACGAATCTTAACTTCCCATTTTCTAAAGTGTGCAGGAGCTTTTGAATTCATATTACCCTAAATCTCATGCTTGCCTTCTCATTTATCTCAGATTTGCTTTTAGCATCCAATCCATTTCATGACCCAGTTTAAAATGCCTATCTCTCTGAAATATATAGAGAGATCTGCAATCTCAATTAATTTCACTCCTTACTGATCTGCCCCTTTGTACTATGTTACAAATATTTCTTGTAGGAGAAAATTTTCTGTCACATCTACTAATTAATATCATTATCTTCTGTTTTATTAGCATTTGGGGTCCTTGAAACTCAGTACAATTTAGCTTTTAATGTATTTTACCAAAAATTATCCTCTATGCAACTGCGTTTATAGTTTGCTTCATAAATTAAGAACTCCTTAAAGTACAAATGTCCTATAATTTATAAATTATTTGTAATATTAACTATTTGCTATTATACATGTACATTCAATGACGATGTACACAATTCACTCTGAAGTTCACTGTGTTAACAACAGAGGAGATGTTGGTATTGGTAGAGGTATTGTTTTTACAGCTTATGGATGTGATTTTGTCTTAGCATCTTTGATAGTTATAACTGCATTAGTCCACATGTCTCTAAATATCTTTGAGAGTTCTAATTGCATTAGTTCACATATCTCTAAATATCTATTACTTCTTGTCATAGCTTTTCAGATGCATTGCTTTTTCTATATTTTTTCATAATATATGTTCTAATTTATGAGATTGCTCTAAAGTAAAAAAAGAAAATTAAGTAGTATAATTGTAAAATTATTACAAATGTATGCATACATATTAATACACTTTTATTAACTAAACATACTTTTTCTACCAAATGTAAACCCTAAGAGGACCTATTATTACTATGAATAGTAATGGATTTGGTATTCAGAGGTGTAGTTTTAATAAGAAAAACAAGACATCCAAGCCTCACCTGATGGACATCCAAGCCTCACCTGATGGCTTACCTGAAGGGATACCACTCAATAAGGACAAAAGGGTGAGAAAAAGTGTGAGAAGTCCTTATAAGCTAACCTCTGCTACCCTACTCAATACTATTGGCGAGGGTAAAACATTGTTTTGAGTCTGGAAGATCCTTTGAATAATTGAATATACAGGTATTATTAAAAAGGAAAAAACTGGATGTTGAATGTTGAAACTTCATACTCCTTCTACCTTACACTCCTACCTCCCTATTCTTTCAAAACTCTAGAAGGTAGACGTAACTCTGGACAGGAGATTGGAGCCTTTTTCTATGAAAAATTTGGTTTGTCAAGAAGAAAGACTCAAAAATGCTGGAATGAGGAATCATCCAATAATCACCCCACTCAGATCAGCCTACAGTGAATTCCAAGTTCACCATGCTTAATCCTAGGTTCAAAATTTGAGGTCAAGGTTTTGTTTAAAAATGTTTTTACTCTTACATATAAACTGAACGTAAAAAGTTATCAGATATCTAAAGAAAGCTTCTAATCTGAATAACAAAGAGCAAAATAATTAGAAAACAAGCCAATTAGTGGAAACAAATTATGCAGGCATTAAAAACTATTTTAATGTCTTCAGAATTGTACACAAAGATATAGCAACCCTGATATCATAATACATAAAATTAGAATTAAAATGAACTCATGGAATTTAAAAGATGATGATAGAAAAGAACATGCAATAAAAGTTAATAATATATATATAAATAAAGTTGATAATAAAGTTGAAGAATTCAAAAAATTGAACACAAAGAAGATTTGAGATAAAGGTAATTAAATTAGATAATTGCAGTATAAAATCCTCTTCCAAATAAAGAGTTTACAGAGAAAATAGAGTGGAAAAAATTATAAGCATTTTTTTTAGAACCAAAGAATGACTATTTTCAGATGAAAAGACACCACTCTAAGTGATTACCACATTCTATGAAAATAAATTCATATCAGGTTACATTCAAAAGCACATGTTTGTGGACTATCAGAGCACTATGAACAATGAGAAGAATCAAAAGCTTCTAGAGAAAATATAAAAGATAAATATCAGATAAAAGATCAGCTCTCAGAATGGCTTGAAATTTCTCAGTAGCATCTCTGGAAGCAAAAAAAAAAAAATGCAATGAGGCAATAGCTAAAAGACTTTGATGGAAAATAATTACCAACCTGAAAATGTTACACTCAGAAAATTATGTATAATGGTAGAATACAAATATTTTCAGACATTTAAGATCGCCATATATTTTTCTCCCAAGGAACAGTTTTAAATATGTTATTGGAAGATGTGTACCTCAAGTAAGACAGTACACCAAGAAAGAAACATAAATTACATAACCTGAAAAATAAAAAAATAACAGAAAAATGAGTAAAATTCCCAAGAGGATGATGAATTGAGATACCAGGCTGAGCCTTCACACCAGACATGAAGATCAACCAGTTTGTACTGGAGAAGTGTGACCAAGAAGATAGTTAATTTGAAGACAAAGATGTGCAGTACTGTTATATCATATTTTTACCCTGAGGATCAAATCACCAGGTGCGCCAGGCCAAGATTCCTGTCTGCACCATGAATTAATAATGTCCCAATCCCTCTCTTTACACGACTGCCTAAATCACCTGAGGTCATTTATTACTTCCCCTAGAAACATCTGCTTTTCCTTCTCCAGAGAGCTGAAGGTGGGCCATCATGAAGTTAGAGGCAAAAGATACAAGGAAACTCATTTTCACTGATCAGATCTTTTCATTCATTAAGGGCACTAAAAAAAATTAGACCAAACTACAGCCCTGCTGAATGTTCTGACTATGGTAAAGCCTATTATTTTGTTGTTATTTTTCCTGTGTTTGCTTTTAACAAGAAATATATCTAGCATTTACCATGTGCAAGGCTCTATTATGCATAATTTTGAAAAAAAAATAACTTTTCTGAGCTTATACTTTCTCATCTTTGAAATAAGAATAATTGAGCTCTTAATGCATAGGCTTTTGTTTTATTAGTTATAAATATATATATTAAATTATCATCATACAATGCTATTATACATAATTATTATATGAAACTAAAACCTGATCATAGCATTTTTCTCCTTGAAACACTTCAAAATCTCCTCTGCAATTACTTCCACCCCACTCCACCATACACAAGCTCGTCATGCAAGAACCTCCATGCTGTGAATTTTGATATTTCTCCCAAGACATCTCCTGCTGCTGGCTGATCATACATGACTCACAGGAAAGGCTACATCAATTTTTCTGGAATGTCATTACCTTCCCTTCTATCCCCATAAGCAGCAATCATGCCTTTTAAATTCAGGAGAAATGTCCTCATTTACAGACATCCCTCTTATGCCCATATGCACTCAAGTTGGGAGAGATACATGCAGGAGTTCTCATATGCCCTTTACATACTCGGCTCCTACACCTAGGGCATCATCTTGTAGTTACCTGTTTTTGCCATAAGACAGAGCTTCTTAAAATCTGAAGGATTGTCTGTTCTTTGTAGTTTTCTCTTTTCACTTTTTGGTTGACTTCAACGTATATTTATCCGGTGTCTCCTGTGTACCGGGCTCTTTTCCAATTATTAATATTTTTTAAGTGTTGTATTTGTTGTGAAAAATTTATCCAAGTGTTTTCTTTAAAACAGTACTTGTCAAAGTCCTTTCTCTGTTTACTGTCTAACTGGATGCTGTTCAAATCTTCTTGCAGATCTGGAGCTGAAGGTCAATTGATATATTCCAGCAAGAATCACTGTATAATCAATTATTTCTATCTTCCTTTATGTAATACCCAAGTATATACAAATAAAGTACATACAACTTTAAATCTCAGAATACTTTTTTGCTTTTGGTTCTATAGCTGAGCATTTGGATTTATTAATGGACTCTAAAAATTTTCAGTGTGTAAGGTACTATTTCATACTCTCAGAATTGCTATTTTGAACAGTCTTTTGCCAGAAGCTGCAGCCTCTGGATAAATAGAGAGCAGAGATTCTTATATATTGATAAATATATGAATAAACTTGGGGTCTTATTAAAAGGCAGATTCAGAATTACATCTATGATAGGGCCTGAGGTTCTAAGACTCTAACTTACTTCAGTTGATGCTTATGCTTACTGTCTGCAGAAAGGAGCTGAAGTGGCCAGGGTCTAGTGGAGAGATCAGTGGGTTGAGGCACAAGAGTAGTGGAGGTGGTGATGGTGACCCAGATACCTTCAAAGGTAAAATTTTTCCATTAGAGCAACAGAACTACAAAATTCTGGTACTAAAATGTGAATTTCTTAGCCAATAGGGAAGCCATTGATGAAGGGATTCTATAACTCTAAATGTCTTCAAGAAAACTAAAATATTCTTTCTATAATAATAATAACCTCACCATTAATTGCTTACTTTTATTGAATATCTGTTTTATACTCACTGAGTAATATGGCACATTAAGTATATCGTATGTATTTCTGATTTTATGCTATTAATACCCTTCTTTTACGAATGAGAAAACTGAGGCATGAAGATGCTAAGTAACTTGCCTTAAAATCAACAAGGTTTACCCTGTGATTTGAACCCAGTGGATCTGACTACTGTGGTGATATTCTTAACAAAGTTCTACACATTACAGAATTTAGAGTCTAAATATGAGTAGGACATATGAAACAAAGGTAGTCATAATCCAACCCAAAAGGGAAATAATTGTTACAAATTTAACTCATTCTAACCATTGGTTGTTAATCAATTTTAGGTTCTGTTGTTTTCATTTCTTCCTTGGAAGGTCTTTATCATTTTTTAAATAGGAAGTTCAAGCTTATTATTGCAAAGATGCCAGCCATATGGCATTAAATCAGAAGTCTCATGAATTATTTGGAAGCTTCTTTTGATCTCGCTTGTGAAAACAGCATGATCTCATTTTGTGTCAATCCTCTGAATTTATTTTGGAATCTTAACCTATTTAGAATAACTTTTTTTTGTTGTTTTCTTGGTTTTAAATGTCAGTTTAAAAGGCCCTAAAATTCTTGATATTTGACACTTGGAAAAACTGATTTTAGCTTTGGCAAAATAGACACAATTAAAAATGGAAATATCCATTAGATTGTTTGTGAATCATGTTTCCTCAGAAAAGGCAAAATATTTTACTCTGCATTAATAAAAAAACAGCCCCTAACAAGGGAAGTGATGTCCTATTATATCCTCAGCTTAGTGAGGCATTACCTAGAGTGTTATATTCTACTGGGACCACACACTTTCAAAGGGTCACTTGAAAACTGAAAACTTCCCAAGGTAAGTGATGACAAAAGGATTAGAAACCTGTCATATTAAATGTGCTTGTAAGCACACACAACCTTTAAAGTGAAAATATAAATGGGACAGGATAGCTGTTTATAAATTTTTGAAGTGCAGTTGATTATGTCAAAGAATTAATGACTTTCCTTGTGGCCTCAGAATAACAGAATAGGAATGAATGCATGAAAGCTGAAGTTGGTTTGATTTATGACCATTTAAGAAAGACAACCTCCCCCTCAAAATTAAAGCTGCCAAAGCACTCATATATGAATTATTCTGGTGAGCCACCGATTCATTCACTCATCCATGGACCATTTTCTGAAGCCGTCTCTGCAGCAAGCACTGTTCCAGCATGAACACAAAAAGCTACTTTCATTGGGACTTGAACCTAATATAAAGAAGGGAGGGAAGAGCGTAAATGCACCGAAGGAAATAGGTAATATGATAAAAATGCCTGGGGAAGAATAGAACTATTGTGAACAGGATGGCCAGGAAAGGCTTGATATATGAGCTGAGAGAGAATATATGAGGAATTACTCATGTGCTATGGACTGAATTGTCCCATCCCTCTAAATTCACATGCTGAAGCCCTAATTGTTCATGTGAAGGTATTTGAAGATGGAAACTTTGGAAACTGATTATGTTTAGATGAGAACAAAAGAGTGAGGGCCCTCCTGATGAGAGCAGTGTCCTTATAAGACACTACTTGCTTATAAGCTTACTTTCTCTCTTCTCTGTGTGAGTACATATCTAGAAGGTGACTGCCTGCAAGCTAGAAGGAGAGCTCTCAATAGAATCCAACCTTGCTGGCATCTTGATCTGAGAATTTCAGCCTCCACAACTATGAGAAATAAATTTCTGTCATTCAAGTCACCCAGCCTATTGTATTTTATTATGGCAGCCCAAGCTGATTAAGACATGATGCAAAGATCCAGTCGATAAATTAACAAATATAAGCAGAAACCATGAGGTGATAAGCGGCTTAAAATTTCAGTGGAACTAAAAGACTAAGGCTGAATTTTAATGGGTAAGAGAAAGAAAGAGTGATACGTGTTGGGGTCTCAAACAAAGACAGCTGCCCTTCTGATACCTTGAACACCTTGGTAAACTCTTAGGAAAATGTCTGCAGTTCACATCCTGTGTGTATCCAAAACTCCTGTATTAAAATTCTTCTTTGGGAAAATTGTGATGTATGCATTATATAAGCCTAGGTAAATATTTTATTGCCCACACCAAGGGAAAATATAAAAGGAAATTTAAGATCCATGTGTCAGATTACACTTCCAAGATAGTGGCCAAAAGATCTTCCATCTTCCATGTTTTTATGTGATGCTTACACTCCTCTCATTGAAAGAATGGGCTCTGTGTATCCTCTTGAATGTCTGGAATAGAAAGGAAGTTACATGCTGTGATTTACAAAGTTAGGCCCTAAATAGGAATAAACCTTCTGGCTTCTGCTTGGTCCCCTTAGTATGCTTGTTATGGAAATTCAACTGTCATGATGTAAAGAAGCCCAAGTCACATGGAGACATGTGAGAGAAAAAGCCTTTGAAATCATTCCAGGCTCAGCCACCATTTCCTTGGAACCACAAGCAAGACTCTGAGTGAGAACCACTCAACTGAGAACAGCCAGCCCCTAGGAACATGGAAAAGAAGAGTTAAACAGTTACTGTTGTTTTAGTCCACCAATTTTCTTGTGATTTTTTTAGTGTAGTAGTAAGAAACTGGAATAATTCATATTAATTCCTTAGAAAATAATAACTAATTAGTAATATCGAATTTCATCCTGTGGTAAAATAAAATTAGGCTACCACAAGGTAAAGTTAGATATTAGGATCCTAGGATCCTAACACGGATCTTAGATCTTACTAGATCTTAGAATCCAGACACTTTCTTTTTCTTCTTTGGTGGCCTGAAACCCAAACTATTTTCAAATATTATTTTTAAAAATGTTCAGAAAGTTTTAGAGTTTTGATATTCTTTGGTAATAAACTTTTCTAATGTTGTTCAGAATTCCCTTAATCCTTTGTCTGATGCCAACATGCAGTGGAAATTTGTTGTAGCTCTTTAGTATCGCTACATAACTCAAGTGGATTTTCCTGTAATCATCTGCAATTGTATGCTACAATACACTGCTATTGATTACTTCATCCTGCTTTATGTACTATGCTTTTTTTTGTATTGATTCTTCCCTTTGTATTGCTTTATATGCTTTAATATGATTTAGGCTTCTCATTTCCTTATTATCCTATATTCTGAATCACCATGTTACATATTATTACCCAAAATTCAAATCATAAGTATGAAAAGGGTGACAAAAATAAACAGAATGTTTCTGACTTATTAAATGTAGGTTATTAAATAATGTTTTATAGTCAAAATGCTAGAAAGCTAATTTAAAAAGCAATATATATATAACATTCAAGCCAAAAAATGGATGCTTAATTTATTGTAAAAAAATAGGAGTTTCCCATAGGGTGATTGAAGTGTTTGGGGCTACAAAAATTTAACATCTTGTGGAACTTCTGAAATAATGTTGTAATTCCTTGGCTATACATTTTTTAAATTATGCAAATATAGATCATTGAAACCATAGTGTGCTTCCTATTTCTCCTGGAAGATATACCTAATCATAGTGTATCTATGGCCTAAAATATATTCTCTCCTCCATGTGGAAATATACCAGAGAAATATAAGGCGCTGAAAGCTATACAAAGCGATTTATAATCTGTTCTTCTCTACAGACTCACTCCAAGGAGAATGGAATATATAATCTCAATAAGGCTAAAATAAAGCTCCATATCAAACTTCAATAATTACTACTCTTTCTGTAACTAAGAGACAAAAATTCAGATATGCCTGAAGTAAAATGAACTTAAGCTTAGGGAATATAAAAGCATTGAATTCTAAGTTAGAAATGTTCAAATGAAGAATATGAAAAATATTCTGCCACATTCCATTTCCCCACAGATGTAGTTCTCAACCTTTTCATATATATTCATAGATTAAATGAAGGGAATTTTAAAATACCAATGCCTGAATTCTACTCCTTCAAGATTGTTTCAATCGGTGTAGGTGGAATGTGGCCATCAATATTTTCAAAAACACAACATGTGATTTTAATGTGCATTCAGAGATAAGAATTACAATTCCACATTATCATTGTTTCTCAAAATATAATCCATGAATCTAGGATTCAAAAATTTATTGTGAAAAAGAGGGTAGTGAGTTCCATTTAAAAGTAAGAAGACTCCAAATAGAAAGTCACATATCTTTCTTTCATTCCCTCCCTTGCTGTGACTTCACTCTGGGTAAGATATAGTTCCTCATATCTTTGATTTACAGCTCTCATTCATGAACATAATATATGCCACATCCAAGCAAAACTTTCATATATGTGGTGTATTATGGTCTCTTGTCTCCTTTTATTCACCAGGAAAAGATCCTGCCCCAGGTAGATCTGTCCCTTCACTCAGGTCCAGGAATGAATGATGTAAAAAAGCAACTAGATTCACATCTAATGGGTCTTCGGTCTGTAATTGAAAAATTCATGTATATTATTGTGTACCACTACAATTTTGACTCTTAAAAATGTAGCATTATCATAGCAACAGTCAAACAAGAAAGAAATTTAAAGCTTCTGACTCAAGATTCCTAAAAATATACACTAGTCCGTGTTATGAATCTTTCAAGAAAGGACTGTATCATGCAATTTTGCAAACTTCTTTTTATTACAGAATCTTTTATTTTAGGGATTGCCCCCCAAAAAATTTTTTTTCAACAATGGGAAAACATGAAATGAATTGTGACTAGTTAAAAGAATACTGTATTTATGCAACTATATTACAATAGTGTCTGACTTTTTAATATTAACCAAAATATCTATCAAATTGGAAATAAGGCCTCAATATTCTTATTACAAACAAATGAGTAATAACTAACGTTTTTAAAAAAAATTTGGGGAAAACGTTGAGTAGAGATTGGTAGAGATATAAGCATCAAAACATTGGCCATAGGCCAGATCTTGGGCTGCTGGTTCAAACCTCAATAATGAAAAGACAAGTAATCTAAGTTTCAAAAAGTAACTGAACTGAGGCTTCTTTTACATATCATATAATTCAACCATTTCAAGTGTAGAATTCAATGATATTTTAGTAAATTTACCAAGCTTTGAAACCATTGCCATAAGTTTTCGAATGTTTCATCATTTCACTGAGTACTATATGCACATTAACTGTCGCTGTCCCTTTCCACCGTTCAAATCATTCACCAGTCAATTTTCTATCTCTAAAGATTTGTCTTTTCTGGACATTTTGTATACATGGAATCTTACAGTATGTGGTTTCTGGTACCTGGCTTCTTTCAGTGTGTATAAAATTATGAGGTTCATCCACATAGTAGTATGTATCTACAGTTTGTTCTTTTTTATAGCTGAGTGGTATTCTATCATATGGATAGATTTTTTTAATGCATTTATTCATTCATCCACCATTTATCAAGGGCCTTTTTCAGGCAAAGCTCTGAGCCAGACATGGTAAGCAACTAAAATATACACAAAAAAGTGTGTCTGTGCTTTCAAAGAACTTAGGTAAGAAAATCAGGTAGATAGCTTCATACATAAGAGTTCTCTAATTTTGTGAATTCATTCACCAGGTGACACATGATTAGATTGTATTCACTGTAGGGCCAGTGTGTGTGGATATATGTTTTCATTTCTCTTAGGTAGATAACTAACAGTAAATTTGCTGGATTGAGAAGTAGTGTAACTTTATAGTGTTTTCACCCCTTGGAAAACACAAACACTACATACAGAAAATGGCATGATAATGGCTATGACAGTATTACACATTAAATTTTATGGAAGCAAGATTGGGCTGGAGGAAAAAGTAACACGAATTGAAAGTGCGGATAGGTAAGGAAACAGAGTAGGGTTTTTCTAAAACAGTGCTAACAAAAAGAGAAAAGACATAATTTTAAAACAGCATGATGAATACCTCAAAGAAAGGGTATACACCAAGAGATCAGGTAATGGAAGTTGGGCCTCTGCTCATGGTTATGCAGTTTATAAAACTGGCCCAAGTCCTGGAACTTAACAGAGGGCTGAATCTGGCCCAGAGAAGTAATATGTAATTATCTTTCCTTTTCTTTTTTCTTTTCTTCTCTTTCTCCTTCTCTTTCTTTTTCTTTCTCTTTCTCTTTCTTTCTTTCCTTCTTCTCTTTCTCTTTCTCTCTCTCTCCCCCTCCCTCTTTCCTCCCTTCCCTTCCCTTTCCTTCCTTCTTTCCTTCCTTCCTTTCTTTTCTTTCTTTTTTTCCTTTCTTCTTTTTCTTTCCTTTTTCTTTCTCTTTTTCTTTCTCTCTCTCTCTTTCTTTCTTTTTCTTCTTTCTTTCTTTCCTTCTTTCTTTCTTTCTCTTTCTTTCCTTCCCTTCCTTCCTTCCTTCTTTCCAAAAAGGTACTATCAATTATACCTGATGTCTACTTGTGGCATCTTTGAAAAATCATCTGTTGGGGCTAAATGACATCTTTTTACAGATTTGCACAAGGGTATCATATAGTTAAGCTGTGCTTCCTAGTCTGGAAAGATTTCTATGTCATTAAAAGGACTTTTAATGTTCTAATTTAATGCTTTCCACATTTATTCATGTCAAGCAATAGTCAGAAAGTTAGGAAGCTTGCATAATGCACTAAGGTAAGTATTAAGCTTTTCTTAGCTGAGGCACTACAGCAACCATGGGACCCTTGCTGTGGCCCTGAGAGGGGATGACATCAATATCTAATCACACTTGTCACCCCTTTGTGAAGAACGTTGAATCAAGAAAGGTAGAGTCATTGATAGATAGGTTTTAAAAAATGCTTCTCAGAAATTGAGTAGCATGTTCAGTTGAGGCACTCTAGCCACAGGCTAGAGGACAGGTATGAGTCTGGTAGGACACCAGAGAAGAAAAAGAATCAAGAGATTAAGCCAGCAATCCAGGAAAGACAATGATAAGCATCTACCCTGAACAAAAGTGTGGGAAAGAAAAATAAAGACTGAATTTAAGAACCATTGAGGAGGAAAACCAGCGTGGCTTAATGGAGAAAGAGAGTGTGAAATGATTCATAGTTTATTTATTTCATTTAATAGCTAAGTTTAGGAGCGACACCTTCACTAAGATATAAAATATAGGAGAATAAAACACATTTGAAAAGATAGTTTGGATGATAAATATTACAATGCATAATAAAAGAACACTGTGTACATCAAAACATCAATTAAAATATTAATTTATGTGCAATTATAACTTAAGAATTCTAAAACATTAAAAATGGAGTCAATATTGTCTAGAATATTATGTATTATGGAGATAACACATTGAAATAAATTAGAATTTATTAATAATAAAAGAGGAAATAATCACTACCTACATATGGCATCCATGTATACATTTAGTCACATTGGATATAGAGGCTAAATAGAAAAATTATAAAAATAGCACAATTCATACAAAAATACATGAAATATATAGAGACATATACAATGTACACTCTTAACAAGAATTGATGGGTAATTTAAGGAGATGGTTGAATAAAAAGGAGAAAATTTTAAACCAAATACTTTCAAAAATCTAATAAGAATAAAAATGGTAAACATTTGTAAAACACTTCACTGTATCCTAAAGTCTCCCTCTAAACAAATGCACATCATCTTATCATATTGCGAGGCTAAAACACTGACCTTCTTATTAACAAGACCATCTTTTTAAGACAACAGCCACAAAGAGACTTCACAAAGTTTTGCTAAAGATCATCTGGAAGAAGCAGGTGGAAATACATAAAATATTTTTGAAACATAGATGACATGAGGTAAGATTACTTGCTCTTATGAGTTATTTAAACACATATACTATAACAATGTTTTTAATACATTAAATGATACTTTTCCATGCCAAGTATGAGTATGATAAAAAGTTTAAAAACTAAAGTATTTACAAGTCTCTGTCTTTGAATCTTCAAAATCCAAAATTATCAGTAGCCAGGAGTAAAGGCTAGTATACAAAATCAATGACTGTACATCAGGTAATAATGTGTTGTTCCATTTCACCATATCACCCTTTGTCATATTTTTGAAACTATGTACATCCCTTGGATTTAGCAACTGAAATGGAGATGAATAAAATAAATCCTGGTTTTACTTAGGTAAATTACTGTGGAAAAATAAGGAAATAAAATAGAATCCAATCTGGACAAAATTGAGGTAGTGGGGGAGAAAATAATTATTGGTGCAAGTTATATGTGATATATTTTATTTATGTTTCCATGAGGGTCTCTTTCCATTTCCATCCCAATGAGTCAGGCTACAGGGTCATTAAAAGCTCAACCTGTTTCTCCTCTTTCTCCGTTTATGGTGGATCTGCCTCCTAGCTCATTTCCAACCTCGATGTGGAAACTGAGGCCCATGTTAGAGAGTTGGGCATCATTCATCCCTTTGCTTTGCACAACACTCTAATCTCCTTGTACCAGGACATGTGCTGAGCTTCTGCCTCCAGGGCAGCTCCTGTGATTGCATGTGATCTGGGATTTCCAGTGCTGGTTGGGCATAGCAGTGGCTTTTCCAAGCGTACTCCTAGGCAGAAAACTCCACAGACTTCTTAGTTCCTATCCCATCATTGAAACTTTAATTGAAAGCTTTCTCTTTATGTCTGCAGTCGCTGAACATCTCTCATGATGAACAGTGACTACGCACAAAGAGAAGGAGAAAAAATTTAACTAATTTTTATTTGAGCGCGTATGTAGTGAGCACATCAGAAAAAAGCATGTGAAAAGCGGCTGCCAGGAACATTTGTAAAAACATAGTCATGTCTTCGGCTTTCCCTTGACTCCCACTGAACAGCAATATCTTATCTTTTCTTCCAGAAGAAAATAAATGGTGAAATTTTGGGGAGGAAAGTAACTTTTCACCTTTCATCATATCCATCACTTTTCACACTCAAAAGATGCCAATTTCTGTGGACTCAGACTCTTAGATTTTGCTCATTTTCATCACTTATTAATTCCTAGTTCTCTATATCAAGCCCTAACTATCCACCACTTAGCTTGTTGAAAAGGCCTTCTCCTTCTCCACTACTTTGCAAATGCCCTCCAAAATATAGATGTGATTCTCCTAAAAGAAACATCTGAAGCACACTTGCTTTCTCAAAGCCTAGTGGGGCACCACCTATAAATTTAATATATAAAGTATTTTTAAAGGATATTTTAAAAGGTATTCTTTAAAAATATGAATAACTATGAAGAAACATAACAAAATATGTTGAAGACCTCTATAGAAAAAATATTTTAATGATGTAGAAAAATTAAAGAAAACCTAAATAAGTGAAAAAAATATTTTCAAGTATTACAAAAATCAACATTGTAAATATGGAACATGCATTTTGCGATCCATGAATTTGAAAAGAGTTATGGAACTCTAAATAACTCCTACACAACCGTGAGAAATGGATCTTTAGGCAAGGTGTCAGAATAGGCTTGTCCTGAATGAGGATACCCAAAAACTTAACAAATACATGAAAAAGTGAACATTTGATTAGAAATTATAAAAAGCAAATTAAAATCACAATAAGTTATATGCTAATACATAAACCAGAATTATTAATATTTAAACCAACTGTTTGCAAGGATTTGCAGGAACAGAAACCCCACAAACACTGACAGCCTAACAGTGACACTGTGAAAAAAAGCAACATAGCTTTGTCTACTAAGGTTAAACATATGTATGTATGCTACATATGTATCTATGCTACCACCTAACAATTTCACTTATGTGTTTGTGTGTATATATTAGTGCATACATGTCTGCACCAAAGACATATAAAATTAATAGCAGTCTTATTTATAGTAGCCACACATTTAAATAACTGAAATGTTTACCATTAGTGGAATGGTTGCATGTTGTTATCTTTATATAATGGAATGTTACTATGTAGCAACAAAAATTAATGTACCACAGCTATAGACTAAAGCATAATGTTGAGTAAAAGAAGCCAGGCATAAAATAATGAACACCTTATGATTTTATTTATTTTAAGCTCAAAACCAGGCAAAATTAGATAACAGAGTTAAGAGTCGAAATAAAGAAACCTTAAGGGCAGAGGCAAAAAAGGAGTAGCAACTGGAAAAAGGCCTGAGTAAGCTTCTAAGACGTTAGCAACAGTTTATTTCTTGAACATGTTGCAGTTGCATAGTTAGTTGAATTGTGATAATGTATTGAGCATATATGTTTTGTGCATTTTCTTTAATATATGCTATATTTCAGTTAAGTTTAAAAATGTGAAAATGCAATTGAACAATAGAAAATATTTATAAATTTCCACAAATGTGAATTTGAGGATTAAGATTTATGTGTAACAAAATTGGAGGCATCCAACAAAGTTGGAGGCATCATGCTACCTGACTTCAAACTATACTACAAGGCTACAGTAACCAAAACAGGATGGTGCTGGTACCAAAACAGACATATAGACCAAAGGAAGAGAACAGACTCCTCAGAAATAATGGCACACATCTACAACCATCTGATTTTTGACAAAAAAAATGGGGAAATGATACCCTATTTAATATATGGTGTTGAGAAAACTGGCTAGCCATATGCAGAAAACTGACACTGGACCCCTTCCTTACATCTTATACAAAAATTAACTCAAGATGGATTAAAGACTTAAACGTAAGACCTAAAACCATAAAAACACTAGAAGAAAACCTAGGCAATGCCATTCAGGACATAAGCATGGGCAAAGACTTCATGACTAAAACACCAAAAGCAATGGCAACAAAGGCCAAAATAGACTAATGGGATCTAATTAAATTAAAGAGCTTCTGCACAGCAAAAGAAACTATCATCAGAGTGAACAGGTAACCTACAGAATGGGAGAAAAATTTTGCAATCTATCCATCTGACAAAGGGCTAATATTCAGAATCTACAAAGATCTTAAACAAATTTACAAGAAAAAATCAAACAACTCCATCAAAAAGTGAGCGAATTATATGAACAGATGCTTCTCAAAAGAAGACATTTATGCGGCCAACAAATATGTGAAAAAAATGTTCATCATCACTGGTCATTAGAGAAATGCAAATCAAAACCACAATGAGATACCATCTCACACCAGTTAGAATGGCAATCATTAAAAAGTCAGGAAACATCAGAGGCTGGAGAGAATGTGGAGAAATAGGATCACTTTGTTGTTGGAAGTGTAAATTAGTTCAACCATTGTGGAAGACAGTGTGGCGATTCCTCAAGGATCTAGAACCAGAAATACCATTTGACCCAACAATCTTATTACTTGGTATATAACCAAAGGATTATAAATCATGCTACTATAAAGACACATGCACACGTATGTTTATTGCAGCACTATTCACAATAGCAAAGACTTCAAACCAGCCCAAATGCCCATCACTGATAAACTGGACAAAGAAAATGTGGCACATATACACCATTGAATACTATGCAGCCATAAAAAATGATGAGTTCATGTCCTTTGCAGGGACATTGGTGAAGCTGGAAACCATCATTCCCAGCAAACTAACACAGGAACAGAAAACCAAACACCAATTGTTGTCACTCATAAGTGGGAGTTGAGCAATGAGAACACATGGACACAGGGAGGGGAATATCACACACCGGGGCCTGTCAGGGGCTAGGGGGCTAGGAGAGGGATAGCATTAAGAGAAATGCCTAATGTAGATGATGGGTTGATGGGTGTGGCAAACCACCATGGCATGTGTATAGCTATGTAACAAACCTGCATGTTCTGCACATGTATCCCAGAACTTAAAGTATAATTTTTAAAAACTCACAGTTAAATTTTAATTCAGAGGGAAGCTGACTGGCTGGGATGAGAAGCATAAAACATGTGAAATATAATTCTGGACAAGAAAACCCATTACAACCACGAAGTTTAGATTTCAGAAACTCAGTATTTCTATTTGGCTGGTAGGAAAAAATGAAAAAGATCCCAGAAATGAGCAAATTGTCTGGAACAGCACACAACTATACAAACAGGCCCAGCAAAGTATTATTGCTAAAGCTGGATAAGAAACACAGCAAGAAGTATACCTAAATTTCATCCCAGCACAGAGTATTAAGGGAACTGCCACCAATATTTCAAGAATAAGTAATTCTTATTTTTTAGAAGTATTCTGGTGTACACAAATTATTGGAAAACTTCCAAACTCATTTTATGGTCTTAGCAGATCACTTAACAAGATAGAGATTGCAAAATAAAGTAAAAGATGAGATTTAACTACAGTAAACACACACACTCACACACACACAGAGATTGCAATGCACTCACAGTCACACTGGAAAAAGAATATTTATAATAAGTGAAACCATAAGCAAGTTAAAATCCACATACATGCGGGCTGGGTGAAAATCTTGAGAAGACTGCAGACTCGAAAATAATGTGGATTTATTATAAAGAGCAAAATAAAAAACATTGCGAAGAAAAGTAAAACAATGTAAAGAAGACAAGGAGATGCACAGGAATTTAAAAATACAAACAGGAATAATATATGCAAAGGTGCCCAATCAGAGCATTAAGTAGAGTAATGAAAATTAAAACAGTAATGATCATATGAGCAAAAATTTTAAAGACTGATAATATCCATGTTATCAAAGGTGGGGCAGTTGAAGCTCTCACAAGATGCTGAGGGAATGTAAGTTTGTTTAGCATCCAAAGGTACTATGAAAATGTGAAAAATGATAAATCCTTAGGCTCTGCATTTCCACTTTCAGAAATACATCCCACAGAATTATTTTCATGTGCACTAAGTTATCTAGCATAGACTAGGAAATGTTGTCATGCCATTATTTCCAGCATGGTATGGCATCTTATGCAGAGCTTAGATTCTAAGAGTACCACAGAAGTAAATATTCGGTAATGACATTATTTGTAAATATATATATATATATATAGGAAGGTTTCACTTAAAGGCTTACAGTGTATCCCTTAGTCAGTCCAGCATAACCCCTATTTTCCTATAACTTTAAGCAGATACTTTTCTATCCAACTGATCACCAAATGACATAGTGCTCTTAGATTTGCAAGCCCTGTGATACTAAAATTTCTTATCTACAGACACTAGAATCCTATTCCCCATGGTAAGATGCTCTTATTATTAGAGAAGTTGAATCTGAGACCCAATGAGAAAATGTAAAAAACCCATATTCATATAAAAACATATGCATATTATTAGATGGTAGGCAATATTACCTGTAACACTTAAATAAACTCCTCTATTATTGATTCATCTTCTTTTGTGCTCAACTTCAATTCCATGTATAACTAAATATTAATAGTTGCAAGTTATCTAAATACAAATATGATTCAACTATGGTATATTAATATCACTAAACATTATGGAACAGAAGTAATCCTGTAGAATTATGCATACTAATAGAGAAAATGTTCCTCAACAAGTCAATTAGAGAACAAAACAAATTGCAGTTCAATATACAGAGTATGACCCCATAAACAAAAACCTCAAACCCAAACTAAAGAGCTAGTAGAAAAAGATTAGAAATAACCTGGAATGGTTAGCTCCCTGATGGGAACTGAAATTGGACAAGTGCTTTAAAATACACTGTCACATTTTTCCCCAACATAACTCTATACAGCACCCTTCAATATACACTGATTACTTTGGTGATCTCATCCCACCTCATTAGTTTAAATACTAAGTGTTGAAATTTCTAAATTTATGATTCTAATACAGTTTTCTACCCTAAGACTGCTATATCTGTAAGCCTCTAGGTCTAAATGTCTCATTGAGACCTCCTCCTTGGATGATTAATAAGTACCTCAAACTTCATCTGTCAAAACATAAGCTCCCACTTTTCTCTTCAGAACTTTGCCACCTGCAGTCTTCCTTATGTCAGTAAATTGTAACATTGTCTATCAATTTAAAAGGAGAAAAATTTCAGAAAGAACCCTGGTTTCTCTCCTTCACATTCTCGGTTCACTATCCACACTTTCTATTGGTTCTAATTTTTAGCATGACTTTAAAATGAATGCAGTTGTCTTGATCTTATTCTCCCAATTGTTGTATCACTCTCTTCCTTCTCTCTCTACACATTATAGATTTCTTTCAGCCCTGGAAATTACTTAAATTCCTAACTTTCAGACCTCTCAGCTAATTATTCTTCTAGAACATATCTTATTTTACACCAAAATGAGTTAGGTTATCCACTCCCTTAGAATCTGTGCTTCGTATTAAAAAAAAAAAAATTCCACTTACGTTATTTAATATCTGCATTCCATGTTCACTATAAATCCTAACACAAGGAAGATAATGTCAGTTGTATTGATGACCATTTTGAGCATCTATAGTCAGCTGTCAAGAAATGATTTCCAGGATGGGCGGAACAATATGGCAAAATAGAAAGCTCCACTGCTCATCTCCCTAGCAAGGTCACCAAGTTAGCAACTATTTACACAGAATGAAACACCTTTATAAGAACGAAAAATCAGGTGAGCACTCACAGTAGCTGATTTTAACTTCATATTACTGAAAGAGGCAGTGAAGAGATAGAAAAAACAGTCCTGAATCACCTATGCCACCCGCTCTCCACCCCAGCAGCAGACATGTGGTGTGGGGAATGTCTCTGGGTGCTGAGGGAGCAGAACACAGCAATTCTGAGGCATTGAACTCAGTGCTGTCCTGTTAGAGAAGAAAGGAAAACCAGACCAAACTCAGCTGATGCCCGCCAAAGGAGGGAGCATTTAAACCAGCCCTAGCCAGAGGGGAATTGCTAATCCCAGTGGTCCAAACTTGAGTGCCTGGAAAACGTCGTCACCTAAGGCCAAAGTGCTTTTGTCTCTAAGTAAACTTAAAAGGCAGTCTAGGCCATAAGGACTGCAACTCATAGGCAAGTCCTAGGGCTGAAATAGGTCCAAGACAGTGGACTGAGGGGACAAGTGACAATCTAGACACCAGTTGGGGCAACCAAAGGAGTGCTGGCGTCACCCCTCCACTAACCCCTGGCTGCATAGCTCCAGGCTCCAAAAGAGACCCTTTCCTTCCACTTGAGGAGAGCAGAGGGAAGACTGGAGAGGACTTTGTCTTGCATTTTGGATACCAACTCAGCCACAACAGAATAGGGCACCAGTCAGAGTCATGAGGCTCACATTCCAGGTCTTAGTTCCCAGAGGACATTTCTAGATACACCCTGGGCCAGAAAGGAATCCACTGCCTTGAAGGGAAGGACAAAGGTGCCAAGAACATACATTGGAGAAAGGATGGTCACTTCAATAAATAATGCTGAGAAAACTGAATATGCTTACGCAAGAGAATGAAACTAGACCCCTATCTCTCACCATATATAAAAATGAATTCAAGACTTAAGCCAAAGAGACCTCAAACTATGAAACTACCACAAGAAAATATTGGAGAAAATCTCCAGGACATTCGTCTGGGCAAATATTTCTTGAGCAATACCCTACAAGCACAGGTAACCAAAGCAAAAATAGACAAATGAGATCACATCAAGTTAAAAAGCTTCTGCACAGAAAAGGATACAATCAACAAGTGAAGAGACAACCCACAGAATAGGATAAAATATTTGCAAAAACTACCTCTCTGACAAAGGATTAATAGCCAGAATATATAAGAAGCTCAAACAACTCTTAGAAAAAAAAAAAAAAAAACAAAAAAACTAATAATCCAATCAAAAATGGGTGAAACATTTGAACAGACTTTTTTTTTTTTTTTTTCAAAAGAACACATACAAATGGCAAACAGGCATATGAAAAGGTGCTCAATAGCACTAATCATCAGAGAAATGCAAATTAAGACTACAATGAGATACCACCTAACCACAGTTGAAATGGTTTACATCCAAAAGACAGGCAATAACAAATGCTGGCGAGTATGTGGAGGAAAGGGAATCCTCGTACATTGTTGGTGGGAATGTAAATTAGTACAACCACTATGAAGAAGAGTTGGAAGTTTCTCAAAAAATTAAAAATTGAGCTACCATATGATCCAGGAATCTCACTGCTGGGTAACTACCCAAAAGAAGGGAAATCAACATATCAAAGAGATACTTGCACTCCTACGTTTCTTGCAGCAGTGTTTACAATAGCTAAGATTTGAAAGCAACCTAAATGTCCATTAACAGATGAATGGATAAGGAAAATGTGGTACATATACACAGTGAAGTACTATTCAGCCATATAAATAATGAAACCAGTCATGTGCAACAACACGATGGAACTGGAGAGCATTATGTTTAGTGAAATAATCTAGGTGCAGAAAGACAAATATTGCATGCTCTCACTAATTTGTGGGATCTAAAAATAAAAACAATTGAACTTATGGGTGGTTGGAGGGCAGGTGGAGAAGGTTAATGGGTACAAAAAGAAAGAATAAATAAGATCTACTATTAGCACAATAGGGTGACTATAGTCTATAACAACTTAATTGTATATTTAAAAATAAATAATGTAATTAGATTGTTTGTAACTCAAAGGATAAATGATCGACAGATGGATACCTCATTCTCCATGATGTGCTTATTTCACAAAAGCTAGCAGAAGACATGCTTGTATCAAAATATCTCACATACCCCATAAATTTATACACCTACTATGTACTCACAAAAATTTTAAAAAATAATAAAAAAATTATTTCTTAAATGAATGATTTCATTAATGTATCATTAATATAAGCACTGACAAAATGTAAACCCGTGTATTCATACAGACACTCTATAAAGACATGGTAGTTTAAGGCTAGGCGAGGTGGCTCAATGTTTTTCAATGTGAGTATAATATTTATAAAGGTTAGATTTATGTCCTGAGAAATAATGGTTCATTTTATAAATATTAATAGGTTCTTAAATTTTTCAGTTGTCTGTTTTATAAAATTTAGAAAATATAAAGACACTTAGCATATAAAAATATATTTTGGGCCAGGCATGGTGGCTCACACCTGTAACCCCAGCATGTTGGGAGGCCAAGGCAGGCGGATCGCAAGGTCAGGAGTTCGAGACCAGCCTGGCCAACATGATGAAACGCTGTCTCTACTAAAAATACAAAAATTAGTCAGTCACAGTGGCGGGTGCCTGTAGGGACAGCTACTCGAGAGGCTGAGGCAGGAGAATTGCTTGAACCTGGGAGGCAGAGGTTGAAGTGAGTCGAGATCGTGCCACTGCTCTCCAGTCTGGGCGACAGAGCAAGACTCCACCTCAAAAATTAAAAAAAATAAAAAAAGGTAGTTTACACAAATAATTATTTGTGATTGAGCAAGCTTTGTAAATAAATTCCACAAGCAGAGGTAGAGCAATTCATTTTTTATTTAGAGAAAACTATTTAGTCATCCTGCACTACACACTAACAATATCCTAGGTAATTTAAATAGTTTAACTTTTTAAAACTGTATACCTTTAAAGTGTAACTGTGAAGCATCTCTATCATGTAAGGTTAAAATTATCAATCAGAGCCACTAAATAGGTGATAGCAAATTCATAGAAAACTGCTATTTAAATTAACTAAATTGAAAAAATATATAAAAATATACTAAGTAGAAAAAGGCTATAACAACGCTCTAAATATCTTCACTAATAAACAGGCACAATATGATAAAACCATAAGGTGAACAATGTGGCAGCCATTGAGAGTGGCAAAATTGTGTGACATGGAAAAACCTTAAAATATACAGTGACTGAAAAATTCCTATTGCTTAATGACAGTTTAGCCATTGCAACATCATAGCCAAAACATTTACCCATATGTGTGTGGTGATGTGGTGTAAACAAACTTACTGCCCTGCCAGCTTTATAAAAGTATAGCACATGCAATTACGTGTAGTACCTAATGTTTAATAAGGACAATAAACAAGTGTTACTGGTTTATGTATTTGCTATACTTTTTTATTATTATTTTGAATGTACTCCTTCTGCATACTTAAAAATGAAAATTAACTGTAAAACAGCCTCAGGAGATCCTTCAGGGGATATTCCTGAAGAAGGCCTCATTATCATGGGATACGACATGTCCTTGTGCGTTATTGTCCCTGAAGACCTTCCAGTGGGACAAGATATGGAGGTGGGAGACAGTGATACTGATGATCCTGACTCTATGTATGTTTAGACTAATGTGTGTGTTTGTGTCTTTAAGAAAAAACTTGAAAAGTAAAAAATGAAAATTGAAAAAATAAATTTAAAACTATAGAATAAAAATATAAAGTACTTTCACAGAGCTGTACAATGTGTTGTTTATGTTTTAAGCTACAATATTATTACAAAGTAGTCAAAATTTGAAAATAATTAAAAAGTATATAAAGTAAAAAAGGTACAGAAAGCTAAGATAAATTAGTATTGAAGAAAAATTTTTATAAATGTAGTGTAGCTGAAGTGTACTGCCTTTGCAAATCTATGGTAACATATAGTAATGTCCTACCTACGCCTTCACACTCACTCACCACGCACTCACTGACACACCCAGAGCAACTTCCATTCCTACAAGCTCCACTCACGGTAAGTGTCCTATACAGGTGTTCCTTTTATCTGTAAGCCACATTTTTACCATATTTTTTGTATGGTTAGATACTTAAATACTTACCATTGTGTTACAATTGCCTATAGCATTCAGAACAAGTATGCTCTTCGTGTTTGTAGCCTACGATAATTGGCTGTACCATATATCTTAGATGTATAGTAGTCTATATCATCTAAATTTGGCCAATCTACTCTGTGTTGTTCACACAATGGCAAAATTGCCCAACAATGCATTTCTGAGAACATAACCTTTTTGTTAATTGATAGATGACTGTAGATTAAAGAGAGCACACAGCCTATGAATAAAATACAAATTTTAAAGCAGGCAATGGCCTTCCAAAGTGCTGAGATTACAGGGATGAGCCATAAAAAAAATAAATAAAAGAATAAATAAAATCAGATGAAACATATTTGTAGAAAGAGGTCACAATAGAGGCTGGGCGCAGTGGTTCATGCCTGTAATCCCAGCACTTTGGGAGGCCAAGGCGGGTGGATCACGAGGTCAGGAGATTGAGACCATCCTGGCTAACATGGTGAAGCCTTGTCTCTATTAAAAGTATAAAAAATAAAAAATAAAAAAAAAGAAAGAGGTCACAATAAATGCTGATAGTTATTGCTTTTAGGGGATAGGGAAATTTGATGTTTGTACTGCATTGTTACATTTGCCTGCTTTTTTCAAATTTGTAGTAGAATTCACTGGTCTTTCCATATACCCCACCATTCTGAAGCAGCTGGCTTGACAAAATGGCCCTTTGAAGATGGAGCTACATTGACAGCTAGGTGGAAATATCTTGCAGGATTGGGGCAATGTTCTTCCTTCAGGAGGCTGTCTATGCTCTAAATCTGTGCCCCATATAAATTGCTGTTTCTCCCATAGCCAGGATTTATTGGTCCAGGAATCAATGGGGTAGAAATAAGAATGGTACTTTTCACTATAACCCCTAATGATCCACTAGGAAATTTTTTTGCCTTCTGTCCCAGCAACTTTATGGCCTACTGGTCTAGAAGTTTTCATTCCAAAGGGAAGAAGTGCACCAAGATAAAGAACATGATTTTATCGAAGTGGAAATTAAGACTGTTGCTCAGTCAATTTAGATTTCTCATGACTGAATCAACAGGCAAATAAAGGAGCTACTATACTCTCAAGGTGATTGGTCATGAATATTAAGGGAAATCAGACTTCTGCACTTGAGGTAAGGAAGAATATATCTACAATACACGAGATCCCTTAGTGCCTCTGAATACTACCATATCCTGCTGTGGTTAAAAGTTAATGAAAATCGGCTGGGCGCAGTGGCTCACGCCTGTAAGCCCAGCACTTTGGGAGGCCGAGGCAGGCGGATCACAATGTCAGGAGATCAAAACCACCCTGTGAATGGTGAAACCCTGTCTCTACTAAAAATACAAAGAATTAGCCAGGCATGGTGGCAGGGGCCTGTAGTCCCAGCTACTCTGGAGGCTGAGGCAGGAGAATGCTGTGAACCAGGGAAGCGGAGCTTGAAGAGAGCTGAGATTGCGCCACTGCACTGCAGCCTGGGCAACAGAGAGAGACTCCATCTCAAAAAAAAAAAAAAAGTTAATGAAAATCTGGGTGCAGTGGCTCACACCTGTAATAGTAGCAATTCAGGAAGCCAAAGTGGGAGGATTGTTTGAGGCCAGGAGTTCAAGAATAGCCTGGGCAACATAGCAAGACCCCACTTCTACAAAAAATAAAGGACAAAAAATAATTAGCCTGGTGTGGTGTCATGCATCTGTAGTCTCATTTACTTGGGAGGCTGAGGTGTAAGGATTGCTTGAACCCAGGAGTTTAAGGTTACAGTGAGCTCTGATAGGGCCATGCACTCTAGCCTGAGCAAAAGAGTAAGACCCCATCTCAAAACAAAACAAAACGAAAAAGGCATAGATCCTTAAGAAATAAAGGTTTGGATTATATTACTCAACAAAGAACCACAACCAACTGAGGTGCTTGCTGAAGACAAATGTAATATGAAATGGATAGTGGAAGAAGGCAATTATAACTACCAGCTAAGACCACAGGTCTACTTCAGAAACAAGAACTGAATATACATTGTATTGTAAATATGATTTAATTGTAAATATGTGTGTATATATATGTGGGGTATATGTACATTTATATGTGTATACATATGTGTGACTCTGTGTGTATATACACTCAAACACATATACACAAATACCTTTGCTTTCTCTTATATTATCCCTTTCTATAAAAAAAAAAGTTGTATTAACTTTGCAACACAGTGCTTAAATATTAACTTTATATCATTGCATTTGAGTTACATGATATCAGAGAAAACACCACCCAAGACCTTTACATCCTCTTCTGGGGAAAGAGTTGGTGGATTTTCAGGGTTATACAGGATGATTGCATCATGTCAGAAAGAAGTATTCTTTGCTATTATGTTTATTTGGAAATTAAATATGATTTAAAGAGATGTGTATGTGTGACAAGTTGACAAGGAGTGTACTGTGATGGTTCATTTTATATGTCCACTTGGCTAGGCTATGAAATCCAGGTATTATTCAAACCCTAGTCTAAATGCTCATGTGAAGGTGTCTTTAGATGTGTTTAACATTTACAGTGAGTTGATGTTAAGTAAAAGATTTAGACTTGCATCAAACTAACTTACTTCAAAGTATACTACAAAGCTATAGTGACAAAAACAGCATAGTAGTGACATAAAAATAGACATGTAGATTAAAGTCACAGAAAAAAGATTCCAGAAGCAAATCTACACATTTACAGTTAACCGATTTTCAGTAAAGGTACAAAGAATACAGAAAGGTACCAAGAAAGGACAATTTCTTCAATAAATGTTGTTGAAAAACTGGATAACCTCATACAGAAGAATAAAGTTCGCCCCTTATCTCTCACCATATGAAATATTAACTCAAAATGAATGAAGTCTTAAATTTAAGACCTGAAACTATGAGAATATTAGAAGAAAACACAGGGAGAACACTTCATGATATTGACTTGGGCAAGAAATTTTTGGCTAAGTCGTCATAGCACAGTTACGTTTTGATATATGTTTTGCATATTTTTATAACAAAACATAGACAAATTAGCAAGCTTCTCCACAGCAAACGAAATAATCAACAGAATGAAGAGACAACCTACAGAATGGGAATAAATCGTTGAAAACTATACACTTGATAAGGTGTTAATATCCAAAAAATATAAGAAACTTATACTTTATTACCAAAAACCAAATAAATTAAAATAAAAATGGGCTAAAAACCTAAATAGACACTGTGCAAAAAAAGGCATACAAATGGCTAGCAGACATGAAAAAATGCTCAACATCAGTAATCATCAGGGAAATACAAATTAAAACCACAAGGAAATACATAGTATATATAATATATATATAATATAATATAATATAAATACATGATATAAATGTTTTATAATATATTATATATTATATAATATATACTATATACTATATAATATATACTATATACTATATACTATATA